>NC_142501.1:32941059-33258332 GCF_057876585.1 Rhinolophus sinicus
TGACCTTGGTAAGAGTAACTTTGGTGGAATAGTGAGAGAGAGGTGAAGCGATGGTGAGAGGAAAGTGTTGATTGAACATTGTTCAGAACATGTTTTAAATGTGTTATTTGAAAAACATGTGCTTAGGGTTTCAGCAGGCTGAGATCAAGGTGTTAGCCAGAGCTGTGATTTATCTAAGGCTTGGAGGCTGCTTCCCCGTCACATGGTTGTTGGCAGAATTAATTCCCTTGAAGCTGTAAAACTCATGACCCTGGGCTTATTCCAGGCTTGCACCAGAGAGAATCTCTGATACTTTGAATCTCTGCCTTCAGAGAGGCCTAGGTCCTCTTTAAAAGTTATCTTGATTCAGTCCGGCCCACTCAAGATAATTTCCCTTTTGATTAACTATACTCAAAGGACTAGAGATAGTAATTGCATCTGGAAAATCCTTTCATCTTTGCTGTTGTGTGTCATGTGAGTGACATTCCATCCCCTTTCTATTTTCAGAAGTCACAGGCTGTGCCCCCAGTTAAGCAGAAGGGCCTATACAAGAGGGTGATTTACTGGGTGTCATTGCACTCTATCTTCTAATTCACTTTTTGGTTTTAATTTGTTTTTCCTCTGAGGGGAAGCAGAGTCAACAACTAAGACAGCCTTGGCAGGTGATATTAAATGCATGAGAAAAAGAAAAAGGTTAGGATTAGTCATATGAAGGAAGAGGAAAGAGAATGACTGGATACTGTATACTTGCCAGGCAGTGGAAAGGACCCCTTGAGATTGGCCATGCATTTAATGTGACCATTGCATTCTTTTGTGTTTTTCTTCAGTTTGGTTAGGCTGTGTGAGTTCTGTAATGGAGGAAGCATGGAGTTGAATTTTAGCTCATGGGAGTATGGAAAGTAGAGGGAGGGAAAGTCAGTCAATTGAAGAATAAGCTAAATGATTTTGTATTTTCTTAAATGCACAAAATAATGCTTTTATCCAATTATTCATTCAAAAAACTTCTCATTGAGTTTAAATTAATGTATTTGAACTTAGAATAGTACTGTAAGTCCTGTGGATATTCATTATTTATTTGGTGTTTGTAATAATCATCAATTCCTTTGCCTATTGAGGAAAATCTCAAAGGAATATCAGATTTGTCTTCAATATTAATAAAGATAAAACATTTATTTATAGCTCTGCATATTAAACACACTTTAGTATTTAATAGATTTCTATAATAACCTAAATACAGTTTATTTTTTGTCTTCCAGATCTTTTCCTAATCTCAGAACAGTTTTGAAATTCAGATATAATGAATGTGAATATAATTACAATATCTCCAAATATGTTCAGTCATTTTTATAAAGCTGATGTGAAAGACTGTGCTATGCATTCTGACACCAGATATTGTTATACATAAATTTTGAAGCATTCACTCAGCTTTGTACTCAAAAAGTCATTGTCTGAGCCCATCCTTTGTATATGGTCTAGAGATGGCCCATACAGAGTGCTAGCGGTGATCAGTAGTGAGGGCTGGATTCCTTCAGGCAGGTGTGTAAGTGGATCTTCATATCAGGCAAAACATAGGATGTCACAACATAGAGAGATGAGCAGTGAGCATTTATTAAGTAAAACAGAACCATAAGATGAAAGTGAGAGAGAAACAGACTCAATGAGAACAAGAGAAAAGTACAAAGACAGAAGAGGTTTCAAGGTATTCATATGCCACTAAGAATGTTACTAAAGATTGTCTCCATGTTTTGTGATTATGTTGATACTTTGAACTCTATTAGGTAATACCTAAGTTGTTGCTTCTAGAAGAGCAACTTGCTAAATTACTCTAAAAACCTGAAAGATTTACACTCCCAAAAGTATTATTTTGATATCAGTGATTTAGGCACCCAGCTCTTTATCATAGAGTACGCTATTGTAACTTCAAGGTCTTGAATTCACCTAGATATGAAATACTACCCCAATGCCTATTATCTATAAAATTATTAATTTGTGTTCAGTACTTATGACACTACATATTGCCCTCATTAGCGTGGTTGGTTTGCATACATGGAATATTATGAAAAACAAGGAAAGTTAATAATTATTATTTTAAAAATTTGATTCATGACAAAAGACATAAAACTAACAGGAAATATGACATGATGATGAAGTAATTGCCTTGTTTAAAAATTATGACGCTAATTAAAGTGAAGGAAAAAGTTACAGGAAGAGAAAGCACAACCGCAGTGATTGTTTTAAAAAAAAACACTTAAAAAATTATATGCAAAGAACAGATTTCTTTTCAATTCCAAGAGTTATCATTTATATGATTTGAAACTGTAATTTTTTTAGATCAAGCATACTTGATCATTTTCCTCATTTGTACTATTTCTGCATCTTTGCCTGATACTTTTTATCATTTAATTACCTTATCAATCACTTTCCCCCTTTAGTTCTTAAGTACTACTGAAAATCATCTTCACAGCATTGGAAAGCAAAATTGATTTGTTCTTCCTCCTCTTTTTCTTTTCTCTCTCTCTCTGTTTTTTTTTTTTTTTTAAACCAGCAAAGACAGCTCAACATAACTTAAAATTATATATTAGATTTTAACAGAGTGGTTAAGTGTTTATTAAACTTTGACCTTTCTAGCTTGTAGTTGTAAGAATCCAGCAGAAGAAAAATAATTGAAAGAACAAAAATTAAAATGGTATATTGAAGCAACCAGGAGAAATTGAGCATGTCTCAGTGGATTTTTTTTTTTTTTTTTTAATTACAGCCAATCAAGAACAAGCTAACAGGGAAACTGAATTCTCTCTCTCTCTCTCTCTCTCTCTCTCTCTCTCTCTCTCTCTCTCTCTCTCACACACACACACACACACACACACACACACACACACCACCTTTTGTTAATGATTCTAGAAAATCCAGAAAATTATTCCTGGATGGTTTACTATGATTATTCACACTCATAGAGACAAAGAAGTAGAAGCAAATGAACTTAAGCACTTAATATAGCCACCAGAAAATTTTTATTTCTTTTTCTGTGGTTATTTGATTTTGAGATATATAATTTTTGATGTTTTGGAAAAGAAATGTTTCTAAAAACATCCTGAAATCATTACTTTATCTATGTTGTTCATATCAACAAATATTAAGCTCTTTTAAAAATACCAGAAACAATGTTAGATGCTAAAGATACCCCCACCCCCAAAAAAGAAGAAAAGAGAAGTAAAAAAGAAAAAAGAGTATGTCAGAAGATGTGCCTTCAGAGTACAAATGATATCCTGGATAGTATCCTCAAACAGAAAACCAGACATTAGGGATAAACCAGTGAAATTCAAATAAAGTATCAATTTTAGTAAATAGTAATCATGCAGTGAATAATGACACTTCTGTCAACGAGGGGCTGCATATACGACAGTGGTCCCATGAGGTTATAAAGGAGTTGAAAAATCCCTATCACTTAGTGACATCATAGCCATAGTAAAATCATAGCACAATGCATCACAACTGCCTACAGTATTCAGTACAGTAACATGCAGTACAGACTTGTAGCTCATACAGCCTAGGAGTGTAGTAGGCTACACCATCCAGGGTTGCGTAAGTGCACTCTATTATGTTTGCACAATGACAAAATCACTTAATAAATTTCTCATCTTTAAGTGGGGATATACACATGACTGTATACCAGTGTTGGTTCCTTAGGTGTAACTAACGCACCATGATAATATAAGAGATTCACAATAGAGGAAACTGTGTGAGACAAATAGAAAACTCTCTGTGCTCTCTTAGTAACTTTCTGTAAGTCTAAAACTATTCTAACATATAAAATTCATTTACAAACCGGTATTAAGAATTGGGAAAAAGCTGACACTTGTTATATGGTGGCAAAAATTTAGCAGTATTATTTCCTGTGTTAACTTGGAATATAGAAATCTTATCCAATAAGTTTGTGGATATGTTTTGGAAAGTTTCCAGGTAAAATACAAAAATTTCCAACTATCTTCTTTAGCTGTGTATGATAAAAGAAGTTGATGAGAGAAGTATAGTAAAGAAGGAATGATTTTGTTTTTAAGTAGAATTTAGAGAACATTAAAAAAAGTATAGTAGTTTTTCCAGGTAGCAAGATGGTTCTCAAATTATAAAATGGCAAAGATCAAATTCAGAGTAACATAATGTAATATTAATGTGGGTTAAAATAAATTCAAAGTGAAACTGTAAAATTCTTCATTAGGACCTAAGAGAGATGTACAGTGTTGACTCATAAACCCTTTCAGCTAGACAAAAACCTTGTAAAGATCTTAAGGAATGTCTAGTAGATCCTCTCTCATAATCAATAAAATTTCTAAGAATCTTAAGTTCATTGTATTCTGCAACTTTAATGAATTTATTTATCAGTTCTAACAGGTTTAGGGTAGCTTCTTTAAGGTTTTCTATAAAAAATATCATGTCTTCTGTAAAGTGGAACAGTGTCGCTTCTTTCTTTCCTCTTTTGGTGTCTTTCATTTCTTCATCTTGCCTAATTACTCTGGTTAGGATTTCCAGGACTACATAAAAAGCATAGCAAAAGGCAGCATCCTGCTCTTATTCCTGAACTTAGGGAAAAAGATTTTAGGTTGTCGCCATTGTGAATGATGACAGCTATGATCTTGTTACATATAGTTTTATTATGTTGAGGTACATTCCTTTTATATCTAATTTGTTGAGAGTTTTTTCATGAAAGTATGTTGTATTTTGTCAAATGCTTTTTTCTGCACTTCTTGAGATGACCATATGATTTTTATCCTTCATTCCATTAATGTGGTGTATCACATTGATTGATATGTGTATGTGGAACCTGCTAGGGACTCTCAGGCTTTCTCAAACCTTTTATATGGATACACTTGCTCCACATTCTTGTTCCCTCTGGAGGTGGGCAGGGGAAAATCTGAGAATTGTATGCCTTCTTTTGATCCTGAAAAGTCTGGCTGGGTTCTGACAGCCTCCCATTTGCTTTCCCTAAAGTGGTGCTGAATGTTCACAGTTGTGTTTTTCTCCCAGTGTTGGCTGAATTGGGCTGGCTTTAAGCACATGCTCAGTATTTGACTGAAAATGTTCACACTCAAAACTCTTGAGGGCATGCACAAGGATCCAGCCACAGGTTGGAGGTCTTTATGTATGAGGGATGCAGAGCACTGTCCATGGGCCACATAGGGGGATCCACATGTAAGCCATTCCCAGCAGCTAATGGGTGAGTTTTTTGATGGGGATCACACGATGGTTAGTGAGATCTATTTCCTTTTGGTATGTTCTAAGCTCTGGCTGCTGTTCTCCAAGACCCTTCACACTCCGCAGTCATGCAGCTGTCCTCAGTGCTCTGGATGGGGCAAGAAAGAAATGGGCCTCTTTAGTAGCATCCCACATGGCTGGGGAATTCAGGTCCTCACTCATAGGCTCTCACGTTCCACTGTGGGAGAAATGACAGGCCAAGAGGATCTCTCTTGATACAGAGCTGTGCCACCTTGAGGAGTAATGTGGGGGAAAGTAAAACTGTTCTTCTTACCATTTTCAATGTCTCCACCTCGGATTTTTTGCTCTAATGGTATGCTGAACCTTCTTCACTGAACTGCTGGACTTCTACACAATCATGCTCATCCACATGTGATTGTCAAAATCAGTGTTCTTTGAGGAAGGATGGTAGAAAACTCCTATTCCACCATGTTGCTTATGGATTTCATTCTAAATAACACTTACATAATGTTATAACTTATAGATATAAAATATTTAATTAACTCTTTTTGAGGGATATTGGGACAATTGTAATTTTCAATTATGTCATATAGTGCTTTTTTTACATCACCAAATTATTCTTAGAAGTGACATTTCTGGATTTAAATATACTAACAAATATATCCAGATTGCCCTCACAAAGTTTCCATGAACCTATACCCAAATTTGGAATATATTGAGTGCTTTGTTTGAATATTACAAAATATTTAATACTTTAGCAAACTGAGTTTTTAAAATAAGTATATTTCACTGTCAGTTTACTTTGAGTTACTTTTAATGTAATTATAACTGTGCAAGTTTTTGCATTCATACATGCAACATGTGGTTTCTCTTCTGTGAATTTTTTATTTGCCAGTTAGGTGCCATGGCTGTGAATTCAAAGAAGCCATGACAGGAAATAGGTGATCAAGACTGGCCCATCCTCAAGGAGATCTTACCAGTAGGTCAGAAAATTAATAGAGCAATTACAACAAAATATAATAAATATTTGTGCAATGAGAAAGACATGCACAGAAAATTTAGGAAAGGCTTCCAAATAAAAAGATGATTAAGTGAAAAACCTAATGGATGAATAAGAAAAACAAAGAAAAGAGAAAAGAAGAAATTTTAGACAATTATGCATCTAAAATATTTAGTCAAGTTGAGAGCATGACATATCTTTAAAAATATCCAAAGATTGCAGTGTGGCTAGAGGATAGTCAATGAAGAAAGACAGAAGTTGAGGTTGTAGAGAGGTCAGATCACAAAGAGACTTGTTATCTATGTTTAAGAGTTTGAACTTTGCCCTGTGGCCAGGGAATCCATTTCAGGGTTTCAGCATTTTAGTGCTTGAATTTGGAAACCTTTCCCTCACTACCATGTGGAGAAGGGCTTGGTTAAGTGTGGGATCTAGGCTTGGTATAATTCAATAAACAGGTCATGGTATAGCACTGGATCACATTGCAGACATGGAAATATTATTCTCAAAATATATTAAATAATAGGTATGCTAGCTATTTGCCTATTGTCTCTAAGATCTTATGACACTGGAACTGGGGTCTACAAACTGTATCTTTAGATACCCTTGCAGTTAACTTCTTGTTAAGTTGTACCAGGAAGAAATAGAAATAATTTTGGACAGCAGAAGGTTGGAAAAATACTTCTTTTTTCATTTCCTGCCAGTTTTGCTGCAGCAGCAAAGACAGTCCCATCTTTCATTTTATTTTGGCACTTCCATCCATAGCAATGTTATGCTCCTTCAAAGATCTAAGAAGAAGTCATCCAGAAGCTTCTTTCCTGAGCTATTAGGACTTCCCTTTACTTTACCTAGACTTCAGCATCAGATTCTTACAGTTACCAATATTTGGGTTACCTGAACATTCCTTTTTAAAGGGGGTAGTGGTAGAAAAGGGTAATGGGGTTCAAATATATGGTGATGGAAGGAGAACTGACTCCGGGTGGTGAACACACAATGCAATGTATAGATGATGTATTACAGAATTGCACACTTGAACCCTATATAATTTTACCAATGTCACCTCAATAAATTTAAGACATAAATAAGTTTTAAAAAATAAAAAGTATAAAAAATTCCATGTTCAAATAACTGTGTAACCAATAGCTAATAAACATCCTCCATTTAAAATAGCTAATATAGTTACTAGTTTCCAGACAGTTGATCATCCATTCTTATAATTTTTGCTTTCCACTACTTCACATTTGGACTCCCATGATTTTAGATACTGCTTTTGAATCACTGGATTGGGGTGACTGGTCTCATTTTACAAGAAGATATTTGTTTAAGTTACATAATTAGGGGACAGAAAATTTGGCTTACATTCAAGGGAATTTCTGGTGAATCTCTTTAATTTCCATTCGATTATAAAAAATAATGAAAAAATAGCAACTAAACAAAAGGGACATAGAATATGCAAGGGTACAATGATGTCATAAGTTACTACTACAGACTTGTGACAAGTTTGACAAAAACATAGAGATAAACTGCAATTTTGTCCTTTGATCGTTCTGTACATATTTATAAACACTGACTAAAATTTTCCTTTCTTCGACATTTCCCCCATTATTTTATATAAGGATTGTTGTTGGAACCTTTCAAATTGAATCTTTAGGTTACTGAATATTCAGGTGGATTTGTAGTCAAATGAAAATAAAATTAACAGTACTCCAAGGAGGACACACTGGATACACTGACTGCTGGACTTTGCATCTAACATTTTAATAGAAAAACTAAAAATGTCTTCATATCAATGAAGAATTGGTATGCCTTATTGGGAGGAAGCACGGTGTTGTTACTGGTGCTGCATGGAATCTTAAGTATGCTTAGAAGGAGGTGTACTGCTGCCATGTAACCCAAGAAGTGACCTGTGGTGATTCTCTCAGCTCAAAGCCTACACTTCTATATTCTGTTATATTGGGACTGAAGAAAGCAAACTCTCTGGACATCTGGGTTCCTAGTATATTTTATTAGTGGAAAGCATTAGGAGGAGAATTGTTAGCACATAGGGCTTATAAGAAGCCCCCATTCTGTTTCTAATTACTACTAGTACTACTTTAGGAACAAAGGATCTCTCCATTTGCAGCAGATGACAGGAAGCACTACATACACTCTACCTTCTCAGGCGTACAAGTACCAACCATCCTTGGTGACCACTCACCAGGAGTGCTGGGCTCCTCTCAGCTGTATAAGCTTCAGTTGTGTTGTAGTCTCTTCTTTGAGCTCCTAGATTCTAAGTCACACTAATTACTTTTTGTTCTCTAAATTTTAAAGAGAGCAGCTGCTTCCTGCAGTAACTGGTATCTGACGCTCCTCAGCATCTTGAAGATTTCTAACATATGGCTAGCCAATACTGTTTGCAATGCCAAGCATGGTTTTTTCTTCTTTTTTAAAAAAAAAAAAAAATTAGAATTTGACCAATACAGATTGGAAAATATTTCCTAAGAAAACAAATTACCTCTCACATAATTTATAAAGGTATGGGTTTGTATATGATTTAATGTAAATATAACAAAAATAAATATATTGCATCTGAATAATAAAATTCTGGGTGATTTTCAACATTTTCTAAAATTTCTTCTTTTTTTTAAATTTATTGGGGTGACAATTGTTAGTGAAATTACATAGATTTCAGGTGTACAATTCTGTATTACATCATCTATAAATCCCATTGTGTGTTCACCACCCAGAGTCAGTTCTCCTTCCATCACCATATATTTGATCCCCCTTACCCTCATTTCCCACTCCCCACCCACCTTACCCTCTGGTAACCACTAAACTATTGTCTGTGTCTATGAGTTTTTGTTTCTCACCTGTTTGTCTTGTTCTTTTGTTGTTTTTGGTTTATATACCACATATCAGTGAAATCACATGGTTCTCTGCTTTTTCTGTCTGACTTATTTCACTTAGCATTACACTCTCAAGATCCATCCATGTTGTCACAAATGTTCCTATATCATCCTTTCTTACCACCGAATAGTATTCCATTGTGTATATATACCACAACTTCTTTATCCATTCATCTATCGAAGGACATTTTGGTTGTTTCTACGTCTTGGCCACCGTAAACAAAGCTGCAATGAACATTGGAGATCACGTGTCTTTATGTATGTTTTCAGATTTTTTGGGTAGATACCCAGGAGAGGGATTGCTGAGTCATATAGTAATTCTATTAGTAATTTTTTGAGGAACCTCCACACTGCCTTCCATAGTGGCTTCACCAGTCTGCATTCCCACCAACAGTGTATGAGGGTTCCTTTTTCTCCACAGCCTCTCCAACACTTGTTACTATTTGTCTTGTTGATGATAGCCATTCTGACTGGGGTGAGGTGATATCTCATTGGGGATTTCATTTATATTTCTCTGATGATTAGTGATGTTGAGCATTTTTTCATATGTCTATTGGCCATTTGTATGTCCTCTTTGGAGAAATGTCTCTTTAGGTCCTCTGCCCATTTTTCAATTGGGTTGTTTGTTTTTTGTTGTTGAGTTTCATGAGTTCCTTGTATATTTTGGATATTAGCCCCTTATCGAAGGCACTGTTTGCAAAAATCTTCTCCCATTCAGTTGGTTGCTCCTTTATTTTGTCGATGGTTTCTTTTGCTGTGCAGAAGCTTTTAAGTTTTATATAGTCCCACTCGTTTATTTCAGCTTTTACTTCCATTGCCTTTGGAGTCAAATTCATAAAATGCTCTTTGAACCCAAAGTCCATAAGTTTAGTACCTATGTTTTCTTCTATGCAGTTTATTGTGTCAGGTCTTATGCTTAAGTCTTTGATCCATTTTGAATTAAGTTTGGTACATGGTGACTGATAGCAGTCCAGTTTCATTCTTTTGCATGTGGCTATCCAATTCTCCCAGCACCATTTATTGAAGAGGCTGTCTTTCCTCCATTGTATGTTTTTAGCTTCTTTGTCAAAAATTGTCTGTCCATATTTATGTGGTTTTATTTCTGGGTTCTCAATTCTATTCCATTGGTCTATGTGTCTGTTTTTCTGCCAATACCATGCTGTTTTTATTATTGTAGCCCTGTAGTACAAGCCAAAGTCAGGAGGTGTGATACTTCCATTATTGTTCTTTTTTCTTAAGATTGCTTTGGCTATTCGGGGTCTTTTGTGGTTCCAAACAAATCGATGATTTTTTGTTCTATTTCTTTAAAAAATGCCATTGGGATTTTGATGGGGATTGCATTGAATCTGTATATTGCTTTGGGTAATATGGCCATTTTAACTATGCTGATTCTTCCAATCCATGAGCACAGAATGTCTTTCCATTTCTTTGTGTCTTCTTCAATTTCTTTCAAAAATGTCTTATAGTTTTCAGCATATAGGTCTTTCACATCCTTGGTTAAGTTTATTCCTAGGTATTTTATTCTTTTTGCTGCAATTGCAAAAGGAATTGTTTTTTGTGTTTCTTTTTTCTGGTATGTCATTGTTAGTATATAGGAAAGCAATGGACTTTTGTACGTTGATTTTGTAGCCAGCAACTTTACTGTATTCGTTCATTGTTTCTAATAGCTTTTTGGTGGAGTCTTTAGGGTTTTCTATATATAGCATCATGTCATCTGCAAAGAGTGACAATTTAACTTCTTCATTCCCAATTTGGATGCCTTTTATTTCTTTCTCTTGCCTGATTGCTCTAGCCAGGACTTCCAACACTATGTTGAAAAGCAGAGGTGATAGGGGACAGCCCTGTCGTGTTGCTGAACGTAGAGCAAATGGCTTCAGTTTTTCACCGTAATTATGAGATTAGCTGAGGGCTAGTCATATATGGCCTTTATTATGTTAAGGTATTTTTCTTCTACACCTATTTTATTAAGTGTTTTAATCATAAATGGATGTTGTATCTTATCAAATGCTTTTTCTGCATCAATTGATATAATCACATGATTTTTGTCCTTTATTTTGTTTATGTGATGTATCACATTGATGGATTTGTGGATGTTGAACCATCTTTGTGCCCCAGGGATGAACCCCACTTGGTCGTGAAGAATAATCTTTTTAATGCATTGTTGCATTTGATTTGCTAGAATTTTGTTTAGGATTTTTGCATCTGTATTCATCAGAGATATTGGTCTGTATTTTTCTTTTTTTGTGTTGTCCTTACCAGGTTTTGGTATCAGGGTAATGATGGCCTCATAAAATGAGTTAGGGAGTACTGTCTCTGCTTCAATTTTTTGGAAGAGTTTGAGCAGGATTAGTATTAGATCCTCTTTGAAGGTTTGGTAGAATTCGCTGGTGAAACCATCTGGTACCGGACTTTTGCTTTTGGGAAGGTTTTGGATGACTGATTCAATTTCCTTACTGGCGATCAGTCTGTTTAGATTTTCCAGTTCTTCATGGTTCAGCCTTGGAAGGCTATATGTTTCCAAGAACTTGTCCATTTCTTCTAGGTTATTGAATTTGGTGGCATATAGTCCTTCATAGTATTCTTGGATGATCCTTTGTATTTCTGTGGTGTCTGTGATAACTTCCCCTTTTTCGCTTCTGATTTTGTTAATTAGTGTCTTCTCTCTTTTTAGCTTAGTGAGTCTAGCCAAGGGTTTGTCAATTTTGTCAATCTTTTCAAAGAACAAGCTCTTTGTCACATTAATTTTTTTCTATTGTCTTTTTGTTCTCTATTTCATTTAGTTCTGCTCTGATTTTTGTTATTTCCTTTCTTCTGCTGACCTTGCGTTTCACTTATTCATCTATTTCTAGGTCTTTAAGGTGTAACATGAGGTTATTTATTTGGGATTTTTCTTGTTTCTTGAAATAGGCCTGTGATGAGATAAATTTCCCTCTTAAAACTGCTTTTGCTGCATCCCAAAAATTTTGGTAGGATGTATTTCATTGTCATTTGTTTTATGTATCTTTTGATCTCTCCTCTAATTTCTTCTTTGACCCAGTCGTTCTTTAAAAGTATGTTGCTTAATCTCCATGTATTTGTGTTTTTTCCTGCTTTCTTTTTGCAGTTGATATCCAAATTCAAAGCCTTGTGATCAGAGAATATGTTTGGTATGATTTCAATCTTCTTAAATTTGCTGAGGCTGATTTTATGTCCCAATATATGGTGTATCCTTGAGAATGTTCCATGTACACTAGAAAAGAATGTATAGTCTGATGTTTTAGGATGAAGTGCTCAATATATGTCAATTATGTCCATTTCATCTAATGTGTCATTTAGGGCTGCTATTTCGTTATTTATTTTCTGTTTGGATGATCTATTCATAGCTGTCAATGATGTATTTAAGTCCCCTAGTATAATTGTGTTTTGGTCAATTTCTCCCTTTAGTTCTGTTAGTGGTTGCTTGGTATATTTCGGTGCTCCCTGACTGGGGGCATAAGTATTGATGACTGTTATGTCTTCTTGTTGTATAGTCCCCTTTACCATTATAGAATACCCATCTTTGTCTCTTTGTATTTTTTTCACCCTGAAGTCTGTTTCATCTGATATCATTTTGGCTACACCTGATTTTCTCTGGGTACCATTTGCTTGGAGTGTCAATTTCCACCCTTTCACTTTGAGTCTATGCTTGTCCTTGTAGCTGAAATGTGTCTCTTGGTGACAGCATATAATTGCGTTTAGTTTTTTTTTATCCAATCTGCTACTCTTTGCCTTTTTACTAGTGAGTTCAGTCCATTTACATTTAGGGTGATTATTGATATGTGAGGGTTTCCTGTCATTCTATCTTTAGTTTTCTGGTAAGGCTGTGTCTCCATTGTTTCTTTGCCTTTTTGTTGTTGTCTATTATTTCTGTGTGGCAGTATTCTATGATGTTTCCCTCCGTTACTTCTTTTATTACAGTATATATTTCAGTTCTGGATTTTTTTTTTTTTTTTTGAGTGGTTACCCTTAAGTTTATATAAAAGAAAGCTTGATATTTAGAGTATTCCATTTTCTTCAGCACGCTTAATTTCTCCATTCCCATATTCCAGTTCAGGCCTTCACTCTCCCTCTTTTTACTTTTGGTTGCCACAAATTGTCCCTGTTGATGGTGGTCGAATAGCCTCCTTTAGTATTTCTTGTAGTGCAGGTAGTGTATTAGAAAATTCCCTCAGCTTCTGTATGTCTGGAAAGGTCTTTATTCCTCCTTCATAGCTAAAGGATATCTTTGCTGGATATATTATTCTTGGGTCATAATTTCTCTCTTTCAATAGTTTGAATATTTGGTTCCACTCCCTCCTCGCTTGTAGAGTTTCTGCTGAAAAATCTGATGATAATCTAATGGGCTTTCCTTTGTAGGTTACCATCTTCTTTTCCCTGGATGCCTTGAGGATTCTTTTTTTGATGTTGATTTAGACAGCTTCAATACAATGTGCCTTGGAGAAGGCCTGTTGGGATTGAGGTAATTAGGTGTTCTATTTAGTTCTTGGATTCGAGGATCCAGTTCTGTCCACAACTTTGGGAAGTTCTCATCGACAATTTGTTGGAATATATTCTCTGTTCCCATCTCTCTCTCTTCTCCTTCTGGTATGCCCATTATTCTTATATTGCTCTTTCTGATGGAGTCAGAAAGTTCTTGTAGAGTTATTTTATTTCTTTTAAGTCTCAAGTCTCTTTCTTCTTCCATCTGTGTAATTTCCAGGTTTCTATCTTCGATGTCACTGATTCTTTCCTCCATCTCGTCAACTCTACTACCTAAGCTGATTATTTCATTCTTAATTTCTTCTATTGAGTTCTTAATCTCCAGAAATTCTATTTGGTTCTTTTTTAAAATTTCAATCTCTTTCGTAAAATGCTCATGTTGTTCTTTGATTGTGTTTCTGAGTTCATTAAACTGCCTTTCTGTGTTTTCTTTCATCTCGTTAAGTTTTTCAGAACTGCAATCTTGAATTCTCTGTCATTTAAGTCACATATTTCCATATCTTTAAGTTCCTTTTCTGGAGACTTTTCACTTTCTTTCTGAGCTGTCTTGTTGCCTTGGTTATTCATGGCAATTACTGATGTATTATTTCTCTTCCTAGACATCTAGAGGAGTGGCTTCTGCAACAGGTTGATAGGAAGAGGTCTTTCTTTTGTTTTTCAGTACTTGTTGGTAGAATGTTTTATTTTCTCTCCAACTGCAGCCTTTTTTCTCTCTCTCACAAGGTAGTGCTAAGTTTTCTTTGCACTATTCCAGCTTCTCACACAATGGGGTGATTCCCTGGGAGATGGGCTTCTCTTCTGTTAATAGTTCCCCTGGGTCCCAAGGTGCAGTGTCTGTGTGGGTATGCGGAGAGCTTTTTAAGTTCCAAAGCTCTTCCTGCACCAGATTCAGAGCCCATACGTTTCAACAGTTCTGTTTATTCCTGCAGGGATCTGCCCAGATAGGTGGGGTCAGGTGCAAGTTGAGTTGTGAGAGATGGCCCAGAGCAATGGCGGCGACCACCAGCACAGCTGGTCCTGCTTCCACAGCTCCCTCCCCTTTGCCAGAACTAGTTGGCCTGCGAATCTGTGTCTGCGGACCACAGTTCTCAGAACAGCAAATATTCTGTTCTTTTGATCTGACACTGCTACTGTTCTGCTTCTAGCACCAGGTAGGTGGGGCCGGGATGAGCTCTGGGACGGTAGGGAGGGGGTGGCTCGTCTCAGTGCCTAAGTCTTCCATTCTCTGCTCGGCAGTGAGGGCTGAAACCACCGTTTTCAGCCTTCTTCCCTCAGTCTTTTCTCTGAGGTCTCTGCCATGAGCATTGGGTTCAGCCATGTTATATGCTGCCCCCTCAGCCCTGTGGGCCATAAGCGGAGCCCTAGCAGTCCCAGTTCTTCCGTCTCCCACATCTGCGGTAGTTCCGGGAAGCAGCGAGCTTGGAGCATTGAGCTAGGTCTGCGTTCTGTGCCCGTTTGGCTCCGTCTCCACACTTCTCCCTTCCCTCCTCCCCTGCCCACCTTTAGGTGAATTCAGTAGTGGGCCTCTTCGTCTTGTCTGTCTGCTTTGCAGGGAGTCCTTTGTGGAGTTATTGTTGTTTGATTCGTTGTAAATTCCAGGGGAGCTTTACAGTGGCTCACCTCACACCGCCATTTTGATGATGTCTCTACATTTTCTAAAATTTCTACACAATATATCCTATACCTCCATAAAGATAAAATTAGAATGATAACGTTGTCGTATTAAGTATTGGGAGGCAAAGTATTCCCTGTTTCTGGGAACTAGACTTTATAGGTTATTAGTTCACAATATAGTCTGTGGATTACTTGTACTGGAGTCATCTGGAAGGCCAGTTAAAAAAAAACAAAAAACTTTGAGTTTCTTTTCAAACCCAGTGTCTTTGGATTAGGACTAAGATTCTGAATTTTAACAAGGACACCAAGTGATTCTTAAGCATATATTGAATGGAATTTGAGATCAATCTCCAAAAGGTTGCCCATTTCTTTTTCTCTGCACATGCACAGTTATCCTCACAAGTTACATCTTACTGTGGACCTGATGTTTTAAGAAAATAAACAAGTACAATAAAGGCATTACTAACTCACTTCCACTTAAACAATTTGTCACTTTATTGGATGCTTTTCATGTCTTCTATAAAACCTACTGCATGATACACATGTCACACCAAATGCTACCATATATGACACTATTCTTTAACGCCATAGTGTATTTTGGCTCTGATGGTTGTATTAGTTGTAAGCCAAGAACCAGTTTGCTTGTTTTCATTCATGATTCTGTCATTGTAAAAACACGAATAAGTAAAATATGAGTGCAAAAATGAGCTATTTTACGATAGTGAAGTAGGATTTTTGAGGAAGGCTACAAAAAGTTGAATGACTAAGAGGCTGTTATAAAATCAGGCGTAGGAAATTCATTCAAGAAGAGTAGGTGGAGGAGCCATAAAATCTAAAGAGATTTTGAAATTTGCTTCATAATTCCCTTTCAATTCTGTTTCTATATTTAAAAAAAATCTTGATATTGTAGGATATGTATTATGACTGTTTATAGAAAAAACGTGATGTGAAATCCAAGTATTAGATTACAGTAAAAGAAACATTCTGGGTCTTACCTCAAAATACTGGTGAGCAAATGTACCTTTCTTAAGATTCTCTTTTCCAGTTAATAGACAAAATACATATACAGCCAGAAAACATTGGATAAGGAATAACTGAAACTCAAATGAAATAGTTGGTAAATTATTTACAATCTTTCTTAATATGTGTAATTACCAGCTCCACTGATGATTCCATTTTATTTCCCAAATTGTCCTAACTTAAATTAAGTATAACATTCTTTCATCCAGTGCTGTATTAACTGAAAATATCCATTTACTTCTTATATATGACAGGACAATGAAAATCCATGGGGGAATAGCCTCGATAGACTAAAGACTCCTGTAGTTTGTTCAGAATGACAAAAATAGTAGATAAATTTACATTTTGAATGTTTTGAAACTATCTTTGTCTTCAATGTATTTTATTGTACTCTCAAAGTGTAAAATTGATAATTTGAGTATAAGACATACTAATTTTCTGGTGACTAAATTATATTCAGCAGAACACATTTCCCAAATATGCTTCTAAACATTAGAGATTGTAGTATTTTTCACTGCTTTCTAGTTTTTGTACTATTCAATAGTATATAAAGGATGAAATGTCTCTATAAATAAGAAAAAAAAAGTATTTTTCTATAAAATGAAAAAAGTAGTATAATTCAATTGTCAACAAATATATCACAAATTATACATTCAAATAAGTACTGTCCTCTTCAAAATTAGTGAGAATTTAGGGCTTATTACTTGGAGTGCATTATAATAATCTAGCTAGTGCTTCAAACACCATTTTTGAGCACTGAAATTATTTTTAAAGTTTACTATATAGTTTAAATATAAACAATAATAAAAAATCTCTATGCCTTGACACTGGCTTGATTTTTCAGAAACCAAACATCATTACTATCTAAAACTGTTAAAGAAATTCTCAATCATGGTGGCTAATAATTTAATGCATGGTTATAAC
Source organism: Rhinolophus sinicus (assembly GCF_057876585.1). Classification (NCBI taxonomy): domain Eukaryota; kingdom Metazoa; phylum Chordata; class Mammalia; order Chiroptera; family Rhinolophidae; genus Rhinolophus; species Rhinolophus sinicus. Next base: position 32,958,184 of record NC_142501.1, read on the forward strand.
ATTGTAGCATTTCTCACTAAATTTTACATTTACAAGATTGTTTTGAAGTATAGCTATATACATTATACAGTTATTAAAAATAGTCTGCTATTGATTGATAGGTCTTATAAGGTATTTAAATGAGTCAATGGACTAATTTGTTTGTTACTAACTCAAAGGAAAATTAGCTGTTTAATATCTGAATTTTCATTTCAGGATAGTATAGCTGGATCTGACCATAGAAAATCAAATTTTGGAATAAACTTTTGATGAGTGCAGACTAAAAATCCTACTCACTTTTCTTTTGCCAAGCCATCATCTCAGCACAGGGTGTGGCCTCTCAAGAGGAGAAGACATCATTTTCTCATTTGTGTCATGTTAGCTGTCCAGGGTTGTTGTATTCTTGCTGCTACCATTGTCAGACAATTACAACTTCCTTTTGCACACCTTTGTATTCTGTTATCCCCATTGGCAATTAAATAATTGAAACATAGTCTAAAGTGAAACCATTTATAAAAGATAACAGGCTCACTAAGGGCTTTATCTTTTTTAAGGTTTCATTTTTGTATTGCTTTAGTTGTTATTTTTTTTTTTTTATAGGTATCAGTTCCAAGCTGTGAGGATAATATGGCAAAATGACATCAAATTTTTAAGTTGTAACTGTGGGTATGAAAAGTACATAGAAACAAGTGCCTGGAAGACGGGGCAGTGTTTTTCATTTCCTCTCTCCCCACCTTGCATATCGTTACATGTTGGTTGCCAGATTAGAAATTCAAACTACATGAGGTGTGTTCTGTTGTGACTAAGAGCACAATCTCTGGCAATGTGTGATTTCTGGAACAATAGGTATTCTAGATGTCTTGCTGTACTGTAGAGGTTCCCTAATGGTGTCTTAAGGAACATGGCCTTTAGAATTCTTCATAACCTGTGGCTGAATCCTTCCTCTGCCTCCTTGGATGAGCTACTCTGAGACCTGTGTTCCGTCTTTTATAAAAAAGAAATACTTATTTCTGACCCTCAAGATTGTTTTGAGCGCACCACTCACACTGAGTATTTTCCATAAATGTTCATTCACATCCCAAATGGACATCTTAAAGAAAATTTGCTTTCATTCACTGCTATTGTTAATTCAAAAATATCAATTGGGCACCTACTATGTTCCAGTCACTGTTCCAGGAACCACAGGTATATTATGAAGAGCTGCAGAAATTCCTGCTCCTGTGAGGTTACATTTTAGAAGAGGAGACAAATATTTATCTCTAGATAGTTGTGCATCTGTAGAGACAAATACAGTATATGAGAGGACTATGGACTAATGGGAGGGATGAACATTTAAATAGGTGGATCAGAAAAGACTCCTTGAGGAAAAAAGTTTTGAGAAAATATCTGAAGGATTACATCTGGAAGCAGTTGAAGAAATGAGCCATGAAAGGTTTATGGACTGTTTCAAGCAGAGGGAACAACAAATCTTAAGACCTGGAAACAGCATATTGCTAAGTTTGAGGAACAGCATGAAAGCCAGTATGGCTTGTCCAGGGTGAGGAAAGGTGAGACATAACAGGCAATCAGGTCACAGCTAATGGAAGACAGTATGGACTTTTGAAGACCATTGTAAGGACTTTAGCTTTTACTACATGGATACAACATTATCAGAGGGTTCAGAGAACGGGTGGAAATTTGGTTCAATGGATAGAACAATGAAAAAGACATATCTCTTCCTTCCCATGATGGAAACTCCAGATTAGTAAATGGGGAAAAAAATACAGTAGATTATACTAAGAACCATGAAAGCAGGGAAGAATGAGAGTCCCCCATATCCAAATGGTACCTAGGAACACAAAAGTCGTCTCACACTGGGAATATTCACTAATAAACTGACAACTTTTAAAAACTGTTCTTAATTCAAATATCCTGTCTACTTCTAACCAGGGATGGCAGTCACTAACCAATCAAAAACGATGGCTGCTAAAAGCACTAGGGCAGGGCAATGGGAACCTTGTACTGTGCCTGGTATTTCCCCTCTCTTTACTGAATTATGAGGAAGTTTAAGGGTCCCAGAGTAGGGTTAAGCTAGAGAGGGCAGCAGCACCTGGCATATTTTGGGCTTCAAAGTAGTGGTTTTATTTCAAGGTGTGGATGTATCTCAATAACTTAACAACTTATATGGCCACAATAGAGTTTACTGCATGAATATCAGCCTTGCTTCTGATGCCAAACATCATCCCCGTGGTATCGAAGCTCTGCGTTCCTTGTTGGTCAGTCTTTCATTGGTTGTTAGTTGTTGTAAACATGCAAAAACAATGCAAGCACAATGGCACGTGGTTACAAAGTGAAACTACAAATTTTGTAAAAAGGATAAGATTTCATGAACTTCCTGAAAGTGATGTTTGAGAACTACATTAATCACTGGTAATGATTAACTGCATTAAAACTGGTCACTACTAATTAATGCAGTTAAATATAATTAATATAGTTAATGCATATTAATATAGTTAAGAATACTGCTGGTTTTTTTTTAGTGGTAGAAAAAAATGAAAAAAAATCAATAAGGATTAGAGATGGGCTCTTCAAAGAGCTTGATTTGATAATCTAAGGATAAGACAGACTTTAGGGAAAGTTGACAAGAACTTGATTTCCTTTTATGATCATGTTGCCACACTTAGGTTACTTTTATAATTATGGTATGTAATTATTCTTCTAAATTAGATTTTCTTTATTAAGTTAGAGAAGTTAGATGTGAAGTAAAAACTAATGTCTTTATTGTAATTGTTTTCATTCTTTGTTCATTTGAAGAAAAGGAATATAGTTATACTTATAAGCTAAATTTTGTTAAATACCAGATAAAATAGACATGCATAATTTTAAGTTTTATTTTTTATAACAAATTTCTTGTGAAAATATTTGTCAATATTTCCTATAATAAAAAAAAATGATTGAAATGCATTTAAGTGGTTATAACATTTATTATTAGACTCCATAAGAGAGGCACCAAAACCCCAAAAGCCATGGATCTGAAAGCTGAAGAATGAATTTGAGAATTAGTCACATAAAATGCAAATGCCACTTTTCCTCTCTTTTTAATGGTCATCTTCTTCTAATATAGTTTCATGAGGTCTCTGCCACTCTAAGTTGTTTCCCTCCCTTGTCAACCATGCACCTCTTGTGAATTCAATGCTCATCAGGTCTGAAACTCATAGATTGAAAGTCCCCTCACTGCTCATGGTACTTACTACCTCTGTAAGGCACTTCTACACGGGTGCTAAATTTGGGGCAGGCTGCAACTCCACATTCTTATATTTCCTTCTTGACTCCACCACAAAATCACATGGGAATCCATGCATAAAGTAAGTGAGTATAAACAAATAAGTGGAAAACATGCCCACTATTTCAGCCTACACAGGATCTCTTGTTATAACCAGACAGTGAGATTGGGGGTGCTAGTCAGTCACTGGCAAGCAAGGGTGACATCTAATACTCTCATTAGTTACAGTGTACTATACCAGGCTACAGGTTGGGAAATAACGTACAGGATAATGTGTTGTTTCTTTCGTACTTCAAAGGTACAAACCTATTATTCAGATTCAATTTCATTTTTGGACCACTTGAATTTGTGAGGTTCCAGTATATTTTATAGAGGCAGTGGTAGTCGATAATGAGATCTTTGGAGCCAGACTGCCTGAGTTTGAATACTGATTCCACTAAAACATATCACTGCATTCTTAGACAAGTTACTTAATCTTTCTGTGTCTTTGTTTCTTCATCTGCAAAATGGGGATAATATGAGTATCTACATCATGGATTACTGTGGATTAAATGAACACACATAACTTTGAAGTATCTATCAGATGACACATTCTATATAGATTAGTTTTTAGTGTATGACTAAGTAGTTAAACTTTATGATACTCCATTATCTTACTAGCAAAATAGAAATACTAGTATCTAATTTGTTGTGAGTATTAAATTAAACATGTTAACGTAGGCAAAACACTCTGATGAAACATGCGAAAAGGGCAAAGAGTCAGAGATACATCTCTCCCTCAATGTCCTGAGGATAAGCAAACTTTCCCTCGAAACCAGGTGCCTTTTCAGGGAAGTAGGCAGAATGAGAATAGTCCTGCTAGGGAGGTGAACTTTGAACTGGGTACCTACCCAAAAGGAATTGAAATCATTTGAAGAAAAAAATTTAATGGGATATGAGTAAGACACCTTTAATTGGCAAATGTAAATTCCTATCAGTTAATCAGAAGGACAGGAACTTAAAAAGAATTGTAAAAAGACAGTAGTAACTCTAAAGTTTTGCTCATCCTAATAATAACACAGACTTAGAACCTTGACTTCCCTGTTAGAATAATACTTATAGAACTAATGTATTTCTAAATAAACATTCCTTTTGCTTTTTATTTTTCCTTGTATAATAAATAGAGATTTTCTTCAACAATTCAACAATGTAACTTGATTTACAGCTTTGGAAGTGTGAATTTCTATTAGCATATTCCTTGAAAACATGAAGAAAAAGGTATGTAAGAGTTGTAGGCTAGAATTTTGATTCCTCCCTGTCCTCATGGTGCCATATGAGTTTAATTTACAAAAGCACAGAATCTTGCTTGGGAAAAGGCTCCATGCTTGACCCTTAGCAAAGTTTGTTTTTTGTTTATTTTGTGTTTTTTCCCGGTCATTTTTGTTGATGTTTGGTTAAATGCTTCAGATTTTCTTGTACTTTTACATTCTGCAAGGGGCATGTTGTGTAAAATGTAAAAATGCTCCTTTTCATAAAAAATCATGTCACTGCTTTCCAGAGTTTAAATAAGTAGATTTATGATAACTATAATGATCTAAATAAGGTTATTTCATAAAAGCTGCACTAAAGAGAAAAATGGAACATAATAGAAAATCAACTGAGTTAAAGCTTCCTATATTGGTAAAACAAACATTTTATAGATTTATTGAACATGAATATGAAATCTATTACTTTTAACTATCAATAGTAGCACCTATCTACTTAAAATTATTATTTAGAAAATTTTCTTGAGAAACTATAGGATCTACTGTCTAGGAAATTTTGTTGCATTTCTCATCGTAAATACATTGAGAGGGAGGAGGGAAGATACCGTATTTCATTGAAATTTTTCAGCAATCAAAACTCAGAAAATCTTATTAATCATAACACTTTAATTCTTAAAGAACTCTAATAACAAGGAAAATAATACATAGGAGAAAACTTAGTTCTGGCTCTCATTGTAGAGATTGTGTCTATGTTTTTCCTAAGATCCTAGTTTCCACAATAGTTTATACCACATGGTACCTGCTTAATTAATGCTAGCTATGAATGTTACTAATAACAATATTACTATTACATCCAGGGCTCAATAAATACATGTTAAGGGAATTCTGAATAGAAATTAAGATTTTATCTAGTTTAATAAGTACATTCAATTTTGTTTTTTAATTACAAAAAAAAAAAAAAAAAAAAAAAAAAAAAACACGCTTAAGTGACCCAGATTTGGTATTCTCTGGTTCCCTCATCTCAAGTTTTAAGATTTAAATAAAAAAATGTTTATGATTCTAACTTTTGCTATTTTCAGTCTAAGACAAATCTTTGAGTAGTTATTCATGAACATTTGAAAATGCTCTCAACTTCTTCATGTAGATAATTATATTATCATCATTCTTTTTAACATTAACAGTCTTTCATTTCTACTAAAATGTAATTATTCTGGTGGAGAGCAAAATAATATGTAATATTTTGTGTGAGATTCTTTTTTATTGTAGAACTGTGTGTGTGTGTGTGTGTGTGTGTGTGTGTGTGTGTGTATTCCTAGTACCAAGTAAGGTCTCTTAAAAATCTTTGAATTCCCAATGTTAAGTCATAGCGTAAATATCTAGTATCTTTCTCTCTGTCTCTCTCTGTCTCTCTCTGTCTCTCTCTGTCTCTCTCTCTCTCTCTCATACACACACACACACACACACACACATACACACAATGAACATGTGTTGTGCTTGTTAAATGGATAAGTGACAGCAATTGTTTGGCAATTATAGAAACTCAACCTTCTCCTACAGCAATAAAAAACAATTAAATGAAATAATGCATTAGAACCATGACTGGTATAGTAAGTACTCAATAAATCTTAGCTATATTATTATTATAAAATTATCTCTGATAAATAAGTATTCATAAAGTTCTAAGGGAACCTCATGGAGGGAAGATTACATTTGCAGATTAGATAAGAAATCACAAAAATGTTAAAATATAATCTAGGTGTTTAAGTCTGAGAAGGCGTTTACCAGTTTCAATTGTATGTAGTTGGATATAAACACTGCATTTTTTAAACACACATAATTGCAGTTGGCACATAGTAGACATCTATCTGTACAACTGAATATTCAAGACATTGAAAGGAATAAAACACAGATAGGATGAAACTAACTTAGAGATAATTCACCACTGGATGATAAGCATTCTTACTATAGTAAGAATGATATATTAATTCAATATACACAAACTATGAGATAATGTAGTTAACAGCATACTTTCAAGGTCAATCTTCATTTTCATTCTCTTACTCAAGTCATTTCTTAATTTTGGTAACCTTTGAAAAATCATATGAAGATGCCATTCATATACAGTATCATTCATTTTCTTCAACATGTAAACAAACTATCACATCTGATGAGGTCATATGAGAAATTGCTATGACAGCAAAGAACAAATGTGTACACGTAGGATGTAAAAAAAAAAAAGAAAAGAAAAAAAAAGCCCTGTGTTTATTATATCCTGAAATACATTGAAAAGGATTCACCCTACATCCAATTAATGAGAGATTGTAAATGTTGTTAAGATGTGTGTGTGTGTGTGTGTGTGTGTGTGTGTATATTGCATTTGTTTCTGTGAAATTATGAGAGCATCACAATAGAATCTCTATTAAATGGACTATGGTTTAATTCTTAATCATCAAAAAACAAGAATAACACCCACTAACACAACAAGAAACAAAAAGGAAACCAGCTTCTGGCCTATTCACTGGAAAATTTTCAAATGGAAAATTTTATCCAGATTTTCATTATTGAGAACTCAGAAACACTTTTCCTTATCAACAATAATTCCCATCCAAGTAGAGATGTTTAAGAGATTTCAAAAGTTCTTGGTTTGGGAAAGGAGTTTCTCAGATTTTGATACTCACTTATAAATTCTGTTCTCAAAAATGATTTCTCAGGTTCCTTTAAATTAAAAAATCTATGATATTAAGGGGAAAAAAGAAAAATGAAATGGCAGTTGGCCATGCTTTAATGATTTAACTTGGCATCTGGTCAAATGACCTGGGCAAATGTTCTTTTGAAAAATGTCATGGAATTTTTATTAATGATGAATATTTAAGATCTCAAACCATAACCATCATCTTAAATAAGACTACTTTAGCAATGTAGGTTCTGTCAAAACTGGGTTTTGAATGACTTGACCCTCATAATAATCGAACTAGTTCTGAATGCAAATGTAGTCTAAATCACCTTTCTCTCAGGCATCCAAATTCTTTTGTTGAATATGAACAAAACATGCACCAAAAATTAAAGAAATCTGGAAACATTTATTTCTTCAGGAAACTTGGAGTTGTCATCGAGTTGCAATGCTGAATTATGTGAACTTAAAACTTGCAAACCTAATTTCATAGATTATGTTATTTTTAGGAATTATTTATATCTCAATAACACCTGATTCCAAATGTCATAATATCAGGGAATATAAGTTAACATAAAATATTGGGAATGAAAAACAAAGTAATTTTGTTTACAAGTGAATAAACAAACTTGAACAATAACATCAACAGTATTCATGTAATTAAAAAACTTTTAATTTTACTTACAGATACCATGTACCATATGACAGGCATTTTCTTAGTGCCTTCCATGAATTTTTTCATCTGCACTTTCTATGTGGAACTTCATATAGGATAATGGCACAAGATCATAGAACTAGTAAATGATGAAATCAGAATTGAGGATAATGATTTTTAAAATAGGGTTCACAAATTCATCATCGGAGTGCAAGTTCTGGACTGTGAAAGACCTGAGTTCAAATCCCTGTGCTACTTCTTATAAGCAATGAAACGTCCTGCAACTTATTTGACCTGATTGTGGCACAGTTTTATTATCCATGAAATGGGGATATTAATAATAGGGTCTAATAATAATCTGTCCAGTAAGAGAGATTACATGTGATGCTCTTAGAAGACTGTGGCATACATAACTCAATGCTTTATTATTATTGTTATTATCATTATTTATTTTCTATTGATTGTTTTATTTCCCTTTGGCAGTTATTTTTAATTACAGTTGTAGCTTATATACTACAGGGACATAATGAATAACTTGTTTTTTTTATCATAGGTTAGTATAATTTTAGAAGGTAAGATTTATTGTATGTCAGAAATTAGAATATCCCTGCCTCAATAATACATAGTTAAGAAATATCTTAACTAGAAATAAATTCCTGGCTATAATATTACACACTACACCTATAATAATAATATTAGTACTTCAATAATAATATTGAAATATGAAAGATTAAAATATCAAAATAAAGCAAGTATATGTACCCCCAAATCAGGTTGATTTTACATATATACTATGTAAAAGAGAGGGTGGAGGGGGGAAAAAAGGAAAGGAAAATACAAAGCTATTTTGTGCCTACATGTGTCACTTTCCTTTCACTTTTTATTAATTCCATACAATTACCCATATTCAAATCTTGTCAATTCATTTCCAAACTCCATTCATTTCTCTATATCTCTGCTATCACTAACTCAGTCCAAACTGCCATCGTCTCTCACTTTTATTACCATAATTTTATCTTCCAACCAGTCTACCTTCATCCACTGGCCACCCTCCTTTTTTTTCTCCATATGCATAGAAAATACCTTTTTGGAGAACAAATCTAATCATGTCACCCTATGGTCTTTACCAACTCATAAACACTTTCAGTGGATTCCCATTCTCTTAAGATTCATTAAGTATGTTGCTCATACTCCGCCTACCTCCCAGGCTTATCTGAGATGACTCACTTGTGTTCTTTCCCTTCAGTGAATCTACTATACTTGGCATGGCACCCCTGACAAGGGACTTTGCACATAATTCTCTCCTTCTCAAATGTTCTTCTTACTTATCCTTCAGATCTCACTGAATCATCAATCACTTGTTTTAAAAAGCCTTCTTGACAGCAAGATCCATAATGTAGGTTCTGAAATCAACAAGTGCCTCTCCTTCCAAATGACTGTAATAGTTACAGCTTCATATATATATATATATGATGTCTATTTGATCATTGTCAGTCTTCTAGATTGGATTAATAACAGTTAGTTTATATTAAGTATTCCTTACGTTGTTCTACTCTGTTCTACTCTGCTTTATGTACACTAACTAAACATCTTGTAGCAGCCTAAAGAGTAAGTTCTATTGTTAATAACATTGTACACATTAAAATATCTAAGTATGAAAAAATTAAGTACATTTTCCAAGGTCACAAAGTAGTAGAGACAGGATTCAAATTAGACATTACATTCAGAATAGATTCTCTTAACTATTTCATTTGTTTCCTCTTAGGAGCTGCAAAAGGATTTATGTTACCACTATGGTATCTTAGAATGATCACAGTGATTGAATGCAAATTGATGGAACCTCATTAAAAGATATTTTTGGATTATCGGAGTGTAAAATTTACTTGTATTTGAACCAGCAATTCTGCCTCTAGAGTTATCTTTCAGCTCTAATGGTCCATGTGCTCAAAATAGGGGAGAAGGGCCTACATTGCTATGTACAGTATAGTAGCAATCAGCTCAGACAGAGGCAAAGTCAATCAGTAGAAGCCTGAATAAACATTATAATATATCCATATGCATGAATAATCTGTGGCCATATAAAAATTAGAACTATGTTGCTGATGTGAAATGTAGCCAACCTATAAAGCTAAATAAATAAATAGATAAATAAATAAATAGCAAAATAATACATAAAAGCTCATTGCCATTTTTTTTAAGTGAAGGTACACATGTATCCATGTATATAGCCAGAATATATAGAAAAATACATTAAATTGGTAATAGTGATTGCCCTTGGGAAGGAGGATAAAGGTACTAGATAGACATCAGTACTAGAGTAACTTACATCTCAGTGCCCAGTATAGCATACTGTTTTCTTCTTCCAATCACATGTACTGTTTTTTAAATTTTTAAAAATTATTTTTAACTCATAGTTTGGGGACTACAATAGTTCAATTAGGACATTTCAAAGAAAATTTGTAAGGAAGGCAAACACAAAATTTCTTTTTTTAAAAGATGTGTATCATTTTTCCTCAAGGATTATCTAACTAGAAGTGAAGTAAAATAGTTTAAAATGTTAAGGCTCTCTGCATGTACACTAGGAAAGGGGTGGGGGGACATCTCTTTAAAATACATTTAAGAAAACAACTGGGGCAGCCACTTTCATATATTAGGTCGGTCATAACTTATCTTCAGGAAGATGGTTCTTCTTTTAGCAAAGCACATTCAAGGTCATTTGGGGATGTGAGCAACCCCCCTCCCACACCCTTAGCTTCAAGGCAAAGTCAGAAAGAGATTAAAGTTACAGATGAAGTTTTATGCAGAATAAATGAAAGAAATCCTGAATTTCATTGGATAGCTTTGTAGGAAGGGGCTCTAAGAATGTGAGGAATATCCAGAGCAAAAGAGAAGTAAGAGGAACAAATTAAAAACTGTGCAATGAATATTACTAGGAACAGTTATAATCAACATTTACTCTTTAGTTATTTCATTTTCTATGCTGTGCCCTAAATCTTTAATAAAAGATGACCACACAAGTTGACTGATATTAAAGGTGCTTTGGAATATTAGAAATAAAATGAAGTGGTGGTTAAGATGGGATGGCAGCTATGAAGTGCAGGACCAAGTATAGCCAAGTTCATCAGGCTGCAGGTTAAGAAAAGCAGGCTGCAGTGTAGAATAACTGAACAGAAATATAACCTTTTTTTTCTCATACAACTGAAATTCTTTAAACATATTGGAAGGGTTCTCATATTTCCACAATGCAGAGAGAAGACACTGAAACATTCAAAAATATTTAAAAATATGAAATGTCTTATGAGGCTGAAGAATTGAGACCAAAATTTGGGGAGCTTGGACTTATATATATCAAGGAAAAAGTGCTACCTAAGTAAAAGATTGTTTACTTTAAATTCTATCATAAATTCTAAAATAAAATACCAAAATTATATCTTCTAAAAACTAAAGTTATCATAAATTCATTAAACTATGTGCAATGAATTTGGTCATGAGATATACTAAAGTGGAAATAAAAGAATTTAGAATATCTAAGATTGTAAGATACAAATTATAGACAGAGTAGAACTATAGTCAAACATTTTCCTAGCATTTTACTCACTTGGAAGTCCATAAGATGATGCAACTGGTGATTTGAACACCATTCTGAAGTCCATCCAACTTTACAGTTTAATTGAAATAATTTTTATATTATCAGAATTCTTACTTTAGCCTAAGTTTTCATTTGTTGAATATTGGACTTTAATGGTGGAATGATACAAGACGGTAAATTTGGATATAATTAGATAAAGCAAATTATTAAATTTAAACATCTTTAATTGTTCACAATGGGAATTTTCCACCACAGATAACTCTAGAATATTCTGGGAATTATATATGAAAAGATTAATGTGGAAAATCTCTCTCTCTTTCTCTCTCTCTCTCTCTCTCTCTATCTATCTCTCACACACACAAACAATAGTAACAACAAAACTATAATTATTAGACCATATTAGATATCAATATTATTTATAGCTGGAGACTTTATTGCTTATTAAAATTATAAGTTTCTAAGAAATATCTTTCTAGAATACATCACCCTAGAGAGTATATAGATATGTTTTCTGTGGTATGCAGTTTCTTCAAGAGAATAATATGTTCAAATTATAACCTATTTATGTTACTCAATATTTTCACCAGAATTTTTGTGGGGTTTAGATTAAAAATAATTGCCATTAGAATTTAATAATGTTTCTTAATTATGCAGCTCCAAAAATATATTAGCGAGCATTCTGTGAGTTCTCACCACATTTTGAAAAACATGGATATCATGCTAATTATGTGAACAAGAATATTTGTAAACACAGATGCATCTTAAAAGAAGGCATATCATTATGTCAACCATGACATGACCCAACTCTCTTTCTTTAGGTGTTTCACACCTAGAATCTCATATTTTCTTTTTATTGAGATAGAATTGACATATAACTCCGTATAAGTTTAGGGTATGCAGTGTGTTGATTTGATATATTTCTATGTTGCAGTATGATTACCACCATAATGTTAGCTAACACCTCCACCATGTCACATCATTATTTTGTGTGGTGTGTGGTGTGTGTGTGTGTGTGTGTGTGTGTGTGTGTGTGTGTGTGTGTGGTGAGAACATTTAAGATCAAGTCTCTTGGTGATTTTGAAGTATATAACACAGCATTGTTGACCATCATCACTATGCTGCGCATTAGGTCCCCAGAACTTACTCATCTTCTAACTGCAAGTTTGTAACCTTTGACTAACATCTCCCCATTTCTGCACTCCCCAGCCCCTGATAATCATCATTCTACTTGCTGTTTCTAGGAGTTTGGCTTAGTAAGATTCCGCATACAAGTAATATTGCCAGGCAAAATGGTTTTTAGGGCTAGATGTGACCAACGCCATGTTAAGAAGCAAGTTGCCCTCAGTGACCACCTGTTCATTCCAGGAGGGGTGGGCCTGTATCTCCTGAAAGGAATGTTCTTACATAGATAAGTGGGCCCATTAAGTTGTTTACTGCTTTGGAATATACAGCTCTGAGCAAGCACGTGCCATTTGGCCACAAGCCGCCTGTATTCCTGGAGGCTACCTATATCAATCCCCATCCCTTTTTGGGTTCAGAGATCCACCATCTTGCTGCCACTCAAGACTCTGCTTCTGTCCTAGGTTCTTTCAATTTTTGAAATTTCTTTTTTAATATAAGCATCTTATTTTGGCTGTTATAGTGATTCGCATCCTTTTTTCCCATCAGGGATCATTTAAAAACAAGTTATGCCATACTGTGCTTAATGCACAGATCGTTTCCATCCAGGGTAGCCTTTTCAGTTTTTACTTGCCCCTCTATAGAGGGAATCTACACACTGGCATACCTATAACTTATTATGAACAAACTAATATGTCACTGGGCATTCTCGCAGTTTCTGCTGAATTGACCATTTGCTGTTCCCCCAATGTTATCTGGGGGAATATGACTCATTCTTCAACATCAGTACATGTTGTTCAGGTGGGATTTGCACACTTTTCCTGGGGATATAGACATATGACTTAGGGCAAACCAATTAGGGTAGGTATTATATTACTTTCACCCCAGTGATCGGATCAAGACAAGCAAGTGACCAATCTAAGACACTGAGAGACAATGATTAATGATTATGTCATAGAAGCCATCGAAAAGATCTCTTTCCTTTAGACTTGGTGGGGTGAGAGTGAGATGTGCGGCATGTGTGGCCATGTTTTTGGCATCTTACAGAGTGGCCTGCTTGCTGAAATATCAACTAAGAGCCCACAGGATCCTAGGGATATTGTTTTATACCTGAATTAAGCTATTCCTCAGCCATCCATTTGCATGAGCCAATTAATTCTTAGCTGATGGAGCGACTGGTAACCCAGACAAGAATTTTTTAGTCTTAATAACAGTTATGTTTTTTCTTCACATTTTAAAACACATAGTTCATAGTATCAGAAATTATATAACATACATCCTGTATGAGAAACATTGTATGATTGCATAAAAAATAGGACATCCTAAATTCAAAATCAGTAAGTTGATTGGTCTTTTCTGGGCTGTAGGATTATAATTATTAAATCTTCATATTTATCATGGCTAACTTTTCACTAATAAAAATTGTGTTGCATTTTTAAAAAAATGCTCATATTATCATGCTGAGTGTCAAACAGGAAATTTCATGCTGAATTGCTAAATGTATTCCTATCTGATCAGTAGTCTTGTCTTCCTCATCCACCAAATCCATAGCTTTCAATAGTCATACAATATATAACATTTCATATTTCACCCTGTTCATATTAGCCTTGGTCATATTTCTAACTCTCTTCTAACCAAACTAATTACCTCTCGTTTCCTTCTCATAGTGACTTTTTCTGTCTCCCTGAAGTCCTTAACAATCAGATTAAACATCCTACTCTCCATTACCTAACAACAGTGCTACAGTCAACTCAGTAATTTCCAAATATTCTGATTGAATCCACCCTTTTCCTTCTCCACTATGACATTTCTATTAAAAAAAAAAGTCACATTTATCCTGGACTACTGAAGAAGCCATACAACTGGGAAACCTTGTCCTTCTATTACTCCATGTACCCCAAAGATGCAAAAGGGACGCTGTAAAGCATCCACTTAAAATTCTCCAATGCCTTTCTGTAGCATTTACTTTAAACTCAAAATTCCTGTTTATGAAGCCCTATGTGACCTGGCCTTTTCTTACCCTTAATATCACTCTTAGGCAAACTGGTCTCTTCTCTTTCTTTTTAAGTCTTTGACAAGTTGCATCTTTTGCCCACATGAGTCTTCCCTCTGAGATTTAAGAGATTGGCTCCTTCTTGTCAATCAGAACACAGCTAAAGTGTTCATGTCCTCAGAGAAGTTTTATTTGGCCATTCAATTGAATGTTTCTCTGAAGCTGAAATGTATTTCTCAGAAGAGCATGTGTTACTATTGGATAGTTTCTTATTTATTTGCTTATCTAGCTGTTTGTTGTATTATCTCTAAGGCTATAATGTAAGATCCATTCTGTGTGTTTGGCCTTTGCTGTATCCTCAGTATCTAGAAATGTGCCTAGTTTAGACTTTGTTGTATAAATGATTAAATGAATGACTGAATAAAAGAATAGGTGACTATTCTATAAGAAAAATTTCATAATCACATTAGAATTTATTTCTCTTTTTTTAATACTTCTTATGCTTTTTAAGCATTATTGTGTTAAAACAGGAATTGTACATGTCTTTCTCCCCCATTATATTACAAGCAATTTGATATGTGTGTTTTTCCCCATCTCTGTACTTTACAAGTGCCTTGCACAGTGCTTAGACCCTTAGACACAATGGCTGTTCATAAGTGTTTGTCTAATTGAATTACATTTCCTTTACAAACTTTAAAAGTCTCTCATGAGCATTCCTAAGGGAAATGTTTTTCTCTTGGAACCTCTCATGAGTCCTGAGACCAAAATTAATTGCTACTTCTTCTCTGTTCCCATTGCGATTAGCATATGCTAGCTGTTTTTAACCATATGATTTATATTGTGGACATTTATCAACATGTCTATTCCATAGCCAGACAAAGAGGATGTTACCATTATTTCTTAAATACAACAGGGCTTTAAAATATCATTGATAATAGAAGTAATATTTAGTTATTTGCCAATTCCCATAAAAATGTGGGGTGTCAACAAGGAGAATACTACACCTGTGAAGGTTTAGAAACATTTCTAGTTAGTCATTCTTAACAAAGAACACTCATGCACAATTCCAGAGAGACCTGGACTATCGGATCCATGGCTCCGTTGTAAGCAACTCACTTTGAGAAAAGAAAGCTAAAGTTATTTAGACACATTTTATCTAGCAAAGCCGCATAATTTACTTTTTGGGGTGGGGGAATTGTATTCTATAACTCTTGTTTATTCTTTGCTTTCCTATTCTGACTACAACAGCAATCTCTTCCTGGAAAGGGAGTTACTCCAAGTGTATAGGAATCATAATTTCACTAATTTGTAACATGATTTTCTTACTCTGACAAAACTTGAACATATACGATCAAAACAAAAACAGCCAACACAAAACTATGTTCAGCACAAAAGGGACTTCCTAAGCACACCAGGGCTGATTTTGCCAAGAAACACGTTTTGGCCACAATTACCCATAATATATTTTGGGGAACAGGAAGTGTTCCTTTGAGATAAGGAATTACACTTTGCGGAAACGCAACACTTTTGAAACCCCTATATCAACATGGCTGCATTTTTTTTTTTTTTTTAATTAGACAGTGTTTACCAAGCACTGTTGTCTCTGGGAATATAGCAGTAAACCAGACAAGGTATGCCATAGAGTTCAGGGATTTTTCATTATAATAGAAAATTTAGAAGGTTAGCATGTACCAAATAAGGTCGACATTTTTCTTCAATCACTTTCTTCAACTGTTTTTCTTCAGTCACATTTTATATCCCTTATGGGCAGGAAAAGCTCAAACTGTAGAACAGTAAACTTGTGACTGAAACTAAAATAACAGAGGACAACACAGGCCATCCTTCCTCTGCAGATCCTCGGCCTGAGAATTTTATAGCCATTTAGCCTTCCCCTCACTGCCCAAAGCAACCAACTAAGGAAAGCAATGTAGTAATTCCCAGCTAAGATCCAGATTCTCCAAGAAGTATACCAACAAACAGTAAAATCTAGAAGATAGGTCATCCTCAAGAAACCCTACAAATGCACCCTGATTTGAGGGAGGGGTTGGGGCGCTATCCCATTCAAATTCTTCTACCTTGTGCCATCCCTTGGATACACTAGCTTCTTCAAAAAATTTGACTGCGACCTATAGAGAGAGCATTGGCAAGATGTCTTCAAATATTTTAGCACAAAAGATTATTTGTTGAGACCAAACAATTCCTGAGAGTTTTAAAATACTGGTCCATCACATTTAATTCTAAAACTTCCTTGGATCATAATAATGGTGATTTTTATCTTTAAGCTTTCCCTTCCTATGGTTATGGTATCACCTTAATGGTGGTAAGCACTTTTGGCAAGAAGGAACACTTCTTCCACTATGCCATTCATTACCCATTGCTCAGTTCATATCAAGGTTCCATTTTAAGAGATATTTAGGAATTGAATGATCTTTATTCTTTCTCAGGTTATGTTACTTTCTGAATGAAGTATTCAAACACCTGCATGCCAGTTTAACAAGTATGTATCTGAAGAAAAAAGAAAAAGGCCAGAGCTTTACCAAGTGGGTCCTGTAAGAGTGCTCTGATCAGACAATTGGAACAGTTCTTCAATCTTGGCATTGCAGAATTTGCCTCCAGCAATTTACTACACGCTGTTTTACTCAGGACCCTCAGATCCCATAGCCTGCTATAACCATTACTTCCCCAGCAGTATGTTAGTGCCTGGAAAGACTATACAGTTTTCTACAAGATATACCATATGGGGCTAAGGAGCAGCACAATATTTTTCCTGAGTAATGCTAAAAAGTGCAGGTGTCAATTTTGGTAAAGCTTCAGGGGTTGTGTTGATTTTGTGGTATATTTCAGAGAGAAATATTGCACAGCTTTCTTCTCAATACATATACTCTCTGCCTTTGCCAAAATTGGGAGAAATGTTACCTGGAATCTTTCAATGGCGTGAAAATCACTAACCATATGTCTTCACAACTTTCCTTTTATCCATGAGAATCTACTTTATCTTTTCTCTCTCCCTGATATGCCTGGCCTACAAATACTCTAGACTCCATCTTCCAGAAATAAATTTTAGATAGTAATGCATTTACATGATGACTGAAGTCTGAACTTCTACTGACATTATGGTTAATGTGAAAAGACACTTTTGATCATGTTTATTTGTTTATTCATTCATTTATCCCTTTAATTCTTCTGTGGAGTTTGCAGCTCTGTATACTCTGTCCTTTTTTTTCATTCCTGCATTGCCTCAGGTAAAAAAAAAAAAAAAAAAAAAAAAAAAAAAAATTGCTAATTTTAATCTATACTCTCAGCCAGCTGAGAAGAAATTAAAAAAGGCTCAGGCAAATTATTACTGACTAGTGTTTGTCCTGTGGTAACTGTTATTGAGAAAATCAGCAGCATAGAGATCATCAAAATAATTCCAAATGAGGCAAATAACTTGCGTTCAGAACATACCCATTTAAGAGGTCAAAGCTTCTCTGCCAGGAAGGTAGCCAGTGTACTGACTTCCTTAAGAAATACTTAAGAGTCCTTAAATCTTTAATATGAATTATAATAGCATTTCAGGTTACCTGTAAGCAGTGGGTCATTTTTTTTCTTGTGTAGCAAGATCATACTAATGATTATTTGACTGCATCACTAGATGTGGGATGAGAGATTTTCAAGGTAATAAATTCAGAAGTTTATATTCTTAGACAAGAAAAATAGGCACTTGTCAAGCTTTAGAAACTTCTAGGTAAGGTTGTTTATTTTTCACTAAAATAGGGTATTTCACTACATTACATGCTGGGACTTTTTAAAGTATCTACCAATTTTGGGACAAGAGGCAAATAATGATGCAAAGAACGATGCTGGCACTATAGAATTACACCATCCGTAAGTAATCACTACGTTGTATTTTCTATGGAAAAGACATAATGTATCACTAGTATCTTTAGCTTAAACCTCTTGGCATATTATAAACTGGAAAACTTACTGATCTGAATGCTTATGAAGCACTAGAAACTAGAGAATATGAAACCCTGCAGATGGAAACTTTAAATATTACATATTTCGTTGTAAGTTTCATTCTCCATGTTGCAAATATCAATTATTAAATACTACCAACATTATTTAAATAGTCACTTTTAACCATAATATTTTACATGTATATTTATACAATCATAATGAAAGCTCCCAATGTGTTTTACAGACTACACAGCTTTATTAATAAAATGTGGCTATCTCCCCTAAAAGCATATTTTTATTCAAGATAATTGTAAACTGCAATAGTCATAGATTATGCTAATAGACAGGAGAGAGAACATGAATAAATAAAAGCCATAGATAATCCCCCAAACCTAATTTTAACAACCATTTTAAATTTTCTTCTTCTACCAAACCTTTATACGGGTTGCTAACAAGTAATAAAATTGACTGATTGGCATTCCATTCTGCCTTCCTTCTGTTGCTCATATACTAGTGGAAATGCTAACAAGCATGGAAGTAGCTAATGGACAGGTAATAGAGGAAAAAGGGAAGAGAAAACGGAACAGAGGTAATACACTACCTGGATAATCAGCTCATTAATAACGGAGAGTTGACTGAAAAGATAACACTTAAATAAGTACTGTAATAAACTCAGTAATCAGTATTCTCAGTGGATTAGTGGCAGGAAAGAGAACTGCCCTCCTTACAACTGCAGGGAAGTCCATGATTTTTAAAGAATTTATACTGCAAAGAGGACATCGGGTCAGGCTTCAACCCCCAAAAACTGTAGTATTTGACCTAGAGGATATAGATCATCTCAAAAATATGTTTGCTTATGTTACACAAAGTGTCCAAGTTTACAAGAGAGCTTAAGGGGCACATGCATATCATCATGTTATTGTTCTTACAAAATGCACCAATCACAAAATTCAAGATACACAATATGTTACAATGTGGATTGTTCTGATCATCTCCAAATTATTTTCCCCTTAATTGTCTGAAGTTACAGATTATTTCCTTGGGGGCCCTGGGAAGCTTTGTGAAAAGGTGGATATTTGGGTTCAGTGGCGTGATGGCCTGATAAAGAAGTACATCTATCTATGATAATCTTGCTTGGATACACAGTTTGTCATAGTTATTTTTAACATCACTCCTAATAGAGGATTGTATCTTTAGTTTTTTG
This sequence comes from Rhinolophus sinicus, assembly GCF_057876585.1. NCBI lineage: Eukaryota > Metazoa > Chordata > Mammalia > Chiroptera > Rhinolophidae > Rhinolophus > Rhinolophus sinicus. The sequence goes on from NC_142501.1 coordinate 32,977,839, forward strand.
TTTTTTGGTCTATCACAACATCCTATAATACAACCACGTAAGGAAGATTTGGTTGCTCAACAGCAGGAAATAGACGTACTAGTTACGTCATCCTCTAGGTCTCTTTCAATCCATTTGTTTTCTATAAACATTTTATACATACCTGCCAGCAAACTCTTTAATAACAATCAAATAAAATATTTTCCTGTTAGAAATTTTACCTTCCTGGGCGTCTAAATAGTTACTATATTTCCTTAATGTTCTCAAAGAACTTAAGTTTCTGTGTTTATTTTTTTCTTCCCAGGAGTCAATCATACTCTCACCACTTTCAGGCAATTTTACTTTCCAGGACCTATTTTATATTTTTCAAAGCAAAATTTTGACTTCCAGATATAGAGTCTTAACAAGGGCAAAGCAAACCTTAACTGTCCTGTTTCAGAATGTTGAACATTGGCAAATAAGTTAGTGACCTCACTTCACCTCTAGGTATACTCTTAATATCACATATTTGTATTTGGGATATTAAAACTCCTGCATTTGTCACTCCTAATTGGGTCCTAGGTAGAAAAAAAGCAGTTCACAGCATGCCCTCTGTGAGCTGTCATAAATAGAAATATGAGGCAGTGCCAAATTCTCCAAGGCTTGACAGCCAATGATTAGGATGTTTTAATTTAGTGGACATATAGAACTTCTTCTGACATCTAAATGGGTGAGTGCCATAAGTTCTACTTTTTTTTTTTTTTTGTACACATTGAAATTTAGACTAAACAAAAAGTAGCTTAAAGTAGCATTTTAAAGAATAGATCAGCAGAGGAGTTGATTTTAGCATAACGCTGAATTCAGAAGTATGTTGAAAATACAAAATAATAAAATCACAAATTAAATAATAAAAATAGACTTTAGACATTTTCTTTGCCAAAGATTCATAGCATTAAGGGAATACATGCACATAGGAAGGACTATTTTACAAAGATTGTGATTTTTTTTTTTTTCTTTTCTTGCTGTGGTCTTCCTTTTGGCTCAATTACTTGCATTTCTATAAAATGAATCCAACATGATAGGAAGAGATGAATATGAAGGGTTATATGTAATATCTTTTAACTTGGAGGGAGAGAATGGATAACAGATAGTGGAAAGACTTATTGGAACACACTTTAGGTTAGATTGCTAAATAGTTTTGATATTTTAACTGTTATATTTTATTTGGAAAAAAGAAACCTGCTCTACAAAATTATAAGTGTAGAAATTATCACTTTTTGTTTGTTTGTTTGTTTTTGCTTTCCTTTCTACTATGTTGAAACTATTTGAAAATGAGAACATGTAGATCCACTCTGTGAGTTCAGATAGTGTATGGAAGGTTCATTCATTCACAGATGGCTTGCTCCATCCACCATTTGATATTTACTGTGACCCAACATAAAAATTTTAATCTTTCAGCTTCAAATTTTGATGATTGATAGAATGATAATAATGATAACAATTGATAACAAACTCTTCAAGAATTGTAGTACTATTCTCTTCAGACTATGTTTTGATAATCAGGGGAGGAAGAGTCCTTATGGAAGGGAGTAGGGAATTTTATCTTTGGAGTAAGGAATGAGGAAAACCCCAGAAGAACAAAAAACTTAAAACTGTCTTGCCTGCTGCATAATTTTTTTGAGGGGATAACCCTGGATCCAACACACCAGAAAATATAGCTTTATATCTTTGTTATGATTCTTACAAAGGAAATTTGACCATTAGTTAATGAGAAAATAATTCTCATCAGCAATTGAATTTGTAAATCATATTTTCCTTGGAAAAATTTATATCATATATTTAGTAATTCTTAGCCTATTTCTTTATTTCTTTCAGAGTGAGTTTTGCCAAATATATGAGACAGTTTAATTATTAAATGTATTTTTGTTCATAAATGCTAAAAAAGTCATTATGGGATGATGCTATATATAGAAAACCCTAAAGACTCCACCAAAAATGTATTAGAAACAATAAACGAATACAGTGAAGTTGCTGACTACAACATCACTGTACAAAAATCCATTGCATTCCTATATACTAACAATAAAATCTCAGAAAAAGGAAAAAAAGAAAAAAGAATTCCTTTTGCAATCACAACAGAAATAATAAACTACCTAGAAATAAACTTAACCAAGGATGTGAAAGACCTATATACTGAAAACTATAAGACATTTTTAAAATAAATTGAAAAAGACACAAAGGAATGGAAAGATATTCCATGTTCATAGATTGGAAGAATAAACATAGCTAAAATGGCCATATTACCCAAAGCAATATACAGATTTAATGCAATCCCCATCAAAATCCCAATGGTGTTTTTTAAAGAAATAGAACAAAAAATCATCAGACTTGGATGGAACCACAAAAGACCCCAAATAGCAAAAGCAATCCTGAGAAAAAAGAATAATACTGGAAGTATCACACTCCCTGACTTCAGCTTGCACTACAGAGCAACAATAATCAAAATAGTATAGTATTGGCAGGAAAACAGACACACAGACCAATGGAATAGAATTGAGAAACCAGAAATAAACTCACATAAATATGGACAGACAATTTTTGACAAAGAAGCCAAAAACATACAATGGAGAAAAGACAGCCTCTTCAATAACTGGTGATGGGAGAATTGGAGAGCCATATGCAAAAGAATGAAACCAGACAGCTATCAGTCACCATGTACCAAAATTAACTCAAAATGAATCAAAGACCTAAATGTAAGACCTGAAACAATAAACTGCGTAGAAAAAAACATAGGTACCAAATTTATGGACATTGGGTTCAATGAGCATTTTATGTATGTAACTCCAAAGGCAATGGAAGTAAAAGCTAATATAAATGAGTGGGACTATATCAAACTTAAAAGCTTCTGCACAGCAAAAGAAACCATCGACAAAATAAAGAGGCAACCCATTGAATGGGAGAAGATATTTGCAAACAACACCTTTAATAAGGGGCTAACATCCAAAATATATAAGGAACTCATGGAACTCAACAACACAAAAAACAAACAATCCAATTGAAAAATGGGCAGAGGACCTGAAGAGACATTTCTCCAAAGAGGACATACAAATGGTCAATAGACATATGAAAACATGCTCAACATCACTAATCATCAGAGAAATGCAAATCAAAACCACAATGAGCTATTACCTCACCCTAGATAGAATGGCTATCATCAACAAGACAAATAGTAACAAGTGTTGGAGAGGCTGTGGAGAAAAAGGAACCCTCATACACTGTTGGTGGGAATGCAGACTGGTGCAGCCGTTATGGAAGGCAGTGTGGAGGTTCCACAAAAAATTACTAATAGAATTACCATATGACCCATCAATCCTTCGCCTGGGTATCTACCCAAAAATATCTGAAAACATTTATACATAAAGATAAGTGTGCTCCAATGTTCATTGCCTCTTTATTTACGGTGGCCAAGTTTGGAAACAACCAAAGTGTCCTTCGATAGATGAATGGATAAAGAAGTTGTGGTACATATACACAATGGAATACTATTCTGCCATAAGAAAAGATGATATAGTGCCATTTTCAACAATATGGATTGATCCTGAGACTCTTATGCTCAGCGAAATAAGTCAGACAGAAAAAGTCAAGAACCATATGATTTCACTGATATGTGGAATATGCAACTGTAAGCAACAAAAGAACAAGACAAACAAATAAAAAAACAAAAACTCATAGACACAGACAATAGTTTAGTGGTTACCAGAGGGGGGAGGTGGGTGGCAGATGAGGATTAAGGGGATCAAATATACGATGATGGGAAGAGAACGGACCCTGGGTGGTGAACGCACAATGTGATATATAGATGACTTATTACAGAACTGTACACCTAAAATCTATGTAACTTTACTAATAATTGTCACCTCAACAAAGTTTAATTAAAAAAAGTCATTATGGAAATGAAATAAAAATAGCATATATATAAAATTGAACTTCCCCCAAAATAAGACCAGGTCTCATATTAATTTTTGCTCCAAAAAATGCATTAGGGAGTATTTTCAGGAGATGTCTTATTTTTTCATACACAACAATCTACATTTATTCAAATACAGTTATGTCATCTTCTTCTGGAATATTGTCATAACGCACTAAATGTCTGGCTGACTATCTTAGCTAGGGCTTATTTTTGGGGTAGATCTTATTTTGGGGGAAACACCATATTGACAATGCATTTTCACCTCATTTTATTTAACTCTCACAATAAGCCTTGTGTACCAGTGAGAATAGCTAGGTTATACTGTAGTAACAATACCTAAAATTGTGTGTCTCATTTCTTTTTCTTTTTTTTATTAACATGTATTTTTTTAACATTTTGTATTAGTTTCAGGTGTACAAAACATTGTAATAGTTAAACATTTATCATATCTATCCCTCACACAGTGATAACCCCTCCCCCATCTACTACCCCTCTCATATCGCATACAGTCATTACATTTCCACTGCCTCTATTCCTAATGCTGTACTCTACTTTTTGTGAATATATATATATACATACATATACATATATATACTATATATATATATATATATAAAATTGTAGTTGTATGTCTCATTTCTTGCTTACTATACATGTAGCTCTGCAATATATATGTTTTGTTCTGTATTATAGCACTTGGGAATTTAGTTTAACTGAAGCTTCATCTCAATATGTTAATCAGCAATAATAATTTTAAAATAGTGTATTGTTCACTGACTTTAAAAGTTTCCATCCACAAGTGACACATCATTTTCATTTCACAGTTCATTAGCCAAAATGTGTCACATGGTCACATCTAATGCCAAAGGGGCGGGGAAATGAAACCCTACCAATTGCCTGGAAAGGGGAATGCTTAGAAATATTTCATGAATGAATTGATAAGTATTATACACAAAGAGGTAATTGTTTTTCTTCCTATTTCACAGACCCATTTATTTATTCTTGTATGTATTCAACATATTGCATTGGGTACATTCCTTTACAAACTCCCGAAAGAAATCAAGAGGCAGGCCGAGAGACCCAGAATAGTGTGAGCAACAGCTATTTTGTTGTTTGATTTTTGTTTTTGGGTTTGTTTTTTTTAATCATTTAAATTAAATTCAGTACTTGTGTGTGCAGTCACTTTTCCTTTCCATGTCTATTGAAGTGTCCCCAGGTCAGTGGGATGGGGTCCCATTAAACTGCCATTATTTCCAATACTCACCTTTATGAAACAGTCAACATGACTGCCACTGGAGGGCTAATTGCAAACAAGGTGTGCCATAAATTAAAAGTTTTCCATGACATGAGGTTAATCATAATTGAATGAAGATTTTAGAACAGGGTTCTCTTTACTTATTTAACCATAATAAATAAATAATAGCTTAGCTATTTTAACTAGCTATTCCACCAATTCTAGATGCACTGTATCACCTTTACGAATGTGTTAAATAAGTAGGAGCACATTAGCTGGAGTTGAAATCTGTTTCTCATGTGCAATTACATTTTAGTTTTCCTTTCTAAAGCTCTTAATACATAATAGGCCATATTTTTGGAAAATAATTATGTACATATGGACATGTGTTAATTTTTCTCAACTTTTGTTTTTGCATACCTTAAAGAGCTTTCTTTATACAACCTTAAAATTTGGTTTTAGGAACTCATTCTAAAGCTTGATTCACTAACATATCTGTACAGTTGAGCTTCGGATAATTTATGGCTACTCACTTTGCTTGATTTTCAATCATTTGTTAAAAATATGATAAACCAGAAACCCACATGAGTCAGAATCAGTGGGGATATCTCTCTGATACAGTTATACGTTCTCAAGTTCATACTGAATTATTTTTACATGTTCCTGACTACTTCTTTTCAAATTTCTAGGTAATGTTGAGTTTAACTGATGATATAATCATAAAAATCCATGAATTGCACACAAATCTATCTGTGTTTATTACAAGACATGCCTTTATCAAAGAAAAATATAAATTTTAAAAAAGCGTTTTATCCAGGGATCTTGGTGAAAGCAAGAGGGGGGAACATCTGAGTATTTTTAAACAATAAGAGAATCATTGGAAGCAAATTTGGACTCAGAAAACCTGTAGAAAACCAACAAACCAAGGTTGGAAAATTAGAGGAACTCAAAGGAGTTCTGGAGGGTGAACAGTAGGAACCCCATAAAGGGTATGCATCAGAAACCATATGATTTGCACAGCATCTAGGCTGCTGCTGGAAATCTTACCTCCAAGTGTTCCCTCTGCCACTAGCACAAGATCTAACTTTTCAGGGTTTCTTTCTCATTGACTGAGCTTAAGTCACGTGCCCAACTAACGGCCGTATCTGTGAGTGGAAAAGGGAGGACTATGCTTTATTTCCTCCAAAGGAACTAACAGTTTATGAAAATTTGCTGTGGAAGGGTGAGCCTCAGTAATTACCATGCAAATAATACACAAATTATGAAATTCCTGCAAAGGAGTAATCAGTGTAGCAGTTGCAATAGGAAGGAGTGTGGTGGGATACAGGACCAAAAGCAAAGTGTACACTAAAAAGCACTTTAAAAAGCAAGCACTTTAAAAGTACACTTTAAAAAGCAAAATGTATACTACTTAGAAGTACTCATAAATATATGATTATAAGAATGTTATCTACTAGTACTATTCTTTCTATTTAAAAAACTACTAAATAGAGTAGTTTTATATTGAAGATGCTAGTTTTTGTTTTTAAATTCATTTGGTATAAAATTGTATCTATCTATCTATCTATCTATCTATCTATCTATCTATCTCTCTATCTCTCTATCATCTATCTTTTTTTTTATGCATCCGTGACAGATCTCAGGGCTAGTAGAATTACATAATTTGTACCATAACGACTTAGAAGAAATATACCAAAAATAAAGTAAAAGAAGACTTATGACAAAATATCATTAGCCTCAGGAATTTACAAAAGACAAATAATGTTATTCCTTTCAAACTGATTTTTCCTTTGGTGTCTTTTGGTTTTATATGTTGTTTCTCTAATTGTCTAGGAAACTTCATAAAAATTACTGGGAGGGGGGATGCTTGCATAAATGCAAATTCTTGGGTCCCTTTATAGGACCACTGACTTGAATTTGGGATGGTGAGACTAGAATTACACATTTTAAAGGAACATCACAAGTATATTTGAAAATTTCAGACCCTGTGCATTACAAACGTTCTTAGTAGCTCAAACCAAGGTTAACTTAAGTTGGATCAAGTTTGCTAAATAAGACAAAAACAGGAAGATCATCAGAATTTGAAAAGAAAACACATCAGGGAATTACACATGCTTTTGAAAGCTTACTCTGTGACATTTGGTCACTTTCATGTTTCAAAAGCCAAGATATTTGTCCTGCTATATACCCAAAATGCTTTAGGTACTTAATAATGTTTTTTAAAGAAAAGTAAATCTTCACTGTGGTCCAAAGTCACCTCTTGTTTTCTCAAAGGAATCCCATAAAATTTACTAGAGTGTTATAAGAGAATTGTAACCCAAGTTTTTAAAGTAGAATTTCCTCACATGTGATTTTTTTAAGGATGTTAAAAGAGAAGTTATTTTGAATGAAAGAGATACTGCTAAGGAAAGGGAAGATACCAGTATGTCTTTGGACTGCTTCTGGCCTTAGAGTGTTCTAGTAGCACACTGTATTGAAATGAATGGAAGCAATTATAAAAGGAAGCTGCTGACCTTTCTGAAAAGGCTGCCAATCTATAATGCCTCCTGCAATGCTCATCCCCTTTATTCGTGCTTAACAAACCTTGTCACCTTGTCGCAGTGCCTCAGAACCCCTTGTTAACTTTTCCCCTTTTGTTGTCTTTAGGGTATTTGCAGCACGACTGTCTGCTGAAATACCTCTCAATTGCCAATTAAAGGAAGTTTAGAAATGAGTACCTAGGGATGGAATTAACCTAGCAAGTTAACCTGGGGGAAGAATGTGTTAGGGATACAAATTCTCCACATCAGAGTCTTACATATTTACCTACTCATCTGACATACTTAGGGGAGGGTATTGGTTATATATTTGCACAACAATCAGAAAGCATCTCCAGTTTTTCAGGGTGTAAACAATTTGAAAAACAAACACCAGAACCTTCAAAATAATTCTCCCCTCTCCCCACAGTGTGTTCATTTTCCTTCAAGTGAAAAAATGCAGGTATTTAAGCACTGCTTTGCAAAAATACTTATAACAGGTACCTGTAGGTAATATGAAGCAATTCCTTTAGGAGAGTCTTATCGAAGATATCTTCTTGCTTTATAATGCCGATTTAACACATAAGCCCCTGGATCAGACCTGTTTGAATTGACCATCATTTGAACGATTATTAAGAAGAATTATCTAGAATTGAGTAGTTCTGGCACTCCAATAAGAAAAGAGAAATCTCACATTTAAATTATCTGTTATATGAACATCTCATAAAGTTTTTGTTTTTTCTTATTTCTCTTGGTTGGTGTGTCTCATTTTCTGCACTCATACTAATTAGTTTTCTTGAAGGAACATTTTAGAAAATGAGCCCTTAATACCTATAACTAAATGACTTGTTAACTTGCTTGCCCTAGGAGAGTAAAGAGAAATGAGATGGAAGAATTTAAAATATGCAGTGCATGTGACCCTGAGGTACTCCTATGTTCCATAAGTATCATAGATTGCTCCAAATATTTGTTGAGAACATATATAACTTTATTTACATTTACAAAGGTTGAAACAAGAAATAGCATATAATGAGCCTTATTAACTATTATGAGCTAAGTAATTTCCACGTACCTAATTTAACATCTCAGTAACTCTATGATGTCATTATTAGTTCTAATTTTTAGTTGAGGAACCTGAGATATATACAGATGAAGTTATTCGTTTGAAATCATTTAGCTAGTAAGATACAGTAGAGAAATTCAAATAGGATTTTCCAGTTCAAATGGAATTCTCCCTGGATTCAGTCAAAGTTCTGTTTGTCTCCGTATGTTTTATCAAACTACTTATAAATAAATCCATTACTAGATCAACAGGTACCAAATATCAAATAAAAAAAATCACAAAATTAGGTATTACTACTTATATTACTTCTAACTAGATGATTCGAGGGAATGTTGGAGACTATAATACCATTAATTAGTAAAAATATGTCTTTCTACATGTTTTATCATCTGAGAAACGTTTATTGGACTCCACCCAATCTCACATTGAATAAGAAAGATTGTATTATCCAAGTGAAGAAAAGTACATATGTAAGAATTGAACGGAAAGTGTCTATAACTATCACTTAATTTTAATTCTCAATTCTAAACATATCATTAAAACATAAGGCAACTTGCCCAACATATACAGGAATTATGACATAGTACATTGCATACCTTCATATTTTTTTCATATGGATGAATGTTAGCTTGAATTATTTTGCTTTCCTCATCCAAGACTTTCCAGTGCATTCACAGTTGAAGTTTAACAACATGGGTTTGAACTGCGCAGGTCCACTGATACCAGATTTTTTCAATATAGTCTGCCCTTCTTATTATCCTCAGGTTTCAATCCACAGATTCAACCAATAGCAGATGGAAAACAGTATTTTCACATTCCCAACTGCAGTTTCCCAGCCATGGATTCCCAGCCATAGATCTATATCTGTGTTCGAACTGTAGTTTGCTGAATGAATTTGCAGATGTGAAGGGCTGATTTCAGTTGACTTTTGAGTGAATCAAAATTTGTACATGGATTTTTGATGCCACAGGCTCAGCACCCCTACCCTCACGTTGGCTAGGAGTCAGCTGTATGAAGGTTTAGTATTTCCCCTTTGCTTCATACTTTCTGTGACTAGCTAAAACAGCCATATTCGTACTTGCAATGTTGTGGTCATTACAGAAACCAGTAACACTTCCCTTCTCCCATATGTCCAAATTCTTGCTTGTCTTCATATTTGACCTAATGTAAGATAGCTGAATTACTAGAGAAGGCTCAGTGACACAGCACACCTTCCTCACAGGTAAGCACTTTTCACAGTGTTAGGACTTGTATGCGCATCAGAAGTTACTGGTGTTAGTTTGGTTATGCCAGGCTGCCTTCATACCTCGTTTTAAAGGAAAAATGGAGGTCTTTTTATTCTCTTTCTCACAACATAATGTTCCATTTCCTACTGACTATACAGTCACTTTCAGCCTCCTGCACAAACATTTCCCTTGGGCGCCTCTTAAAGTACTATCAGTATGCTGGGGATTGTATTGCAAATGCTTTTATTAACAGGAATTTTTGTATTAGAACATTTAATTGTTTTTTTTCTTTCTTTGTGTTACAGCCAGTGTCAAGGTTATTAATAAAGGAGAAAAAATAACCTCGTCTATGAAATCATTGTGTTGATATTAAAATATGATGTTTTAAAATATGGTTCACTTAAAGTAAGAATGCAATTATTTGAAAAAGTGCCTAAGGTTAGACCAGGTGGAATAAAAGGGGGAAGAAAAAAAATATGTTTATATATGTCATACTTATATATACATATATTGTATATATGTATATATTTGTATGTACATATGGAAAATCATTATATAATACATATATACATATATATGTATAAGGGGAACATATATATGTCATATTTATATACATATATATGTATATATGTATATATTTGTATATACATATGAAAAATCACATATATATAGCATACATATATACATATACATGTATAAGGGGAAAATGTATATATATGTCATACATATATACATATATATGTATGACATATATATATATGATTTTCCAGTCTCCTTGTGAATATTACACTATTGCAAACATTTAAAGCTTCAAAGAATAGCCTTCTTTAGCTTTATATGGAATGAATAATATTCTTTTTCGCGTAGAACTGAGTACTAAGTTACTAATTTAGCCCTCGGTTAATGTATATAAAGTCCCTTAGGATTGTAGAGGGAAATGTTAGAGCTGAGATCACAATTAAATATAAAAGAATAAGAAGAGTGAGAGGCAATCCAATGCCAAACATTAGAGAAGTGAGATGGAGTCTCCTCTCCTCTCCCTCACGCTTTATTGTTCCTAATAGTCACGGGAGAATTGAGCCTATATTACATCATTTTCCTTTTCTAATTTTGTAACAGTCTTTTAGAAGAAAAGATATATTTGAGAAGAAGGTGTCCAGAGCCTCATTCTAATTGTTCAACATGATTTTCAACGATCTGACTTTAAATAATGAAAAAGATGTGTTGTAAGTTTATTTTTGAAGCTCCTCATGGCACTTTATTAGATTTCATATTTATGGGTTAGGTCATAATTTATTTTCCCACATCTTGTACTTTGCTCTCATCGTCAGCTAGACAAGTGCTTTATGATAGAGGGGAAAAAAGTCTATGTACTACAGTAATTAAGAACTAAAAAGATGATTTCCCAGATGTTGCTTTTGAAGTCAAGTTTAGATAGACACAAGGTGCCAATTTTCAATTAGAAATAAAATTTTTATTTAGAAAGTATTATGTTTTATAATGTCAATATTCATTTTTAACATTCTTTTTTCTTTAAAATATGTTCTAGTAATAGGGGCCCAAATTATTAATTATTAAAGGCTGAGTCCTTTGACAATGATATGACATTCTGTGTTTGTTTAGCTTTTCTTTGTTCATCATTCATTAGACAGAAATAAAACCCTTTCCCTTATTTCTTCTACATGCTTTGAGGAAACTTTACCTAGAACATGTTTTTCTATTCTTGCTTCATCTCTGAAAAGAAACATTCTAAATACACAAGCACACACATGCAGGTATACTCTGTGCTTAAGTTTTAAAATCGAAGCTGAAGGAAATAGGTACTAGTGTTAATTCACGTCAACCTGATAGTGACTTAACCATTTTCCTTCCCCTATCTTTCTTTATAATAATACAGATGTTTACCTAACCTGGACATATAAACCACTTCCCTTAGTAACCAGAAGATGGCATTAGAGGAAACCCAGAAGGGATTTATTAGTCTAGTGGGAATTTGGCCTTGATTTGGGCTCATAACAAAGCTAAGATACTAGTAAGATGTGCCAGTACCTGATACCATGCCCAAGGAAGTACTGAATACAATGGATGCTTTCTCTTTCCTTCTATAAAAACACTGTCAGTTTTTTTAGCCAATTCTGTAAAATTAATATTTACATGATTTTTCGTTAGGAAAAAAAAACATTCTTTTCTCTTCTGTCATTTCTCCCCCCCTGGTTTTGGCTTCCTTCTGAGTTAGTGAGGCTCAATGCTAATGAAGCTCTATTTGGTCCAACTTCAAGTTCACATTGTTAGGTAATTAACTTGGCATCGAAGCAGTCCTTGGCAGCTATAGCTTTTGACTTGGAGATAGTTAGCTAAAAGACTAGGCAGAGCTTTAAATCATTGCCAACTTAATTGTGTGTGTGTGTGTGTGTGTGTGTGTGTATGTGTGTGTGTGTGTGTGTGTGTGTGTGAAATCAAAATTTAACAATGTGTTTTCCCCTCCTCAGATTAGTTTATTTGACTAGTAATAATTACAATAATGGATATTTGCATTGCAGGTCCAGGTGGGGAGTTAAGAGGAGGCTTAGTACCTAAGCACAGGTCTTAAGGGAAAGTTATTTAACATTTCTTGTTGTTGTGTTGTAGTTAGATATAATACAATGTCTTCTAAAAAAGGGTTTTTACCCCAGTGTTGCTTTAAATAGATTGGATAACCTGGAATCATACACTAAGACATTGATTTTTATTTTCTAAGCCAAATTACATGAAAGACATTAAACTCTCAATTCTCTAGAGAATTTTAGGACTAGGGAGAAAAAAAAGAAAGTAGATGAGACGAGCAGATCACCAAAAATATCATTCATATTTTGTCATAATGATGTATAATAGCAAAACTTTAACACTGGTTAAGTGCAACTCTTGGCTTATTCCTTGTCTGTAGCCACCTAGCTGATCACAGCGAGCGAAAAAGCATAACCATTCTGGATTATTTCACTTAACATTCATTACCATTAAATTTTGGCAGGCCCTTAGTGTTACCTGGCATTTATGTTACATTTTATTTGTCTAATTGAGAGTCAAAATGACTTGTACAAATTTACTTTTCTTTTCTCAAACCCTCAGGTACCTTCTCTCCCTATACAGTTGCACTGATAACCTCACTTTCTACGTCACTCCGAAAACAGAAGCAGTCCCCACCAGTCCCCACCATCACACGTACCCATTCATATCTCTGCCCTCCTATTTGACTTCTCTCCTATCAATTTGGATAAACTACTTATGCTTCAGTCTAAGGGCCACCCTTCACCTACCTAACTAAGGACATTGCTTCAGAAATTCTATCTTCATTTTCTTAAACATCATTTATTTTATTATTTACTTAATCATCCCCATTGGCATACAAATAGGCAATAATTTCTACCATTACAAGAAATACTCTATTGCATTCTCTCATCTCTGTCTTAACAGCAAAGCTCCTTAAATAATTGGTTTAAGCTCTAATTCCTCTCCTCCAATACAATAATGAGCACACTCCAGTAAGACTTTCCTCCCAACATAAACTGTTCTTGACATAGGCAGTTAATACTGACCTCCTAGCAGCATGTTGTTCTTACATAAAATTGTTCTTCATTTCTTTGAAATGCTCTCTTCACTGGCATTTAAGGCACCACACCACCCTTTCAAATTTCTCCCTACCCTACCTAGCAGTTCCTTATCAGTCTCCTTTGTTCACACTTGCTTATCTCCAGGACCACTTCACAGCGGTGTGCCCCAGGGCCTAATCTTTGGACCTGTTCTTTCTCTACACTCACACTTTCTGTGATCTCATTCATCCTGTTGCATTGAATTCCAATTATATGAGGAAACTCCTAAATTTGGATCTTTGGTTTGAATCATTTTCCTACATTCCAAGATCTCTTGAGTTATTGAATCATTAACCTATAAGACAATCAGTGGGATCTCTAATAGATATCAAAAATCCAACTTTAGATTTCCCCGAAACTTCACTCACCTATACACATACATTATCCTGCTTTCCAGGCATCTTTCTCATTTCACTAACTAAAAATTACATTCTTCTGTTTCCTCAGGCTAAAAAAATCTTGGCACAAGTCTTGACTCTTTTTGGTTTCTCACACCCCACATCTAATCCTCCAACAAATTCTCTAATTAGTTCTACCTTCAAAATATATTAAGAATTTCATCACTTTTCACTATTTCTACTACGTCACTCCAGTCCAAACCACTATCCTGTGTTCTCCTAGATCATTTCATTAACTTTTTTTTTTTTTTTATTAAATTTATTGAGGTGACAATTGTTAGTAAAATTACATAGATTTCAGGTGTACAATTCTGTATTACATCATCTATAAATCCCGTTGTGTGTTCATCACCCAGAGTCAGTTCTCCTTCCATCACCATATATTCGATCCCCTTACCCTCATCTCCCACCCCCCACCCCCCACCCCCCTTACCCTCTGGCAACCACCAAACCATTGTCTGTGTCTATGAGTTTCTGTTTCTCATTTGTTTGTCTTGTTCTTTTGTTGTTTTGGTTTATATACCACATATCAGTGAAATCACATGGTTCTCTGCTTTTTCTGTCTGACTTATTTCGCTCAGCATTACACTCTCAAGATCCATCCATGTTGTCACAAATGTTCCTATATCATCTTTTCTTACTGCCGAATAGTATTCCATTGTGTATATATACCACAACTTCTTCATCCATTCATCTATCGAAGGACATTTTGGTTGTTTCCATGTCTTGGCCACTGTAAACAAAGCTGCAATGAACTTAACCAAGGATGTGAAAGACCTATATGCTGAAAACTATAAGACTTTTCTGAAAGAAATTGAAGAAGACACAAAGAAATGGAAAGACATTCCGTGCTCATGGATTGGAAGAATCAACATAGTTAAAATGGCCATATTACCCAAAGCAATATACAGATTCAATGCAATCCCCATCAAAATCCCAATGGCATATTTTAAAGAAATAGAACAAAAAATCATCAGATTTGTTTGGAACCACAAAAGACCCCGAATAGCCAAAGAAATCTTAAGAAAAAAGAACTATCATGGAGGTATCACACTTCCTGACTTTGGCTTGTACTACAGGGCCACAATAATCAAAACAGCATGGTATTGGCAGAAAAACAGACATATAGACCAATGGAATAGAATTGAGAACCCAGAAATAAAACCACATAAATATGGACAGATAATTTTTGACAAAGAAGCTAAAAACATACAATGGAGCAAAGACAGCCTCTTCAATAAATGGTGCTGGGAGAATTGGATAGCCACGTGCAAAAGAATGAAACTGGACTGCTATTTGTCACCATGTACCAAAATTAATTCATTAACTTTTTAACTGGTATCTCTGCTTCTGCCCTTCTCTTTGTAATACTATAACCTAAACTTAGACTTAGAATAAGTCTTAAAAAACAAAAACAAAAAAACACAAAAAACAAACAAAATACGTAAGTTAAATCATGGCATGTCTTTTACCGAAATTATCCAATCATTTCCCTCTTTCCTCACAGTATAAGCTAAAGTTCTCCCACAGTTTTCCAAGGCTCTATCCAATTTGGCACTTTTTTCTGACTCCATCACCTAATATCCTCCCTTCACAGCTCACTTTCAAACAGCTCTTCTTACCTCTTCTTCCATGCTTTTTGTTTTGTTTTTTTCTAATATCCCAGTCATGTTTCCCTCTCAGGGATTTCTTACCTGCTATTTCCTCACTCTTCTTATTGAGGAGTCCAGCTCCTGGCCAGGAAACTTAGATATGTGATTTTTCAGGTATGACCATAAGCTATTACAAAGGCTTTCCCTGACAGGCCTTATGGGGGAAAACTGCCCTCTCCACATCAGACTCAGTGCACAACCAGTGTATTACAGTCTCAAAAGGGAGTTGTAGGCAGGACTTAGGCCCCTGTGCTTGCCAGAGTCTTATATGTATTTGTAGTACTGGCCCAGACACCTTCATTCTTAGGTCTCTTTATACAGGCCCTTCAGATCAAGATCTTCAAGCACGTCTATCAGTGACTCTTTATTGAGGGAAAGGAAAATCTTGAAGACACTTTTTCAAATTCTGACTCAGTACTGCTTACTTTCCCATTCCTAGCCCTTCATCCCACTTGTCCCTGCCCTCAGGCAGAAGAGTTTTGGGGCGGGGGGGGGGGGAGCTCTGTCCAAAGCAATAAGACGTGCACATCTGTACTTCACGTCATCCTCTACCAGTGGCCATTTCTTGGAGGAAAATGGAAAGGGGGATGGGGAGTCAGACCTCTCTCTGGTTTTAACCTCGTGCTTATACTATTGCAGTAAATGATTAGAGGCTTGATTGGTACTTTCATTTTTGGCTTTTTCCATTAATTGGCTATTTCAACACCTGACAGTTCAGTTCTCTCCAGCTCAGTTGAGTTTTTGATGCCTATTTCCTGAATGACTGAAGTCCTTGTTCAAATGTCACTTTCTAATACAGCTTTCAGTGACCAATGAATCTAAAATTATTATTCCCTCCCAGAATTTCCTATATTACCTCCCTGCTTTGTTTTCTTCCATTAGCACCTATCTTCATCTGATGTACTAGATGTTTTATACACTTTTTTTGTTGTCAATTTCTTCTCACTTAAGTATAAGAATTACAAAGTCAGCAGTTTTCGTTTTTACACACTCTGTATTCTCAATTTCTGTAACTGTACCTGGTGTATAGTCATGCTCAACAAAAATTTGTTAAATGAGTTATCTAGAAGGGACAGGAGAGCAAAGCAGGGTGCAGAGGTAAAACCAGGATTCATTCTCTGCCTTCCAATGGTTGGAAAAAGCTGACCTTGGTTACACAGTCCTCACCCCTAAGCCTACACAGGGGCTCGAACTGTACTTGGAATATAAATGAGTCCTCACAGTCTTTTACCCACTGTCCTTGGAGGCCCACTAGGATATGGAGATTGATTAAGACAATCTCAGAGTCTGTACAGGTTAGAAGTGACTACATGAGGTGTAGTTTAGTGTTGTAGTATTTTAAGCTGATGAATTGAGATCAACTCGGAACATGAAGTTTGCTTTAAAGTGATTGTCCTAACATAAGACCAGAATGCTACATCTTGAGAAAGGGGAATATTGTTTTTTACTGATAACCTAATTTGACAGTAGATAATCTCTCAAATGTTAATTACTTTAAAAATTGACGTTTCCAATAGGTGAGTAACTTTTAAGTCCTTAAAGACATTTATAAGCTATATAGCTACAGAGGGAAACTAGAATTTGAGATCAATTCAATCAAAACTTCTTATCTTTTTAAATGTATGTTTTCATCTCTCTGTAAATACGTTTATTTCATTTCATGTTTTGCATACTATATTGCTTTTTCATTCAATACACATCTTTGGTGAGATCTAAGGGAAAAAATTAAAATAGAATGATATTCAAATTTTTGGTCTATGGAAGATTCAGGAGTTCTCTTTTGGTTTTGTTAATCTTGAAATGCATATTATACGTAAACTCCCTGGTGAAGCAGAGAAGGGTGTTGAATATGCAAATATGGATCTCAAGGAAGGAGTTGGAACTGGATACAGAAGTTCATAAGTTATCAGTCTTGCATGTGGCATTTAGGAGGATATACTAGGTGAAATCACTGGGCAGAGGATGAGGAATGAGTTCCAGGGCTGAGCCTTAGGGGCACTCAAAATAGAGGAAGCAAAGAGAAGGAGAATCCATGAAAGTGGGCTAAAAAGCGGACACAGTGACATAGAAGGAGATCTAGAACTTTAATATCCTTGAGGCCAAGTGAAGAAAAACTTCAAGGAAGGAGTAGTCATTTGTACTAAATGTAATTGAGAAATTAAATAAGACAAGAAAGAGTTGAATGTGTGTCATAAAACTAGCATATATATAAGCAATTGATTTAATTAGATTTGAAAGGAGACTTTCTATATTTCATTTCTGCATGTGTCGTTTGATAATCATTTAGAATAAAAATATATGTTATCTGGCATCATACAACCCATTGCTCCCACTCTGTAAGCTAATTTCCATCAATCATATTCTTAGATCCAAGTTCTGAAGGAAATTAGGATCTTGATATGTAAAATTAATAATAAAAAATACTCCTAAATAAAGTCATCCACAATGTCATCTATGTCTCAGACATTTTCTGTAATCTAGGGCTTCTCAAGATCTAGAGAAGCATAGCCATTTAAATAAACAAAGAACAGCAGTAACACAATAACACAAAACACTGCCATCTCAAAATAAAAAGAGAAAAATATGGAGAGGAAAGCAATGCAGACAAATAAATAAATTAGTATTTGCATTAAAAGGAAATTTTGCATCTACAACAGCTCTTGTTTTTCTCCAAAGTGAAGCTTGGGGTACCACTCAGCATGAGGTGCGGTTACTATTAAGTTGAAAGTGGTGATGCAGTGGTGCCAATATTGGGATGGTAATGTTAAAACACATTGTCACAGCATATAAATGTGACTGAAATAGCAACAGGAAAATAATTGGGCAGTTTAGAGTTATGATCTTTTTAATGCACTGAAATGAGGTAACAAGCTAAATCTTTGGTTTAGGTCTAGATATGTCCTCCAAATCTTTTAACATTACTTGTATCTATAGCAGACCCTTATCCTCTCAACATGATGCTCCTCCCACTTTCAGGAGACTGCAGTATTGAAGGAGCCAGGCTTTTTGCAGGTAGAGTATGGGAGAGTGAGTCTAGGAAATGTCAGATCATGCATTCTGCTCTGGGCACTGTCTCTGTACGCTTTTAGAGTTTGTACCATCAACTCTCAGGACTTGCTTTGTCTCAGTATAACTTCATCTTGCTAAGAATTTCCTAAATTGAAATTTACAAATAGCAATGTATGGCTCTCCTTGTCAGTTGTACATTAGAACATTTAAGGAATATCTCAAAATTGAGTTTGCTTTGTCATTTGCTCTTTGAATTTGACCTTTAAATTATGTGAATACATTGTTTATGCATTTCATTTTCCATCTTCAAAAAACCATTCGGTGAAATAATCAATTCCATAATTATTTTCTTACGGAAAGAAAGCTGAATGAATGTGCGGTATA
Organism: Rhinolophus sinicus; assembly: GCF_057876585.1. Classification (NCBI taxonomy): domain Eukaryota; kingdom Metazoa; phylum Chordata; class Mammalia; order Chiroptera; family Rhinolophidae; genus Rhinolophus; species Rhinolophus sinicus. The sequence continues at coordinate 32,996,875 of NC_142501.1, forward strand.
CTTGCTAATTGCAAGCATGATTCTCTTTTATTTTTTTCAGTCCTATACCTATCCTTGGGAAGAAATATATCCAGTTTAGGGTAGGGGAGTGACTCAGGTTAATTTCATGCAGACCACTTTCTCCTTTTTCCCCCATGTATCAATCCTAAATTAATACACGAGGTGCTCTGCAGCCAGCATGGTTACACATTGATCTTGGCCAGCTTGTTTACAGTGTTTTGGCAAGTTGCTGATGTACTTCTCCCTGGGGATAGAGCAGGGGTTAATTGCTGTTAAACTCTCAGTGCCAAGTAATGGTTCAGCCTCTCTGCTACATTAAAGATGACACTAATAAGGAAAGAGTGCAGTGGATTGCTCTATGTTGAAAATTGGACTTGTGGTGACAGAAACTTGGAGCAGAGCTGATGTAATAGGAAGACCATAATGTAATTATAACTGCTGAACATGTGTCATACCAAGTTAAATGATACATTAATGAATCAAAACAGGTGATGAAGTGTTGCTCTTTCAGCAGAGAGAGGTGCTTTCAAGGTTAGATTGCCATTAATTTAATAATCTGTAATATGGATATTCTTCAAATCACAAATGAAATCAACCTTAATGCTTTCATACAGCATTGCTTCTTGAGTTTCAAATAGAAAAGATAAAAGAAACAAAGCAAAAGTGAACAGAGTTCAATGCAACTCCTTCTTTGTTTAATTTTGTAAAAAAATGGTTTTATATTGTAAGGTGAGTGGTTGCCCAAGGCCTTCTTGTCCTGATAGACCCCTTCATCATTTTATTCCACAGCGAGCCAGCCAGAATTTGCAAGGGAGCAAAAACCTTTACAAGCAAACAATTACTTTTTTGCAAACAGGCCCTTATATATCATCTATACATAATATTTTAATGTGGCTTAGCTGAAGTTCACAATAGGTAGAATAACATCATGTCCCTGAAATCTTCTAAAGTATTTTGGTGTAATTTGTTTCTTTATTTTTTTAACTATCTGTAAAGCTTTCAAACCCATTGTTCTTATGAATTTTTAAAATTGATTTTAAAATTCATAAACAACTTGTTTATGAATTTTAGATTCATAAATAATAGATTGCTCAGTATCCATGATTATTAATTTTCTATTTTAATTCTTTTTTCTTAATGATAATAATATCATTATCATTATTCTTAATTTGTTTAGAGGTGTTAGGAGACTAATAATAAAATAATTTCACTTGCATTTGGCAATTTGGGTCTCAAATATGGATTATTTTCAAAAAAATGAATAAATTCATCTTCCTTTTTAAAGATTCTGGAAACTCAGTATATTATTCTTTCGGGCTCTATGTTATATGTGAAGCAATTTATTAACGGGATACTTTTTGTATATTGGATCTATCTTATATAGATTTCCATTATGTAATGTACAATTTAATTTTAATTTTCCCATATAGTTTTTGTTTTACTGACAAGTAGTTATTGTTGTTTGGTGGTATTTTACCAATGATTGAAACCAGTTACACAGATAGGTGGTTGATTGTTTTCCACAAAACACTACTGCTGTAAAAATCTAGAAAATAAACAGATGACTTCTAAAATAAAATAAAATAGTCCTGTTATATCTGTCTTTTAAAAGATATTATTTTTTGCACTAGAGCTCCAATGTTAATTTAATATTTGTATATATTCTCAAGAGAATTAAGCAGATTTGGATATTGAAGCATAGCAGAATAAGCCAACTCAAAATATGCCATTTTGGCATATTGATTATTTTGAGCCATAGGCACTTGAAAAATAACAAATACAGGGAGAGGCTTTCTCTGAATTTCTCTTATCTAACTAAAGACAGAACCTCCAAAAAGATTCAATTGCTATAAGTCATCAATCAGGAAGATTGACTTTTATCACAGGAGGTGAGACTAGAAGTCAACACTACACCCAGACAAACTTTGTCACAACTATCTTACCTCCCATCTTTCTTCTAAGGACCCATTCATCTTTCCTAAAGATCATTTACTCTCTCCCCTAAGAGGCCTGCATCCTCCCTCCCCTTTCCCTATTGAGCTGGTATTTTAGACTGAATTCTAAGCCACTTTGAAAAAGTTATTTGGTTTTTCCCTGGGTATCTCCATGTATACATGAGGTATACATGTTTGCATAACAAACTTATTTGTTTTTCTCTTACCCCTGTATTTTTATTACAAAGGTCTCTGCTAAGAACTCAGAAGGACATAGGGAAAATTGTGTTTCCTCCCCTAAAATATCACTTGTTTTATTAGATCTTTGTTGATATTCATAACAATAAATGCTATTACTTTTAACAAAGACCATTATTAAGAAAATATGGTTTGTAATTTGTTTGGTTTTTAATCATCTTAATCATTTTAATATAAAGTTAAATAGTCTGTAAGTCTCATGGGAACAGATAACTTAAAAAACAAACAAGCAAATAAACAAAAAAATGTACGTTTCGTTTGTTTGTTTGGTTTTCTTTCATGTAGGCATTAGTTGTTATCTGCTCACACCTTTCCTACTCAGGGAAGAGAAGGCCTTTCCCCAAAACAGGAAAAGACAAGATAGAGAGGGACCAATTGGGGAGAGAGTATGGAGATGACATTAGGCTTCCAACACGAGCTTGTTATATAGTATAAATACTATATTTATACTGAGAAGTAAAGTTTGTCTAGTGTCAATAAATAGATTTTGGAGTGATTTCATGTACCCATGAGCACGAAAGAATAAGACTGAAGCCTGGAGGGTACCACCTTTCAACAGATAGGTACCTGGAAAAGTCTGACTGCAAAGGAAGGGGAGTTGCTTTCTAGGACTCAGGGAAAGGTCAATAATGGCAAATGATAAATAGAGGAAGTAACATAAAATGAAATAAAAATTACCTCTGACTTTAACCTCAAGAAGTTTATTAGTGTCTCATGAGAGATAGAGTGGCAGAATCTACTTTACAGTAAGTGGAAGAAAGAATGAGAGATGAAGTATGTAGAACATTTGTATACTACTAGGAACTATCTTTTATTCATTAGGAAACAAAGAAGAATTTCGCTAGTTAGAGATTAATGAAAGGTTGAGAGGTCAACGTAAGTCTAAACAAAGAGAAAACTAGAAATTGTTCAACTTTTTCTCATAGAAGGGAAAGAATCAGTTAAGAGGAAGGGACACAGATATAAGGCAGGAGTAAGTGAGATAATTTAGAGAAGTGGTGGTGAATAACAAAGAAAATAATCCTGAGCAATGGTAGAAAGGTTACTTTTCACATGAGAAAGCTAATTTGTCCATGAAAACTTAAAGGGTTGGTGGGCATTGATGGTTTGGAGTGAGATTGTCTGCCTGTTGACCTTTATTATTTACTTATTTGTTTTTCTGTGAAAACAGGAGACGAGTACTGCTGTGTGAGATGTTGAAAGATGTGGAACAGAGGACTGAGGAAACTGGTAAAATAATTGAAATAGCTTCTGGGGTCATGTGAGAAATGTTTAACCGGGGACTTAGAGTTCACAAAAGCATCAAAGGAGCAGCCATATTTTATTTTCAGAGGAGGTAAAAGCTCTTTCTCAGAACCAACAGGCCACATATCTCCAAGAAAGTCAATGTAAATTTGATTGGTTTCAACTTTTTCATTTTTTTAAACTTAATTTTACATTTTTATCTTATTTATTTAGTATTTGGTCTGCAAAAGATGATTCCTTGCTACTCATGCATTTCAAGAACAACTGATGAACATAAAGATCAGAGGAATGGAAACAAATGAAATGAGAGTATTCTTATGCTGTTAAACGTCTACCTGAAGCTAACATGTAGACTTATGTTAGTGGGGCCTTAACTTATAAAGACTGCTCCAAAATAAATTGAGTAGGTTCAATGATTCACTGAAAATTGCTCCTGAGTTATTGCATGCTATTGCTGACCACAAAGAAAAACAAACAAACAAAAAAACCCCAAAAAACCTCAAGTCAGCAACTTGCAGTTAATGTCCCCTTGCTTTATGTTCCTCTAACTATTTAATTTCTTTTTCTGGATGGCACGCAGAGTGATAGTCAGCTTTTATGATTTTTTTTTTCAGATTCATGTTTTCTGTTTACCGAACAATTTGTTGTTTTTTGATGGTATTGTTTAAATAGGAACAATTTAAAAGATGATTGAGAAAAGGGTGTGCATGTATTATTAATGAGGACAGCAACACAATCTAAAGTGAACAGTTACTATCACTTTTTTATTTATATAACACCTTTCCTCAAATGTTTTATATGGTTATTATCTTTATTAAGGCCCCAATTACTGTCTCTGTTCTTTAAAATTCCAGGTTAGATAACTGGGATTTGTTTTTGGATGATACTTTTGATGATAAACATTATATGGATATATTATTATCCAAGAAAAATTTCTTAAAAGTTTGGAACTCTATACTAAAGATTTATAATGACTTTTTTTGAAGAGCACAGACATGATGATAGAGATTCTACTAATAAAGTATTTCATAATTAAGGAAGTTATAATTTGCTAACAGGGCTCACAACAGCTGTCTGTGAAATAAAACAATATGCTTTTCCTCTCCCTACTGGGCCTAATTCCCCAGTAACCTTATTGAAAATGTGCATGGGCTACAAAACTAAAGATTAACTGTCCAGGGACCTGCTTCCTGGAGCTTATTTGAAGATTAAATCAAATGGCAGGCAATATATATTTGGTAATACGGCTTTGTTGCAGTCTCGCCCATGTAGTGGTAAGTGTAATAGAATGAGATGACACTTTATAGCTGTTTAAAAAAAATAAAAAAATTTTCTAAATGTGAAAGAGTTTTGTTCTCATGCTGAAATCAAAATGAATAATTTATTTCTTCATAACCAAAAGTATCTTCTGCATTTTGAACACATAATAATCTCTAATTACAAATTATCTATAATTACAAATTGTTCAGCCTCTTAAAATATCATTATTATTCATTATCTATTTATTTAATAACAAATGCCACTAAAGGTGTGAATGATGAGTTTAAAATGCCAACTGAGAGACTGCAACATTTTAATTAAATAGAAAGCAGTTCAAATATATATTTAAAAACAGTTTGTAGATTACACATTAGTAAATGGATTTATACTTAACAAGTCAGGAAAAATGGATGATATTCTGCTTTTAAAAATACTATATTTAGCCTATGCAGAGACACTGAAGTGTGATTCGTCCTCATAGCAGACATCTGAAGAACAAGTGACATTCTTACACAAAATCCATATTGGTGATGTATTTAATTACAGAGCTGATTGAAATTGACAGCTTTAGTGACCTGCGTTTGCACTTGTGGTGATTGATGTATGCTTCAACTCTGGTTACTTTTAAACCAATTCACATATTGTTCAATACTATAATATCATCCTGTCAAATTGCAAACTACATTTTTACAAGCGATGGGACTGCAGAAAGTGCATATTTAATTAAAGTGAGATAAAGATGAATTGTTTAAAAACACCAATACAACTGTTAAACTAGGACCATTTGAAAGCAGAGTGAAAGAAAGTTTAATACACTTACTTCATTTATGTTCCTAGAGTCATCTTTATTTTTAGAAAATATATTCCTGACTGCTATTTACGGTCAAGAAAGTGGTCTCAGAACCTTAGGATGTTGTCTCTAAAGACTGGCTTCCTTAATATGATGTCAGGCTTTAGAAAAAGTGAGTAAATAAAATTAGTGTCTTAGAGCAAGGAGGACCCTTAAAGACCATGTAAACCAAATACTTTTTTTTCTGCTTGTGTTTCTTTGTTACTCAGACTCGATAGCTGCTACCCAGAGAGGTAACTAGCCTGCAGAGGATCACAAAGTTGCTTTTACTGCATAAAACTGAGACTAAAGTGCACATCTTTTCATTTCCAGTTCATGGTACTTTCATACTTTTGTACTACACAGAATTCCCTTCTCTAGACATTTAACCCTAGAATTCACTTTTGGAGTGTGGGCATATTAAAATTGCAGCCTTTATCACTAAGTGATCCACTTAGTTTAGGCACTTTCAAATTCATTTTTAATGATAATAACAAGAACCACTTGTTGAAACTTGCTATATACTGCACTCTGAAATATATCCTCACATAAATTATTTCTAACAACATATATGCCAAATATGTGATAATATTGCCAATTTATGGAGGTGTGGTGAGACTAAGAGAAATTCAGCAAATTTTTTAAATGGCCTCATGCACTAAGTAGATGAAATCTGAATTCAAAGTCCACAGCCCTTTTCACTACACAACACTGTTTCCCTCTACCAAAAAAAAAAAAAAAAAAAAAAAAAAAAAAAAAAAAAATTCAAACAAAACAAAACAAAACAAAAAACCTTAAATTAAAATAGACTTCCCAACTTCTAAAGAACTTATCTCTGAAGGGAGATTTTACATGTCCACTTGGTAAGAATAGAGATCTACAAAATCTGGGTGGTTTATACCTGCATCTTCCTAAAGAGAAGATAGCTGGGTAGATTGATCTTTCAGTCTACTTCCCAGATATAGAAATCTATTCCAGAATTAAATTTGTCATTTCAGTGAAGGATACTCGTCTTGATATTGTAAACTTCACTGACAATTTTGAAAATATACTAATAAAATTGCTTAAATCGTCCCAAGTTCTCAGGGAAATACAGTTCCATTTTCAGTATTTCTGTTTCCTTAAGATATGATGAATTGTGGAAGGGCAAGCACAAATGTGTCTCCTCTCCTTACCACTTCAGAATTTTTGCTCCTTATTTAATTCTTCACATAGCAACTCATCTTCTACAACAATGTTCCGGTTCATTCCTTATAGACCTACATTTTCTTTTTCATTTCCTAAAATATCATGAAATTACATCACTGCATGACATAGAAAAATAGCAGAAAGAGATAAGTAAAAATTAAATATTAGACATTCTGTGTATGTTAACCACCCTTACACCAGGTTTGACTATGTTTCTACTTAGACTCTACATGTCACCTGGCTTTGAAGGGCCACTCCCTATTTCTGTTAAGAATCCTTTTTCATGTTCCCCTCTTCTCTGACTTGAGTCTCTTATGTTATTATTTTTTTTATAATGGAATGCCATACAAAGCACATGAATTCAGTTCACAATTTATATATATAGCAAACATTCTTTTTTAACTTTAGTCCTCCCTTATAATTGATCACTTACCATAAAAGTAATTTGTGGATAAATCATATTTAAAATAGTAGATAGGACAAAAAAAAATGTGTAGTTCCATTTCTTCCTCAAACTTTTCACTCCTCTCAGCTTTAGGTTCTAGCTCTAGAAATTATATCCCCTCCCACCCCCATACCCTTCAGAGACCTAGACTTTACCCTAGATAATCATCAACCTCTGAGGCAGCAGAAGAAGAAGCCAGGCTACTGATTTAATCAAATTCATAAGGACCCTCAGTTTCAAAGGTAGAAATTTTTAGAAGATGAAAGAAAAAAAATCTGAAAGTGAGTCTCTTGTAGGCAGCATATGAAAGGGTTTTTGCTTTCTTATCCATTCAGCCACCATTCAGTCTTTTGATTGGACTTATCCATTCAGTCTTTTGATTGGAGCATTTAATCCATTTACATTTAAAGAAGTTGTTGATAGATATGTAGATAATTCCATTATATTTTCCATATTTTTGAAAATATTTATTAAATTTATTGAGGTGACATTGGTTAGTAAAATTATGTAAGTTTCAAGTGTACATTTCTATAATACATCACCTATCTATTGCATTGTATGTTCACCACCCAGAGTCAGTTCTCCTTCCATCACCATATATTAACCCCCTTTACCTTCTTCTAGTTCCCCCCTTCCCCCTTTACCCCCTGGTAATCACTAAACTGTTGTCTGTGTCTATGAGTTTTAGTTTCTTTGCTTTTTTTGTTTTGTCCCTTTGTTGCTTTCAGTTTCATGTCCCAAATATGAGTGAAATCATATGATTCTCGACTTTTTCTGTCTGACTTATCTCACTTAGCATGGTAATCTTGAGATCCATCTATGTTGTTGCAAATGATAATATTTCATCTTTTCTTATGGCTGAGTAATATTCCATTGTATACATGTACCACATCTTCTTTATTCAATCATTTATCAAAGGACACTTTGTCTTGGCCACTGAACAATACTGCAATGAACACAGGGATATACATATGTTTACAGATAAATGTTTTCACATTTTTGGGGAGTAGATACCCAGAAGAGTGATTGCTGGGTCACCATACACCAAAATTAACTCAAAGTGGATCAAAGACCAAAAGACCTGAAATAATAAATTTCATAGAAGAAAGCATAGGTACTAAACTTATAGATCTTGGGTTCAGAGAGGATTTTATGAATTTGACCCCAAAAGCAAAGGAAGCAAAGGCAAAATTAAACGAGTGGGACTATGTCAAACTGAAAAGCTTCTGCAGGAAAAGAAACCATCAACAAAACAAAGAGGCAACCAACCGAATGGGAGAAAATATTTGAAAACAACACCTCAAAATGGGGCTGATATCCAAAATATATAAAGAACTCATACAACCAAACAAAAACAACAACAACAAACCCAAACAACCCAATTAAAAAATCTGAACAGACACTTCTCCCAAGAAGACAAACAAATGACCAACAGATAAACTAGTAAAAAACGTCTCAACTTCACTAACTATGAAGGAAATGAGAATCACAACCACAGTGAGGTGCCATCTCACACCTTTTAGAATGATTATTATCAACAAGACAAGTAATAACAAGTGTTGGACAAGTTGTGGAGAAAAAGCAACCCTCATACACTGCTGGTGGAAACGTAAATTTGTGCAGCTACTATGGAAAACAGTATGAAGGTTCCTCCAAAAATTAAGAATGGAATTACCATATGACTCAGAAATCCTCTTCTGAGTATAAATCTTTTAAAAACCACTAAATTTCTTATGTAGTCTCTACTACAAATGTTTCAATTATGTCTTGTGCTGTCTCTCATTTGAACTTTTGCAATATCATTCTCTCCATTTTACCTGTCTCCTTTCTCTTCTCTAAGCCTTGTTTATAACTGCCTCAGTCTGTGTGCTCAAATTTTTCTACACATTCATGATTCCTACTTAAATATTGAGCTCATCTTCATCAATTCAAAACATTTAGAATTCTTAGGCCAGGCCTAGAGCAAGGAGCTGTGAAACAAAGATGATTTAATCACTGCTAGTGTCAAATAACTTATAATCTAGTAAGAAACAGAAGCAACATAGAGAGATTTATAAACAAATAACATAAGAATATGGATCCTTGAGTCATAGTAATGGTATTAAAACCCCAGAAATGTAAGTTACTAAGTATGACTTCTAGCTAGCGACCTGAGCTTCTGAAGGCATCATTTTCCTTTGTGTGAAATAAGGATAATAAAACACTTACTCCATAAGGTGGAAGTGAGGAATACTGGATATAATTTCTGCCCTGTAGTGAATGCACAAAAGTGTTAGCTATTAATTTTATTAAATTTAATAAAAGAATTATTATATCATCATATAATATACACTAATTTTTTATTATAAGTAAATATTACTATTTATTATAAGTAAATAAGATAATTATTAATTGTTATATTTTATATACACAGTGAGAGGAGAAAGTATAATTTCAGTGGTGTGGTATGGACAACTACGATATCATAGATCTTCATGATAAAAAGGATTGTCGTGGTCAGCATTCCTAGTCTCCCACCCCACTTTTTTAAGCTAAAAAAACCTGAGTTTATTGTGAACACTAACTATTCCAAAATCCCTTAGGGTCTTTTTTTCATGTGTTTAAAATTTCCCTGACACCAGAAAAACAACAGTTGAATGATGACCAGATGGCAGGAGAACTGTGGTAATTTGGCTGGAAGTAAGATGCGCATTGAAGCATAATGAGCAAATTAGAGATTTAAATCTTTTCTATGAGCAGATCAACCTAATGGGGTAGACAAGTTCACCCAATGGCTTTTTATTAAGTTTATTTATTTCTTTTAAAAAATACTTACTGATTCATTGGTATGATGATTTTGGGGAGATGTGACTGATGGCTTAAATGGAAATATTTTTCAGGTATTATCTTCTTAGAGCTATCCAGGGTGGCTCCTTCCTAATCTTAGTGTATGAGGGCAGGAATGATATCATTGCGATGCGTAGAAAAAAGCTTGGAAACAATCTTATACTCTCTATTCAGGAGAGTAAAAGAGGATGAAAATCCCCCAATTGTTCCTTACCTTGTCATCTTTTTAAGGATTATGGGATCAGGGGAGTTTTCATGTCTTGAGACATAATTCAGGTCTTAAAAAATTCTGAAAAGACTCTGTGATGTTAGAGGTAATTGCCACAATCAGGTTTTATAAGTATTGATGGGAAATCTGTCAGCACCTGAGGCTTTTCCTAGGTTTATGGCTTGGATTTGGGGTCTCTCACTTTTAATGATATTGCATTGTCCAGCCGATTGTCTTAATGGAGGGAGTGAATTGAAAACAAGGCTCATCAGTGTTCTGTGTGGTATAGCATAGAAAAAATATGTTGATTAGATTCAAAAACATTTTGAAAATATTAAATGCCTTTAATTTGCCTTTCTGAATTATTGGAATAGTTTAATCTGGCATATATTTTACTTGCATCTTTAGCAGTTTGCTAGCCTATATATAACTGATGAGAAATATATATTACATAAATTAATCAATATATGAGGTATTATAAATGGGGATTTATAGGCTCTGATATTACTATTATAGATGGGATAATGTGTACTCCCAATTCCATGTGTAATGATGGAGATGACAATTTTATTTTTAATTAAATGAACAATACAATAAATTAGACTGATAGGTCTATGTATTTAAATTCTATTCTAAAAACATGACATAATTAGCCATTTTGAAAACTAGAATCTAATTCTGCTTTATTATGTTCTATCAGTAGTTGATATTACTAAAGTACTAATAAACTCATAATCATAGCAATACACCACCTAAAGATAACAAGTTGCTTGTGGATATTATAAGCAACTCTCAAAATTTTCTTTAATGTCAGTCTTTATACCTGTCTGCTGAAACGTTTTGCAGCTGATGATTATTTTTTTTTTAATTCAGAGCTTAGACATATACACTGATTTAATAAGTTGAATGTATTCCTTCTTAAAATATAAAAATATTTATCAAATTTACTGAGATATAAATTTAGTGAGAGAAGATGCTGTGTTAGATTCATTTCCTTCTTTTGTCCAAGCACCTAATTTTATGTTGGGAAATTTCTCCTCTTTTAATTACATAGGTTTAATTAAATGATTACAGTGTCTACCTGGTATACCTAACTTGGACTGCTGAGAAAAGCTTGAGACTCTGGATTGGCTGATGACACAACAAACAAGACTAAACAATACCAATAATACATAAGAAATCCTTTATACAATTTGCTATAATGAGGGTGAAAGAGAGGACTCTACCTCTGGAATATGAGAACGATGAAGCTTACAATTTCTGAGCTTTATCTTCATGTGTCATGGGCAGAATGTGTCCAAAACAAAGTCAAATACAGAAAAGCAGGTTAAGAGGTGAAAGTGAACTTGGGCAAGCAATCAAAAGAGAGGGGTGGCAGTGGGCTGGGGAATGGCCAATATTATCATTTTATCATTTGAATCTCTGGATCCACAATTCATAAAGCCAGTGCCATTCCTTTAACTTTCCAGTTCTGTTAACCAACAAATTCCATTTTTGCTCAAGCTTGTTGAGTAGGATTTCTGTCACTAGCAGCCAAAAGACCTCTGACTAATACACTCACTTAATGATGGAATATGGAAAATAATGATTAGTTAAGGATCACTGCAAACTATATACTCTACTATGTATCTGGATGGCCATAAAGTAGGAAGATTATGACTTCCTGATTGCTATAAGGATTTTATAGAAGCTAGTCAACAATGGAACTATATTTTTCTAAACTCATTTGAAAGAGATAGAGTCAGAGGAGTTGCAGTCAAAATGGCTTTGATTTTTAATTCTAAAGATCTTTTACTTTTCAAGAAAGACAAAAGAAGATAGTAGTACAATGGCTGTAAAATTCATTTTCACTTCTGCTGCTACCTGGGTAAAGTTTAAAAAGGGCAATACATTAACCTAGAAATACTTTAGAGTTTAATTTATTGGTAGACGTTGAAAATATTTTGTACTCTTGCTAATGACTCTTGACCATTTATGCACGTCCTTTGACACATTTTCAAGTAACTGTAGTATTGAAGAATGAGCAGAATTTAGAGTTTATCTGATAAAGGCTGGGGCTAACAGGCAGCCACCAATAATCTATACTCTTGATTTGTGTAAGGAGCTGAAAAGCTTTGTTCACCTATTCATTCAACAAATATTTACTGAGTTGTACTCTGTGTTAAGTACTGGGGATAAGTGAACAGGGACATTCCCTTTCCTCAAAGATCTTACAGCACAACAAAAAAGGCATGTAAACTAGATAATAATTTAATATTGCATAATATAAGCTATAATGGGAGGAATGATGGAGGACGTAAAACACATATTACTAGCATATAACCCTGATTTAGAGATTCATGGAAGGCTTTCCGGAGAGGTGGCTGCCAAAACGTATTCCAGACAAGTAGAAATTGGACTGGAATAAAGTCAAGGGATTTATACAAGCAGATGAAACAACATGTACAAAATCTAAAAGATAAATCTAAATTGTAAAGCTATAAAACTTTTAGAAATATACGTGAGAAAATCTTTAGGCAAATAATTCTTAGACTTGACAGCAAGAGCATGATTCATAAAAAGAAAAATGTATAACTTGGATGTCATCAAAATTAAAAAATTTTGCTCTGAAAAGGTTCCTATTAAGGACATTAAATACAAGATACAGACTAGAATGAATTGTCAACCACATATTCAATAAAAGACTGATATCTAGAGTTTATGAAGAGCTCTCAAATCTCAACAGTAAAAAACAATAAAAAATCTAATTAGAAAATGGACAAAAGACATGAAGAATCATCTCATTGTAGAGGATATAAGAACATCAAATGAGCACATGAAAAAAATTCAGCATATTAGCTATAAGCTAAATGCAAATTGAAATTACGAGGTGTCACTGCACACTTTTTAGAATGGCTAAAATAAAAAATAATGACAAAGCAAATGCTGGCAAGGATACAGAGAAAGTGGATCACTCAGATATTGCTGATTGAAATGTAAAATGTTACAGACACTCTGAAAAAGTTTGGTAGTTTCTTAATAAAATAAATATGTAACTACCACAGAATCCAGCAAGTGCACTTCTAGGGATTTATCCTGCAGAAATGAAGGCTTATGTTTATGCAGAAATGTGTACATGAAATTGTGTAACAGCTTTATTCATAATAGCCAAAAACTGGAAACAATTCAAATGCCGTTCAACAAGTGAATAAACAAACATCAGTTCATCTGTACCATACAATACTATTCATCAAAAAGGAACAAATACATGTAACAACTTGGAATAATTTCCAAAGAATAATGTAAATGAAGAAAAAAACCCAAAAGTTAAATACTATTTGATTTTATTTACATAACATTCTTGAAATGATAAAATTTTAAAACTTGAGAAGAGGAGGGTAGTTGTCAGAGGTTAAGGGGGGTTGAGGGTAAGGGAAGCAGGAGTGGCTATGTGAGTGCAACATAGAGGGGTCCTTGTATTGATGAAAATGTCCAGTATCTTCACTGTACCAGTGTCAATATACCAGTGGTAATATGTACTATAGTTTTGCAACATATTACCATTGAGGGAAATTGGGAAAAGGGTACATGGGATTTCTCTGTATTATTTCTTACAAATGCTTGTTGTTCCACAATTACCTTAAAATAGTAAAAATGTTAGAAATACTATGATAGCTTGATGTATAACAATATCAACATGGATAAAGTGATTTTAACTGGAGTGAGTTATCAAATCTCTCCTGAATCCATTGTCTGTTGTATAATGAGGCTGTCTGTTCCATATTTCTATCACAGATATGAAGAGAATGGATCTGTGTGATATTGTTGAGTACTTGTTATTTACTGAATTTTAGAATTTCTATACTAAAATTTCAAATATGCTGCAAACATTTGAATTCAAAATTATATTTATACCACAATGACCAAATTTTACAGGGTGCCATAAAAATCAGATTTTTTTTTGGCTAATCAGTTACTTTTAAGTGAAACGAAAAAAAAGAAAAAATCTGAAACAATGTTATATGGTATAAACGGTACAAGCCATGGTATTTAGTGCAATTTGTGTCAAAAAGCACAAGTGAAAGTAAACAACTTTAAATTTAAATAATGAAACACAAAATGCATGTACTAAGTTGTCAACCGACAACTTTTCAGGTAGATGACATTAGACTACAGGTATAATATTATACTTTATTTCTAGACAATTGCAGACTGCCTACTAGTTAGTTAAGTTGAAAATCACTTATCTATGTTATTTTATAGAACTTTCTATTTGTGGATTAGGCCAAGGTAGCTTAGATAAAAGTAGGTTAAAGCTAATAGCTACAAAGGGGTCAAATAATACTAATAACTACTCATTGTGTATAAAGAAATTAACTCCAGAGGCTATCTACTAGGTTTTCAAAATGTATGGTATTCATATTGGACAGATGTCAGGATCAGTACCTTTTATTGTTATCATCATTATTTTTATATTTGAGGGTATTGTGTTGCTAGATAAGGGATGGTTTAATACGAATTGACCTGGGGAATAGTATCAACAAGATGCAGAAATAATGGGGAAATCTGATGTTCTTTCTTCAGATTTTAATTTCTAAGAGATTGCCACAATAGGTAGCTTTGATTGACATAAATTGAGGGGGGAAAATGACCCTATCATTTTTTTTTGTCCTTTCCCCAAAACACACACACACACACACACACACACACACACACACACATTTTTTAGGGTGTCTTTAATGACTGCATTGATAAATTCAGTAAATAAGAAATTAGTTCTAAAATATATATATATTAAATAATAAAATAGAATGCAACATAAAATGCAAAAGCTTATTTTGCTAGCTAAAATAAAATTTTCCTGTGCAAATGATTATGATGAAATATCTAGAGTCTTTTGTGAAAATTTTCAAAATACTGTGAAATAGCATATGAGTATTTTTTCATGCACCAAAAATAGATAGCAGGATATTTATTTGGAGTTTGGATGCTGCAAAATAAATGGAAAAATAAACTCAAAGAACAAAGAAATCCTGAGAGGTGGAAAATGTAAATGCATCATTGCTGCTAATTGTGATAGATTTTAGAAAAAAATTATATATCAGAGTAAAGACATGAAAATGATCAATGATATCAAATTCTCAGTGAATTTTAATCAGAAAATAAAGAAAAACAGTTTTTAAATGCGTACAGAAGGAAAAAGCAACGTGAAGACTGAAAAGGGAAAGAAGTTTTGCTCCACCCTAAGAACCACCACATGAATTTTATAACAGCCCTTAATGGAATACTAAAGGATCTATTTGGAAGTTCACAAGCATGCCACATGAATCCCTCAGTGACTGAATTTACAGCCCTGTGATTTTTGAATTTGGCTTGAACTGTGCTTTATCCTTGCTAGGTTAGTGCTGCGTTAAATTCTAGCTGAAAGAATCTGTTCCATGCCACATTGTTCATATAAGGTACATTTCCTATTTTTTGATCGTTAATATGTATTTTTAAGATAAAATCTTTATAATGCATTTCAGAATAGTTAATACTTTAATTAAAAATGTGTGTAGGTATCAAATATGTACACACATATACATATATATGTATGTACATACATATGTATGTACATATATATACATATACATATATGTGTGTGTGTATATATATATATACACAACATATATATATATATATATATATATATATATATATATACACAACAAATTTATTTTGTGATCTTTTCTTCTGTCTATAAGGTTCCCCTTTGGGTCAGTGGTTAGAATTTATTGCAAAACAAGTTTTTTGTTGTTGCTTTATTGTCATTACTATTATTTTGTCACTCATGTCCCTCACTTTTTTCCTTTTTTTTTTTTTTTTTACTGTCATCCATTGTTATTGCTTTACACTGCATGTCCTATTACATTTACAACTGAATGCCACAAGGTTGGGTAGTTAGGATTAGACACTTTTTCAGAGAAAATTACCAGAATCAAGATCTTCATATATTAAAGGGACAAAATCAGAACTATTCCTTTAAAGATGTAGAAACTGTTAACTGATTTATGTCTTGGCTGATAATGAAAATCAACATTTAACATTTTAGAAATGTTTTATCTACATTAGCCTCTTAAATCTGCACTTCCTATCTATCTTTATCTCATATACTACTGTTTTCTGAAATAAAATGATGTTACATCTGTAAGCAAAACATCACTTATGAGGTCTAGTGTTTTGAAAACATAAATATTGTTCTGTGATTTTTCTTGCTTCTCAAAAAATAAAATAAATAACATGCCCTATTGTTCTAAAAACACATAGAAGCAGGTAAAGTATGGGAGTGGACAGATAAATCAGGAGGCTCTTGGTTATGATGGATGGCAGTAGAGGTAGTGACAGAGAAGGGAGAGAAAAATGGACGCATTTTCAGAAGCGTCAAGCATCAAGTTAAGAAGCATCAAGGCTTGATGTTTAATTGGACATGTATTTCAAATCAACATGACTTAGTTTTCTGACTTGAGAATTATGAGGGTGATGTTGCCATTTATTGCCATTAAACAAAAACAAAACAAACCAAAACAGAAACAAAGCACTGAGTGCAAGCAGGGAAATGTTTATATCATCTTGCAAGTTGGATGTCAAAATTTTTCTGTTAACTATTTATATACCAGATTCAATTCATGAACCATAAGAGCTAAGTGTACTTATCTTGGTCTCTGGCCAGAACAGCCTGAGTAATGGAAAGTAACTGCTGCTAGTGTTGTCAGTGCAAAGAGACTCATAATAGCTACTGCTCCCATACCCATGTGGTGATTTTGGGGGAGCTGACAGTACCTTACCTCACTCCTGACCTACATAAACTTTTGCTTCCTTCCCTACATCTTTCCTAGTGCCACAGGAGTACAAGTTACCACAGGAGTCAATTGACACACACATATACAACCCAGAAATGTAGGCTGTGGATTCTTCAGTGGCAAATTTTGACCATTTGAAAACAAAAACAAGTAGATAAATTGCTCTCTCCTCCAAGTTTATTTTATGTTAGAAATGTAGTGCAATTATAATCTCTTTAAATATCCTCTGAGACTAAGAAATTAGTGTGTCACAGAGCTGTGGATGACATCATAACTGACTTCTTTATGCTGGCTGACATTTCTTTCCAGATCATTCCAATTTCCCTACATTCCTAATTCTCTGGGATTAACACTTGATATGCAACCAATGGTGAGCAGACTTATTTAAAATCTTCATCATTTGGGATGATAAAATGCATTACATTTTTACATGCCGAATACCTCAGTACACACTTGCCGTCTTAACCCTGGTCTGTATTAACTCTCTTGCTCTCTGTCAAAATATGGACCACAGGAACCTTTGGTTGTCTTAAAGTCCACAGAATATCATGCTTGTCCACTATATTTATTGCATGATGCTAATTATATCTGGTGAATAAGCCGTATCTTACATGCCCTAATAAGATACATGTGCCAGAAGAAGAAATATGTATGCACTAAGATTAACAATTGGAGTAGACCATTACAACAATATAGCTCCTTTCAAAAGGATTATAAAAGACAATTGTGAAGAGAAAATTCACATAGTAGATGAAGCTATGAGTAGTACCTTCGGTCATTTACTTCATTTAGCGGGATAGATAACTATAGGTATGAATAAAAATTTGGGCCATGGTAAAAGTCTTGATTGATTAAAAACATCTCAAAAATGAAGGTGGTCAAGGAAAATGGAACATGGAAGGAATCTGTGAGATCCTAAAAATTGGGATGAGAACATAATGGCACATTCTGATGACGCTGAGGACCTTGAACATTTAAAGTTCACCAAGTGTTCATCGCTAGTAGAAGAAGTCATCCCATCCCTGCCTGAGGAGTTTAATTCTTCCTTACCAAAAATAGTTGCCTCACAAAACACTGCTGATCCTTTTCAGGACCTACCCCTATCTCCTCTTCTTCCTCGCCAAACAGGGGTCAGTCATACACATAATTCTTTTATTTTAGAATAATTTAAAAATTACAGAAAAAAATGTAAAGATACTACAGAGAGCTCTATATGCCCTGTATACAATGTCTCCTAGAATCAACACATTATATTAGTATTGCATATTTGTCACAATTAATAAACCTGTGTTGAGTTATTACTAAATATAGTTCATATTTTATTCAAATTCCCTTAGTTTTCATCTATGTCTCCTCTGGGTTTCAAGATCCCATTCATAATACCACATTACACTTAGGTGTCATGACTCTGCAGGCCCCACTTGGCTGTGACATTTTTTGTTTTTCAAAACTTTGATAATTTTAAGTGTTGGTCAGGTGATTAGTAGAATGTTGCTCAATTGGGATTTGTCTAACTTTTTTCTCATGATTAGACGGGGGTCAAATGTTCTGGTTAGGAAGGCCACAGAGAAGTAAAGTATTATTCTCATCAACTCTTATCAACATGACATTGTGCTTATTTATTTATCTAACATATTTATTTATTAAAATTTAACTACTTTTGGTTAAAATTCAATACCACTTTGTTTATATTTTGCTCAAATCATCCCAATTTTGCCATTGGAAGCTCTTTTTCTTGGCACCTGTGTATTTTTAGCATACTCAAACAATTGTGATTTTATTTTTCAACATTTTTTTTAATCTGTCCATTCTATCTAAATTATTGAATTGGTTGGCATGAAATTTTTCATAGTATTCCTTTACATACTTTTGTTTTATTTCTCTAAGTTTAATAGTACTATCTCCTCTCTAATTTCTGATTCGTATGATTTGAATCTTCTTTCTCTTTTTTTCATGGTCAAAGAGTTAAAGGTTTGTTATTTCTTTTTATATTTTCAAAGAACCATCTTTTGGTGTCATTGATTTATGTTCTTTATTTTATTAATTTACACCATAATCTTTATTATTTATTTTCTACTGCACATTTTAAGTTTGATCTTCTATTTTTATTTCTTTAGTGTTTTAAGGTAGAAGTTTAGGTTAATGATTTGAGATCTTTTTATTTCATCATATAGGTATTTACTGCTATACATGTCTGTCTAAGCAATACTTTAGCTGAATCTCATAAGTTTTGGCATGTTGTGTCTTCATTTTCATTCATCACTATTTTATTATTCCCATTTAGATTTCTTCTTTGATCCAATGACTATTACAAGTGTTCTATTTAATTTTTGCACATTTGTGCTTCCCAACATTTCCCCTATTATTGATTACTAATTTTATTCCATTTGCTCAGTAAACATATTTGTATTATTTATATACTTTTAAATGTATTGAGAATGTTTTATGGCATAGTGTCAGTCTGTCCTGAAGAAAGTTCCATAGGCAATTGAGAAGAAATTATAGTCTGCTGCTGTTGAGTGAATTATCGTTCCATGGATGTTTGTTAGCTCTAACTGGTGTAACATTATTCAAGTGTTCTATTTGCTAAGTGATCTCTCTAATGTTCTAGTCATTATTGAAAGTGAAATATTGAAGTATCTTACTATTATTGTTGAATAATCTATTTCTCCCTCATTTTGGTCAGTTTTACTTTACATATTTTGGTACACTCTTATTGGGTGCATATATGTTTGCAATTGCTATATTTCTCTGATTAGTTAACTCCTTTATTATTATAAAATGCATCTGTTTATCTCTACTAACATTTTTTTAAGTCTATGTTGTTTGATATTAATATAGTGACTCCAGTTTTCCAGTGGTTGCTGTTTGCATGGTATATCTTTTTCCATGGTTTTACTTTTATTCCATTTGTGTCTTTACACAAATTGTGTCTTTAAAAAATTTCTCTTGTAGACAACATATTGTTAGGTTGTGTTGTTTATCCAGCTGACAATCTATGCCTTTTGATTGGATTGGATTGTTTAATTCATTCATAGTTAGTGTTGTTATTGGTATACTTAAATTTAATTCTGCCATTTTACTTTTCTGTATTTTACACTTTTTAATTCTTCTATTCCTCCTTTATATTTTTCTTCTATATTCAGTAAATACTTTCTAATGTAACACTTGAATTCCGTTAACGATGTGATATTTAAAGATAAAACACTAAAGCGTTTCCCCCTAAGATCAGGAAGAAATAAGGATGTATACTATTGCCACTTATAATAATATTTAACATTCTACTAGAGGTTCTAGATAGGACAAGTAGGCAAGAAAAAAGAGTGAAAAAAATTCAGGTTGGAAAGGAAGACATAAAACTTTCCCTATTAACATGTGAGATGGTCCTGTGTAAGAACACACACACACACACACACACACACACACACACACACATTTTTTCTTCTGCACATATATAGTTATATCACAAAGAATTACACCTAATAAATGAGTTCAGCAAAGTTGCAAGATATAAAATAAGCATACAAAAATCAATTGTATTTCTATACACTTGCAATGAACCATCCAAAAATGAAACTAAAGAAACAATTCTACCCACAATTACATCAAAAACAATACAATTCTTAGGAATGAATTTAACAAAAGAAGTGCAAAACTTACACTCTGCAAACTACAAAGTATTGTTGAAAGATATAAAATAAGATCTAAATAAATGGAAATACATCCCATGTTTATAGACTGGAAAAGAGACATAACATTGTTCAGTTGATAGTACTTTCCAAACTGATCTTCTAAAGATTAACACAATCTTTGCCATGATCCCTGTGGTTGACTTATTTGTATTGTAGAAATTGACAAGTTTATTCTAAAATTCATATGAAATTGCAAGGGACCCAGAATAACCAAAACAATTCTGGTTATTCTGGAGAATAATATGGGAGCACTCACCATATTCAATTTTAAAACTTAGTACAAAGCAATAGCAATCATAACAATGTGGGACTAAGATAAGTATAGAAAGATAGATCACTGGAATAGAACTGAGGGTCCAGAAGTCAACCTGTATATCTATGATCAATTGATTTTTAACAGGAGTGCCAAATCAAGTCAATAGAAAAGAATAGTCTCTTCAACAAATGGTGCTGGGCCAACTGGATTGTCATATGCAAAAGGAAGAAGTTGGACCCTTACCTTACACCATAAACAAAAATTAACTCTAAATGGGCTAATGATTTAAGTATCAGAGTTCACACCATAAAACCCTTAGGAGGAATCAAAGAGATAAATCTTCATAAACTTGGTTTGACAATAGTTTCTTAGCCAAAAAGCACAGTAAAAATGACGCCGAAAGCACAATAAAAAATAAGAGATAAATTATACATAATAATTAAACATTTTTGTGCATTGAAGGATATTATAAACAAAGTCATAAGAAAATCTACGCATTAGAAGAAAATTTACAAATTATATACCTGATGGTCTAATATCTAAAACATATAAACGACTCTTACAATTCAACAACAGAAAGACAAACAGCACAACTGGCAAATGACTGGTATAGACATTTTTTCATGCCTTGTAATTTTTTGTTAAAAGGAAGACATGTTGTTTTGGATAATACAAACTGAGGCAATGGGATAATTCATGAGGATTCATGTTAAACTAGGTGTTGATCTGTGTTTAATATTTGCTGAAACTATATGGGCTAGAGCTCTAAAAATCCTCTGCTTTTCTTGTTTTTTGTCACCTCTGTTGATTTGACCTTCTCTAAATTCTCTTCAGAGAGAGACAGACTCCATATCTAGCATATCTTTCAGTAATAACCCATTACAATTATTCTGGAATCTTGTTTGTGTTTTGTTAAAGACTGAGGGAGAGAGCAGTACATAATCTTATACACAAATCTCATTATTTAGTAGGTCTAAGCCAGGGGTGTCCAAACTTTCTTCAACGTTTTTCACCAAGGGCCATATGCGGTAAAATACCCAAACAGTCGGGCCACTCACTCGAGGTGAAGTATGTATTGCCTCACCTGTTTATTTAAGTAAACTAAATATATTTTTGGAATTTGCTGCGGGCCAATTAACAATGGATCATGGGCCGCAGTTGGCCCGCAGGCCATAGTTTGGACACCCCTGGTCTAAGCTTTTGGGATGTGACCTCATATTTCTCCAGTGGTATTGCTTTATTTCTCCCCTGCCTTCCTACTCCCTTCACTGACTGCATTTTTCTCAATTTACTTCCCTAAAATCTGTTGACTGTATGCCACTTGCCCTCCACCCCTCCCCACCCCCAACATACATTTTTCGTGAAAGAAGGTTAAAGAAGGCTGGGGTAGATGTAATGCCTTACCCCCAGCTGAGATAAGGTTCTGACACATGTCTTTTCTCCTGGAGATTAGACCTTTGTTATGAAGAATGCTCTGGGCATATTTCACAATATCTACTCTTCTCCTGTCATTTCCAGAGCTATGAATGATCTTCACCATGAGAATCTGATGGGGTTCTGGAAAGCAAAGCCCTGGAAAGTGTCCGCCTCCCCAAGACTGTACTTGTACTTTCAAGACTTTCTCACTCTCACATTAGTCTATACTCAGACTCCATCAGTTCTTCATAATTACCAACTATTCTTACCAGTTTATGGCTATGGCTTAGTAGCTTCTGCTCCACATAAGCAAATCATGGCTGTGTCTTTCAGGATGTGCCTGTCTGCTGATTTTATGGTGATGTTTTGTCCTGAAAATTCTCTTCTTTGATGTTTATAGGAAAAATCATTGATTTTTTAGTTTGTCTACCTTTTTCTTGTTGTAAGGACTGGAGTGACAACTTCTATACTCTTTACATGTTCTTAAAAGGACAGGTAATAAATATTTTATGCTTGAAGATCATATGATTTCTGTCATAACTACTCATCTCTGCTGTTTCAGTATTAAATAGGTGTGGAAATTAATTTTATGATTGTGGGATTAATGTAAAGTTGGATTAGGTCAGATTTATTGATATTAGAATGCTAAAGCAGACATGCTGGATTCAGTGTGCTAGTTTGATGGGCTGAGCATGTTTCTAACAATTTGATGATCAGTTGATTGAAATATGGACTTAACCATAGTCTACACTATACGAAGTTGTAATGCCCAGTCTTCCTTTGTATATTATAGAGGAGGGTATCAACAGATTTAGAAAGTTCGGAGTGCTAAAGAGGATTTACCAATTAAGATTTAATCACCCATTTTGAGAGGGACAGACCATTTACCATTGTTGCCATATATACATTTATAAGGAGAGCTCCAGTTCACAGACCTAGAGCCCCTTCAATATAAGAGAGGTTATGTACCTTTGATTTTGAAGTTGACTTTGCATGTCTTCCAAAAATTTATACTTTTAATCATCCTCCCAACCATTCCTAAAGGGACCTGCAACCTGACTGTGGATAAAGGAAGGAAAAATCATCCGAATTCTCAGGGATTACTGGACACTGGTTCTGTAGATCCAAGAATCACTGTGGTCTATCATTTCGGGTAGAGGCTTATAGAGGTTATGTGATTAACGAAGGGTTTTGTTGTTGGTGGTGGTGGTTTGTTTTATCAATGAAATTTTGCTTTGCATCTGTCTCATGGTGAACTCTGTTTTTGTGCATTTTTATACTCAACTATTTCTCTTAGAGGGTATTATGGACTGGAAGAGTTTATTATTCCCCAAAAAGAAGTATTGCCTTCTACAGTGCATCTGAATAGCATCATCAGATCATTGTAGTTGAGCTATGATGGCCTTTCCTGTGAGCAGTACATTATTTGGGGGAAAGTATGGAAAGTGTACATGCTCTCTAGTGTGCCCATTCATTTTATCTGGCCATCATCAACATGTGTACTCTTATTTACTATGAAACTTGTAAGTAGGTCTACCCAATTGGTCATAACCAGTACATAGCAATAATTAATTTAGATTTATGAAATGCAGTTGTGTTACTCATATGAGTCAACCCCATAGAAAGCAATGTGAATAAATTAATTTTAATTTTCATCAAAGCTGTTTTATGGACTTAAAAGTGTAATAGCACATACTTTCCAACTGCTATAAATATCTCAAGGCATAGCACAAACACTTTCCTGATATTGCTAAGATATCAGACAAATTCATTTTAAAATGATAATCTCTACATCAATCAAAGCATAATCAGAAGTGTATGAATCTGTCTAAACTGATAGATATAAATATATTTGTCAGTGCTTAAAAACATTTTTCACAGCTGAGTGTTTTATTTAATTCAAAGTTAAAGGGCTTATAGTAAAGTTGAAATGATTTTAGTGGATTAGGTGTCATTATGTGAACATCTTTGTCAGCAATTACTGGGTATAAAAATATAAAAACAAGTACAATTTGTCTAAAACAGACATGTTTCCGTTGAAAGGTAATGTGAATGTTTCTTTAGTTATCCTCTTTCATAAAGAACTAGAAATTAGAGTCAGCCAGAGGAGTGTCAAAAACTTACTTTCACTTTTCCTAAACTGTAGTTTAATTGAGCTTTAACATCAGATAAACAGTCTTTACCTTTAACAGTAATACACCCAAAAGACGGTTTCTATTCATTTTGTATGATTAAAACTACATTAGGAATATAAATGTATTAATTTATAGATACAGATACTAATTGCTTAAATATTGAGTTCAAAACCAGACATTAATATATGTGGAATAATTGGTTCTTGCCGTAGAAGGAAACCATAATAAAGAACTTGAAAGTGTTGTCACATTTCATATAACTATTAAAATCTCAGAATATTTGAAAAATATTCTGAAAGAAAATGTCTTGGGGCTTTCTTAATGAGAATGAATATGGTTTGAAAAGATCAAATAATATTCACATATGTCAAATACAGGTTTTAATAACAGTTAGAGATAATGAATAAAATTAAAGTAGGTCAATTTAAGTCATTTATTTTCCAAAAGGACTTACATGTCATAATCACTACTTGTTAAGTATAATTAAAAGCAAAATATGAAATTTACCAAAAGAAGTTCAATTACTAAATATAAAAAGTCAACATGAGCTATTTTATCATCTTTTGATTTTCCTGTTCATCTGTTTTATTAACATACCAGCATTTTGTAGTTAATGGTCATGTAAACCTGTTAATGTAATAATAATTAAGGTAATAAATAGCACAGTCATGAAAACAGTGCCTTTAAGTTGGCACTGATGTTTTAACAGTCTGCTTTTATTGTGACTGGGAAATAAATCAGATGCTTTGTAGCGCAGATAAAAAATAATTTGGATATACACATCTCTAAGAACAAACAACTCCAAAAAAACTGAAAACATTCCTTGGATTCATAAAAAATAATACTAAATATAAATCATATTCTTCACACATACAAAATTAGAAAACACAACATTCTAATCCTTGCTTGTAGCAAAACTTATTCTTCGTAAATAAGACTTATACTAAACCTATCAAAGCATAACTTCAGAGAGACTGTTCTTGTTAGGGAGTACAACTTGCTTAATAAAAGACTACCATAAATTCAACATAAATACCAAATTTCCTTTAAAAATTAGACTCTGTGAAACTGTTTCTTCAGAAAATTTTACTTAACTTCTAAAATCCAATGATTATACTCTCCGGAATACTTTTCTATAAAGGTCATTATTTATAAGCACCCATTTTAAAGAAATTATAGGTGATCAATTTGCATTCTAGAAGTTATTAAAATAATTTCTTAATTTTTGAATGACATAGAGAAAGTATAAACCAATACTTTCAATAGAGGAATTGATTGTTTGAGTCAAGAAGGCGATATCATAATTCTTACTCTCACTTAAGCATAATAGATGAAAATAATTTTCTTAAAAATCTGCACTGTTAGTAGATTTCAAAGAATAATTTATTTCTATTATCTAAATAACATTATTACAATTTCTGTCTTATTTTTTGTCATTGACCAAAATACCTACTTAATGAAATGTGCTTCAAGTCTGAGAATAGATTTTCACAAACTTTACCAAATAATAATTGATGGTTAATAGAGTTTGTTTAAACTAATTGAATTATATAAACATGGTTTTGAGTAAAATGTGGTTTTGAGAAAAAGAGAAACAAATATATTGTGCAACATGGATATGAAAATAAATATTTACTTTCTCCTGGAAAGTTCTTCAAGCAAGTTCAGCTGGGGAATTATCACCCATTTGTCAAGCTTCAACTTATTTGTGAAATCAATTATTGATTTCATTTTATTTTTATTCTATTTTTTTAATTAAAATTTATTATGGTGACAATGGTTAGTAAAATTACATAGGTTTCAAGCGTATTTTGTAACACATCATCTATATAACACATCATGTGTTCACCACCCAGAGTCAGTTCTTCCCTCACCATATATTTGACCCTGTTTACCCTCATCTACCACTTCCCTCCCCCCTTACCCTCTGGTAACCACTAAACTTTGTCTGTGTTTGTGAGTTTTTGTTTCTTTATTTGCTTGTCTTCTTCCTTTGTTGCTTTTAGTTTTATATCCCGCATATTAGTGAAATCATATGGCTCTCAACTTTTTCTGTGTGATTTATTTCACTAGAATAATAATCTCAAATCCATCCATAGGTACTAAATTTATGGACCTTGAGTTTAAAGAGAATTTTATGAATTTGACCTCAAAGGCAAGGGAAGTAAAAGCTAAAATAAATAAATAGGACTATATCAAAATTAAAAGCTTCTGTACAGCAATAGAAACCATTGACAAAATTAAGAGGCAACCAACCGCATGGGAGAAGATTTTTGCAAACATTACCTCTGATAAGGGACTATTATCAAAATATATAAAGAACTCATGGAACTCAACAACAACAACAACAAAAAAAGCAATCTAATTAAAAAATGGGCAGAGGGCCTGATAGACATTTCTCCAAAGAGGACATCCAGATGGTCAATAGACATATGAAAAGATGCTCAACATCACTAATCATCAGAGAAATGCAAAGAAAACCACAATGAGATATCACCTCACTCCAGTTAGAATGGCTATCATCAACAAGACAAATAGTAACAAGTGTTGGAAAGGCTGTGGAGAAAAAGGAAATCTCATACACTGTTGGTGGGAATTATTAATTTTAATTGTTATATTTTCATGTTCTCTGGTGCTTCAAAGCATGAATTCTCTTGGTTTGTTGATTATAGGGGCTTGTAAAACTATTTTAGTTGGACTTGGTTAGTTTTCTTCATTCTCACACAAGCAGTTCAACTTTCTTAGGGTATATTACTTCAGCATATCACTGAAGTTTTCCATTACAGATTGATACGAGTAGGTTTCATCCTCAGACTTTGACAACACTGTCAAATTCTGAGAAATTGTTCTCTAGCTTTCTGTAGAAACACTGCTGAGGCCTATAGTTGTACCTCTCTGTGATTAACTAGTTAGTAAAACATTATTGGTGTCTGTAATGCATATGCTTTTCTCCCCTTAACATAGCCAGATTTTACTTAATTGCATAGCCATAGGCATGATGAGAAAGAAACTGTCTTTGAAAAGCACATCTGCTTTTAAATAAGGAAAATGTCTTATTGTTGGTATTTTTCTCATAGAATTTCCTATCTCTAGGGTGGAATATTACCAATTTTAGAAGAGAACCCTAAAGAGAGAGCTTGCATATGCATATGGTATTCAGTGTGACATTAGCAGGTGCTACATTGCTTTAAAGACTGCAGCAAGGCATTTTAAAAATGAATGTGAAAATGCTTAGGGAACTCCAATCCATTTGATTCAAGCTTAAGGATAGTTTCCACCTGTGTTATTCTTCCATATTTGAAACACTTTGTAACATATTTTTTTCTTTTCATTAATGATACAAAATGGACAAATAATATCATTGTCTATATAAAGATACAATATCAATTTATATTAGTTTAGAAGAACGTAAGACCGAAATATTTAAAAGATTTCTGGAAGCCTGCTTATGGCCTACCTGTTAAGGCTGGAATTCAAATCCTCTTCAGTGTCTTCATAAAAATGTTGACAAAGTTGCTCTGAAAAGAAGCAGGAAAGAATTTTGTGTTTTTTTTGTTTTTGTTTTTGTTTTGTTTTTGTGTGTGTGCTTAGCTAAGGTTTTAAAATATCAGTTAAAGACTCAATTTTGGTTTTTCTACTGTGGTAGTCTTAATTGATTCATTTTTTTAGTCAATCACTATATACTTAGTGATATTTATTTATCGGCAATCCCTCTAGAAATCATTGGAAGTTCCAAGATTGATCAGATGGGTATCCCCTGCTCACTTTCAGAATGTAAAAGGGCTTAAATTTTCTTGCAAAAAAATCAGATATATTTATGTAGAGAGTAGTGCCCCTTATCCGTGGTTTCACTTTCCGCAGTTTCAGTTACCCACAGTCAAATAATCCTAAAACATTAAATGGAAAATTTCAGAAATAAGCAATTTATAAGTTTTAAATTTAGTGCCATTCTGAATTGAGTGACATCTCCCACTACCTTGCTCTTTCTGACCAGGATGTAAATAATCCCTGTGTTCAACATCTCTATACTGTATAGACAACCCTTCCCTTAGTCACTGAGTAGTCCACTCAGTTATCAGATTGCTGTGGTATCACAATGCTTGTGTTCAAGTCACCTTGTTTTACTTGAACACAAGTGTAGTGATGCTGGCAATTTAGATATACCAAAGAGAAGCCATCAAGTATTTCCTTCAAGTTAAAATGTGACTACAATAAGATATTTTGAGAGAGACCACATTCACACGACTTTTATTACATTATATTGTTATAATTGTTATATTTTATTATTAGTTATTGTTGATAAATCTCTTACTGGGCCTAATTAAACTTTATCACAGGTATGTATGTATGTATATATAGAAAAACAAAACATAGTATATATAGGTTCAGTACTATGCATGGTTTCAGGCATCCACTGGGGACCTTGGAACATATTCCCTACAGAAAAGCATGGTAGTGGGCAGGGGGTTGCTACTGTATAGTTACAAATATGAAATAGAAAGTGATGAGTGTCAAAGAGCAATATAAAGTATCATGTGAGCTGACTAGGAAAGTAGGCATACGTTTATTTAAAAACTTTAATATAACTGGTATGATCAATGACTGTTGTCCATCTGAGCAGGAAATATCTATTTTATTTGCTAATTGTATCATGTATATTAACCTTGAATTTCAACAAAAAGGCAAATGCTGAGAATCAGTATTATGTCTGTACTAGGGTTACTTCTGTATCTCTCCAGTGCATACTTTGTGGTTATTATATTGGTTAGACTGTGTGCTACAGGCTTTACTTATTTTATTTAATTCTCTAAAATAACTCTAGATATTGGTACTAATATACTTACTGATCAGAAAGATGAAGTAGGCAGTACAGTGCTAGAGCTCTTATATAGGATGAGTATGTATCACATTTAAGTTTTACCACTTACCTCTATAAAATGTGGCAAATACTTAAACTTTCTATCACTCAGATCTTTCATCTGTAAATGGGGTATGATATAGTTACTTATATCATATTTGAGAAGGGGATTAATTAATTTTATATATTTAAAGTGTTTAAAAGATAGTTGGTACATGTCAAGCTAAATATAAGGGTTTGCTGTTATTACAAGAGCACAGATAGTATACTGTAAAACCAGAACATCAACCCAGGTATACCTGGTTATTTCAATTATTTTGTGAGAAACAGAATTCTTATTGAAGTATATAAAGGTGGATTATAAAACAAACATCCATCTTTCACCAAACAAATCAAGAAACAATTTCATCAAATGCTTTTTCTGCACTTGTGAAAATGATTTCGTAGTCTTTTCTCCTTTAATTTGTTAATGGGTTGGTTTTCCTTGATCAGTTTCTAGTGTTAAGCAAAACTTGAATCCCTGAGATCCTGAGATTCAGTCCAATTTAATGAAAATGTCATACTATTTTTTTTAATATTGCAATGCTCAATTTGTTAGTGTCCATCTTTCTGTTACTCCATGAAAATTAAATTTTCTTTATTCTCTAGCTGATTTCTACATCTTCTTTTTGTCTTTGTTATCCTGCAGTTTCTTTGTGATGTGTCTGGGTGAGAATTTATTCCTTCCTTTCTTCCTTCCTCCCTTGCTCCCTGCCTCCTTCCCTCTCTTCTCTCCCTTTCTTTTTCTTTTATCTTGTTTGGGATTCAGTGGAGTTCTTTAGTGATGTGTCCACTGGTATCCTTTCTAAGCTCTGCAAGCCTATCAGACGAGTAAATATTAAATGACTTCTAATTAATCTTGATATGAGAATCCTTTGGAGTCCCAACCTAATGGAGGAAGATTTTCTTATTACTTTCTCTTAACTTTGTTTTCAGCCTTTTGTGTCTCTGATCATCATTGAACTTAAAATATTTTTATATGGGTTGCCAATGAATTAAAGGCAAAAGAGCCTAGCGACAGTGTTCAGCCTATCCTTCTTAATTTTTGTCTTCAACTAGGTGTTGGTTTAGTAATTTCTTCTTATTATAGATGCTCCTAAATAATTTCCAGAGTATTTACAATATTTGATCTACCATTTTTAGTTCCTTTTATTATGAGAACTGAGTGTTATATATTACCTGAAAAGAAGTGACATTTAAGCCAGTATTCTTAATTACTGTGCAATGAATAATTGCACAATAGAACATCTATTGCTAACAAAAAAATAAGTTCTCATCAACTATTTTTAAAACACCTATTATGTGCCAGGCACTTTTTTGGATATGTAGGATAAATTAATGAATAGAGAAACATCTCTATGCTGATGGAGTTTACATTCTAGGTTACTCTCCATTTTTAAAAGAAACTAAACTCTCTAATATGATATAAGTAGGTAGGTAGGTAGGTAGGTAGGTAGGTAGGTACACTAACCTTTGGGGGATCAAAGTAAGTATACTAAGTGCCCCCTTTGAAAATTGCAAATGAAAAATAGCTTCTACCATTTTTTTTTTAATTTTCAATTTTGTTTGAGTACTTGTAGATAATCACTTGAGGGTTCAAGTTGCTCTCATAGTATAATTAAATTGGTTAATTTAGCTTTCTGCATATTTTTTTGCTTTTAGGTACTCAAATAATTTGATTAAATAGTTTAGATTTACTTTCTTTTAAAATCTTATATGTTTTTAAATTCAAGTCTTTCTGAACATGTACAATATCCTTTTGATTTGTCTCTTCCTTGGAGGCCTGCCAGGATATTTGCTATTGACTTATAATTATATCTCTTAATTGTTTTTTATTTTTATTTTCTCTGCATCTATTTCTGATTTTTAATAGTCCTTTCTCCCTGTCTTGTTTGCATTTTTTTCTTTCCTTGCCAAGAACATTTTAAAACTGTTATCTGTTGTTGCTATTTGGTCAGGCCAGTGCTTTCCATTTGTCTTTGTTTCTTTTCACTACAATTGATTTTTAACCACCCAAAGATAAACTGTGACTTCCAACTGCTCTGTGGCTCTGGTTGTTGCAATTCCTTCTTAGAAATGGCTGAGTGAGCAGAAGATGACTCAAATCCTGAGCAGGAAGCAAATGATTTCTTCCCCCATGAATCTTTGACTCAGCATTTGGCAAATTCTAGAGATGTTGAGGTATTTCCAATTGTCTCATTCTTCTGCTTTTCCTAGATTGTTCCAGCATTTATGATCAATCAGAACAGCATGGGGTCATCTTTTTTCACCGCCTACTGATATAAAACAAGTTGAAAAATCTAAGAGTATGCTTGGTATGCTAGTTGTGATGCCAAGGTAGAAGAAAAATACTATTCAAGATCATTTTAACTCATCTTCTAACTTAAAGATTATCTGAGGACACATAATTTACAGCAAATATCTAAAAATAATTATTTGAGAGTTGAATAATGAAAAACAGTTAATCTAAAGTAATATAGTACAGGGAACTATACAATTTGATCTAAGTTGTTTGATCTGTGCATGCTTTTTCCAGCATTTATGGTCAACCAGAACTGTAACGGAAGTCTCAGTTTTACTTTTCATGATTGTATAAATTTAGGCAACTGATTCATACTATCAAGGCCTTAATTTGGTCATACATGGAATAAAGGATTTAAACTAGATGCTGTTTATGATCCCTTAGAGAATCTTTGCATATATATTTTACATGTAGTAGAATTCACTGTCTGTTTCTTTGCACACGCAGTCCTATGAACTTTATTGACAGTATAAGTTTGTATGCAACCATCGTAATCAGGACATGGAACAGCTTTATCACCCCCCACACACATACACAAAATTCCTCATTGTACCCCTTAATAGACATAGCCTCTACCACCCTCAATTCCTGGCAATCACAGATCTGTTCTCTATCCCTACTGATCTGTCTTGTTGAGAATGTCACATAAACTGAGTCACACAGCATACAACGTTTAAGATTGGAGTCTCTTACTCAGCATAATGCCCTGGAGATTCATCAGAATTGTTGTATGTACCAATAGTATGTTCACTTTTATTGTCCGAGTAGTATACCATTGTCTGGGTATACCACAGTTTGTTAATTCATTGACCTGCTAAAGGGTATTTGGGTTGTCTGAGTTTGGGACAATTATGAATGGAGCTTTTTATAAATACTCAGGTGCAGGGTATTTAAAAAATAAATGTTTATTTCTCTAGAGAAGGTCACTATGAGACAAGTGCTGGATCATATGGTATGTGTATATTTAACTTTAAAAGAAACCGCCAAATCGATTTCTAGAGTGGCGGTACCATTTTGAATTACACCAGCAATGTGAGAGTGACCCAGTTGCTATGAATTGTCACCAGCGTTTGGTATGGTCAGGATTTCTAAAATCATCTATTCTAATAGGCAGGTTATAATATCTGTTCATGGTTTTAATTATATTTTCCTATTGGCTAATGAAGTTGAGCATCTTTTTTTTTGTTTGTCATTTGTATATTCTCTTCAGTAAAAGGTTGGTTCATATCTTTATCCCCTTTTCTGATTTTTATTTTTTTTTTAACTTTTACATTTTTATAGTTCAGGGTTTTATGAGTTCTTTATATTATTAAGGATATAGAACTTTGTTAGACATGAGATTTGCAAATATTTTATTCCAGTTAATAGCCTACTTTATATTTTCATTAGACTATTTTTAGAGTCATTTTAGGTTCACAGCAAAATGGAGAGGAAGGTACGAAGATTTCCCACATACTCCCTGCCTCCACATATGCATAGCCTTGCTCAGTATCAGTAGCCCCACCAGTGGAATACATTTGTTACAGTTAATGAACCTACATTGACACATTGTAAGTAACCCAAGTCCATACTTCACATTAGCATTCACTCTTCGTGTTGTCCAATCTATGGGCTTGGACAAATGTGTAATGGCATGTACCCATCATTTTGGTATCATACAGAGTATTTTCACTATCCTAAAAATCCTTTGTGTTCTGCCAATTCACCTTTCTGCTTACCCCAACATCTAGAAACCACTGAATGTTCTGAACTTTTTACTGTCAATAGTTTTGCCTTTTCCAGAATGTCATATGGTTGGAATCAGACAGTACGTAGCCTTTTCAGATTGGCTTCTTTCATTTAATAATAGGCATATATATCTCCTCCATGTCTTTTCATGGCTTGCTAGCTCTTTTTGTGCAGAATAATATTTTATTGCCCAGATTTATAACAGTTTCTTTATCCATTCACCTACTGAAGGACATCTTGCTTCCTTCCAAGTTTTGGCAATTATGAATAAAGCTTCTATACACACCTGTATGTAGGTTTCTGTGTAGGCATATGTTTTCAATTCTTTTGGGTAAATACGAAGGAGTGTGATTACTGGATTGTATGGTAAGAGTATGGTTAGTTTTATAACCAGCAAACTGTCTTCCAAAGTGGCTGTACCATTTTGCATTCCCAACAGCAATAAATGAGAGTTCCTGTTGCTCCACAGTCTCACCAGCATTTGGTGTTGACAACGTTCTGAGTTTTGTCACAGATCAGGTGACTATATTTAAGTGAGTTTATTTTTGGGTTCTCTACTCTGTTCCATTCATCTACTCTTCTGCTAGTACCTCACTGTTTTGATTATTATAGTTTCATAGTAAGTCATGAAGTTGCGTAGCATCAGTACCCCGATTTTGTTCTTCTACTTCAATATTATGTTGGCTATTCTGGATCTTTTGTCTCTCCATATGAGCTTTAGAATTAGTTTGTTGTTATCCATAAAATAACTTGTTAGTATTTTGATTGGGGTTGCATTGAATCTATATGGAGTCATGTGCTACATAACGATGCTGTGGTCAATACAGACTGCATATACGGTAGTGGTCTCATATGATTATAATGGAACAGACAAATTCCTATCACTGAATGATATTGTAGCTGTCATAATGTTTTATTACGATGCATTACTCATATGTTTGTGGTGATGCTGATGGAAAAAAAACCTACTGTGCTACCAGCGATATAAAAGTATAGCCTATCAATTATGTACTGTGCATAATACTTGAAAATGATAATGAATCACTATGCTATTGGTGTATGACTTATTATACTATACTTTTTATCATTATTTTAGAGTGTACTCTTTCTATTTATAAAAACGTTTGTTGTGAAATAGTATGGCGTGTCACACTTCTGATAGTACTGTATCATTTCCACACAACATGTGCTATTTAAAACTTTAACATATACTGTTTAAGATATACTGTTTTCCTCCGTTTCTTTTTGTCTATCTACATAACAGTCTCTTGGTTACCCCAAGTAATAATTCCATACGGGAAATCCACTACTCTTCTTTGGTCAACAACTTATGCAAATTAGGACAATGAGAATGAGTTAACTATTGAATGGAAGGCTGAGTTATTCTGGGAAGAAGCGTCTTGCATAATCAACGGATAGCAAACAAACTCTGAAGCATAGAGTATAAAAAAGAGAAGTGCAGAGATGCAAATGGAGAAATAAGTAGCATATCAAAGTGTTTTGACAGGGCACTGTTGAGTTTTTTCATTACCCTAAGGGGTAATATGACTAAGTTTATATTTTAGAAAGAGGAAAGAGGACCACATGGATAATGCTAGGGATGTGAGTAAAAGCATGGTAGTTTTAAAAACCTACAAAAATTATTCATTATAGCTAGATTCTCTGAGTGTTGGTAAGATGGATGGCAAACTAGACTGCAGCAGAAGGCAAAGGCCACCTGGCAAAGGGTTTCTACATGTTATGCTAATGACCGCAACTACTAAAATATTTGAAGCAAGAGAAAGCATTCTGAACTTTTAAAGCTGCATTCACTACTTATGTACAGTTATTTCTTTATTGGTAATAAGTCATTCAATTACAGTGGCTGCTAGAATCTGGTAGAATGAATCTGATTAATGTTCCTTTTTACGAATTATACTCATTGAAGAAATTCCATATAAATATATTCCTCTTTTCTTTTACAAGATTATATTAATCATAACATAGATTTGAATGCAGCTTTCTAATTTATAGTCTTTTAAAGGAATCATTTAACTTAATACTAATAAGGAAGTTAACAGGATGAATACTTTAACACCATTTACAGATGTAAAAATGATGACATATTTTAAATAATATGCTCATTATCACAAAGTTAGTATGTGATACTATTAAATTTAAATTGTGCCCCCTGAATAGTTTTTATGAAAGCCTTCTGTATTTTAAACATACTGTGATATTTTGGGTTCAATGATTCGAGATATAAAAGCATCTGGACTTATTTTCACCAAAGGTAAAGATTAGTTAATCTGATAGACTCAAGTAATATCTAGTTATTCTGAGAAATTTCTATGACTCTGAATACTTTTATGAATTTTGACCTTGGGCTATATTTCTATTCAAATAGAAATATTTGAAGGCATGCAGATATAGTATTACACATTAACTACAAAGGAACTTAGCAGTAGTGCTCAACAAATCTTGCACATGAATGATTTTATTTTCTTGTTTGTGTTACTATTTATATATCTAAATATTGTACTTTATGAAACTAAAATTCTTTCCTTGGATATTAAAAAGTCTTTCATAGTACACATACATAAAATGTATATTTTTATGTTTCTTTTTGAGAGTTATGTGTGTGTGTGTGTGTGAAAGCACATGCATGTGTGTGTGATTTTCAAATTTCAACCATTATTGGTTTTTCTATTTATTTTAATTCAATTTCTAACTCAATTCCATCAATGCCTTGCTTTCTCAAGTTTTTGAGAATAAATCTGTCGGGTTTTGTGGGGAGTGGGGAGCATTTCTGTCTCATATTGATTTCAACAACTATATTTAAAACTATAATTTGTATTTAATATTACATATTTTTGCTATTTTCATGACTACTCCATAAATGTTATAGGATATTTGTTAGAGGAATTGTGTGCTTGTTCTTTTGAAGAGTGTACATGAAATGGATATCTCAGGAATCAATGCTCCCCCAAATAGTGTATTTACACTATGTATTCTTAGACTGCCATTATCTAAAGCTTTTTGCCAGAATGTGACTGTAGCATCCAATTTAGAATACTACTTCATGCCTGCCATTTTTTCAATCATTTCTGTTTAAGTTGACTGATGAGAATATTCTCTGTGGATATTTTTATTCAGAAACTTTGGATGCATGCAGATCTCGAATTGCTTTATCAACAATTACCACTGTTTTATCAACAATTACCACTGCATGGATCCAAGCAGCAGTCCCCTGCAACTGATAAATAATGCCATTTTTCTATTACTCAGTTAAACTTATATGTCAGTCTGGCCAAGTTTTCGATAATATTGATGTTATTCTAATTGCATGTGTCAGTGACCTCATATTCTATTGACTCTGAGGAGTAATCAGTTGGAAATAGCCCAATATCTTCAACTCAACAACAAATAATATATAGTGTGTTGGACACATACACTACATTTCAGAGTATAAAATATATCACCACATTAGTCACATCCCAAACAAGAATCTAACCTTGTTACAAATATGCATAAATAATAGAAAATATTGAATAAAAGGGAATACAATAAATAGCAAAGAGTTTACTGATATAGATTAATGAATGTTAATGGTAAACCCAATTTTTATACTACTAGATCCAACAGTTACGAGTAGATGAGTAGTTAATTATTTGAAACTGAAGAGCCATGAAATGATTATCAATCCAGGCAACATTATATGCAAAAATAGATTTAAAGTGACAAGATTGTAGACATCAAGAAGGAGGATTGGAAAGCAGTGGAACTAAACTTACAAATAATAGATGGGAGATTTTCAAAGGAAGGAAAAATAAATTCATATTCTCTAGGTAAATGAAAAATAAATTTCAATAAAAAAGATATAGAGTAGGTAATTTTTTAAATTATTATATCTTATAGTCTGTATTCCAGACTGAAGGTATATACAAGAATGAATCAGATATACAACGTAATTTGTTCATACCACCATGTTTACCTCATAGTCAATATAAGAAGTATATGAATTGCATAGGAATTTTCTTTTCCCTTTCTACTATCCCAAAATCACTAAATTTTGCTATAATTTTGGATGCTTAAAAGAAGTCAATGAGATGACATGGAGTTAAGATTTCAGAATATATGTAATGATTCTAGAAGTCTCAAATCTCTTAATATTTATGTAACTAATATATTACTATTGAGATTTGGAATGAGAAACTTTGATATCTGAAGAAGACTGAGGTAAAATGAGAAGTAGAACAGGATGAAATAGTCCTGAAAGCCTGTATGGGGACAGGTGGGTTATCAGTTAAGGAGCAGCCTTTTTTGAAAGATTGGTAATTGTTAAAGAGAATAATGGGTGAGGTGTATGGAATGAGTACATGGTCATCTCACCAGGAACTAGGAAGAATAAAGCTTTCCCCTAAATCCTGCTTTGAAGTGTATTAGTTTGCTTGTGCTGCCATAACAAAATACCTTAGACTGGGAGGCTAGACTCTTGAAATTTATTTTTCTACAACTGGAGACTGGAAGTCCAAGATCAATGTGCCGTGGTTGCAGAGCTCCTAGAGAGTGTTGATTTGGGCAAGCAACCACAGATGAAAGAATCTTTGCAGAAGTCCAGATTTCCTTAGAAGACTTCCAGTACTCTGTTTGGAGGAAACAACCAACCAACCAAACAAACAAACCCAAACCAAAGCAAACCAAAGAATAACAAAATGAGTTTGGACACATTGGAGATGCCAAGAGAAACTCTGTCAGTGCCACCCATTCCCAGGTGTCACAATACGTGGCTGAACTAACCTGTGGTGACCTCTTTTGCAAGAGGAAAGCAAAAGTAGTGCAGGACAGCTGCAATGTCAGCTGTGCAGGACATTGCTGGAGGAACCCGTTTCTCTCCTGCAGTACCCAGGATATTCAGGTGGCATCTCTATGACTGGGGGCAGGGGACGAAGGAGATGCAGAAAGAGGCAGATAAGAATATTAGGGGATATTTAAGGGACACAGTCCCTGCTGCTGCATTCAGAACTCCAGCAGAAAGCCTGCCCACAAGTTGCTGGGGAAACTTCACCTGAAGATCCCCTCAACTGGCCTGCAGGCACTTTCAAAGCCCTGAGTGCCAAAGTCACTCCCATCTGCAGTTACTTTCTTGTGCAATTTCCTGAGGGCCAAGTGGCAAGAGAAAGCTCTGGTAGAAAGGAAGTGTATGCAAAAAACAGGCCAAGTTTTATTGTCAAGAAAGAGACCACAAACTTAAGCACTAGAGCCACCCTTGAGAAAATAAATGAGAGATTTTCCTGATATCAAAGCCAGATAAGGACACAACAAGGCAAAAAAACACACACAAAAAAAAACACAACAAAACAAAACAAAACAAAAACCTATAGACTAATATTCCTGATGACTAATTCTCAACAAAATATAATCCAACCAAATTTAAGAACACATTTAATGTATCTTACATTACGTTTAAGTGGGATGTATCCCAGGGATGCAAGGATGGTTTAATATGCAAGAATAAATCATGTGATACAGCACATTAATAGATAAAAGGTAAAAATCATGTGATCATCCCAATAGATGGAGAAAAAGCATTTGACAAAATATAACATCCTTTAATGACAATCACCTGCAACAACTTGGGTATAGAAGGCACATACTTAACATAATAAAGACCATATACAGCAGACTCACAGATAACATCATACTCAACGGTGAAAGGTTGAAAGCTTTTCCTCTAAGATCAGGAACAAGACAAGTATGTCCACTCTCACCACTGGTTTTTTCAACATAGTATTGGAAGTCCTAGCTAGAGCAATCAGGCAAGATAAAGAAAAAAAAAAAAAAAGCATCCAAATTGGAAAGAAGTAGTAAATTCATCATTATTTGCAGATGATATGGTGTTATATACAGAAAATTCTAATTGTTCTACTAAAAACTGTTGGAACTAATCAACAAATTTAGCAAAGTTGCAGGATATAAAATCCCTATATAGAAACAGTTTCTTCTACACACTAACAAGGAAATATTTGAAAAAGAAACTATATGAATCTCATTTACAATATCATCAGAGAAATAGAAAGAAAGAATCCTAAAACTTGTATGAAATAGCAAAACACCTGAAAATACAAAGAAATCTTGAGAAAGAACAAACCTGGAGGTATCACACTTTGTGATTTCAAACTATGTTACAAACTATGTTATAGCAATCAAAACAGCGTGGTACTGGCATGATAATAGACACATAGACCAATGCAACAGGACCAAGATCCCAGAAATACCTCCCCCCACACACACACATGTGATCAATTAATGTTTGACAAGGTAGCCAAGAGTAGTGTAGAAAAGGATAGTCTCTTTAATAAATGGTGATGGAAAAACTAAGTAACCACATGCAGAAAAATGAAATTGGACCCGTATCTTACACCACTCATAAAATTAACTTGAAATGAATTAAAGACTTAAACATAAAACCTGTAACAATAGGACTCCTAGAAAAAAAAATAGGGAAAAAGCACTTTGTCATTGGTCTTATCAAAGATTTTCTGGGATATGACACCAAAAGTACAAGCAACAAAAACAAAAACCAGTAAGTGGGATTACATCAAACTTAAAAGCCTCTGCACTGCAAAATAAATAATTAACAAAATGAAAAGGCAACATATGGAATGGGAGAAAATATTTGCAAACACCTATCAGATAGGGTGTACTATTCAAAATATTTAAAGAACTCTGATACTCAATAACAAATAAAGCAATCCAACTAAAAAATGGGTAGAATAAATAAATAAACATTTTTCCAAAGAAGACATCCAAATAGTGAACAGGTACATAAAAAGATGCCCAACATCACTAATTATGAGGGAAATGCAAATCAAATCCATGACGAGCTATCATCCTACACCTGTTAAAATGGTTATTATCAACAAGTGTTGGTGAGAATGTGGAGAAAAAAGAATGCTTTGCATTGTTGATGAGAATGTAAATTGGTTCAGCCCATATGGAAAACAGTGTGGAGTTCCTCAAAAAATTAAAAATATGTAGAAAAACTCAACAATACACATATACCAGAATGCCAAGTGGCAGGGACAAAAGAAAGATTTCTGACCCTTTGGCTCAGCTACCCCACAAATAAAAATCAGCAAAGACAAAAAAAAAAAAAAAAAAAAAAAAATAGAACTACCATATGAACCAATAACCACACTTCTGGGTACATATTCAAAGGAAATGACAATAGGATATTGAAA
Organism: Rhinolophus sinicus; assembly: GCF_057876585.1. Lineage (NCBI taxonomy): Eukaryota > Metazoa > Chordata > Mammalia > Chiroptera > Rhinolophidae > Rhinolophus > Rhinolophus sinicus. The sequence goes on from NC_142501.1 coordinate 33,037,535, forward strand.
AGATATCAGCACTCCCATGATTATTGCAGCATTATTCACAATAGCCAAGATACAGAAACAACCTAAAGGTCCATAAATGGATGAGTGGATAAAGAAGATGTGTTATATACTCGTATACACAATGAAATATTGGTCAGCCATGAGAAAGGAGGAAATCCTTTTGTGACAACATGGATGGACTTGACAGCCTTATGCTAGTGAGATAAGTCAGACAGAGACGGACACATACTGTATGGTATTATATGTATGTGGAATCTTATAAAGCCAAACTCATAGAAACAGGACAGAATGGTGGTTACCGGGGGCTGAGAAATGAGGGAAATGTGGAGATGTTAGTGAAAAGGTAAACACTCACAGTTAGATGAGTAAGTTCTGGAAATATAATGCATGGTACTATGATTATAATCAACAATACTGTATTATATTTCAAAGTTGCTAAGAGACTAGATCTTAAATGTTCTCACCACAAAAAAGAAATGATAAATCTGTAACATGATGGAGGTGTTAGCTAACACTATGGTGGTTATTTTATGGCAATATGTAAATGTGTCAAATACACGCATTATATACACTAAACTTATACAATGTTATATATCAATTATTATATCACAATGAAAACAAAAAGTAAGATTATATACATAAAACACTTGAAAAACTTGGATTACGTAATGACTGAAATGTAATGGTATGCCTTTTTTCAAGAAGGTCTGTGTCTGTGTTTATAAACATTCTTTTTCTTATAATTACTATTTTATCAATGTTTCTCAAAATAGCGAGAGCTCAATACCAGAAAATATGTTTCCAGACCTTCATGATTAAGAAACACTGTATTAAAAATACAATGGCTTTTGAGTCTACACCCAACATAAACTCTGGTAAAGAAACTGAGTTACAATGGGTTATAATTTGAGCATCGTGATGATCCATAGTATATTAATTTCTCATGGGGAAACTCCATACCACAGAAAACGTTCATTTATCTCCAGGAAAATATTTCTTAAAATTTATAATTTAAATAGGTAATCAAGTTATAAGTTAAGAATGGTTCCAGCTGTAAGTTAAGAATGGCTCAAGGAAAAAAACAGGCTTCAAATAAAACAGTGATGAAAAATGAAGAAAGAAATTGAAGTACAGGATCATAGCAAGAAAAGGACAGGAAGCAGGACCTAGAGAAATTCTATGAACTTTTTGATACTAAGAGGGTAAGGAGTTGATGAGAACCCTAAAAAAGAGTATGAAAAAAATATTCTAAGCATTCTTGCATTTCTATTCATCATAGATATTGTTGGGGACTAACTGGTTTTCCAGAAAATTAGTTTGTAAAAATTTTCACATATTTATATTTTCATAGACATCTATTGAGATTTTAATTACACAAGTCTTCATGTTTTCAAATAAAACAATCTGTGTTTTAAGTATGATATTGTTTTATTTCTTGTGTAAATCAAACATTGCTCATTAACACTCAACATAGTGATTACCAATTCAACATATCAATTACATGTCTTTTCCTGATTTATAATTGTTGCTCCTTTCAACCACACAGCCATAACTAGTGTCTCCTTTGCCTATGTGCTGAGTAAGAGTCCCTGAATTTCCTGACAACTTTCCCTTGGTGCGACTTTTTAAAGTGCATCTTCTCATATCTCCGGCATTTTCCCGGTTTTGGGGATTTCTTTTCTTTATTCGCCTCTAAACTATATTGTCATTACTGGTTGCCTCGATTACTGGTCATTTTTCTTTTTCTTTCTGACAGTGGAACTTGGCATTGATAGCTTCTTATCAATAGGTCAAATTTGTTAGAGAAGATTACCTAGAGGAAAGAAACAGTTGCCTTGGTCTTTGGAAGGCAGTTACTTATTCAAATAAACTAACGAATGTATTTCTTTCCAGAAAGATAGTGCCTTTTGCACTAAAACACAGTAAGTCAGATAATATAATATCTGAGTTTTGTATTTCATATTGTTTATCAAAGATAATGAAATTCTCTAAGTACAGGCATAAATGATTTAGCAAAGAAGTTAAACAGGATTGTTTCTGAACAAATTTACATTATAAATTTTTATTTAAAATGACAAATTAAACCGTATAAATATACATGTATTGTTGTTCTGTTTAGTGGATATCACTCACTTGTATTCAATTTAGTCTAGGCTATATTTTGGGAAAAATTGTGTCCTTTCAGATACTTATTAAAGGAGAGACATGAAAAATGATGCAGAACTAAGACATAAAGGTAGCAACTTCACAAAGAAGAATGAATCATTGCACATTCAACAATGGATCTCATCAAAATTGTTCTTAGCATCACATACTTTACATTCAATGGTCAATCTATGAACAAACTAGTGACTGAGCTATGGGTTCCCCATCTCATTTATCACAGCAGAACTATATCTTTCGCATTTCAAGAAAATTACAGAAAATAAAACTGCAATAAAACCAAAAAGCTGGAAACAGAGATGACACCCATGACAACATTAAAAAAAGGATACTGAAGTTGTGCAGCCATCCGCTCAACTTACAATTAATGCAGCACAAGATCGATGTCTGACTTTTCTTGGTGCAGTATCTGACTGAACCGAAAACCGGACCCAATGGGAATGCACCAAAGACATGAACGAATGCACACCAAAATAGGTTTTTTTATTAATTATAATTGATGTATACATAATATACATATTTCAGTTATACACATACATATATATGTATTTTCCTGTGGCTCAACTTTAATTCAGTGCAAATATGTAAATATGTAACAGTTGTTCATCAGAACCATCGCCGAGATGAGTCTGTGATTTAGATCTGAGCTAACACAATGCATTTCTCCCAAGGTGCCTATTCGTGGCTATAATCATTCCTCATCTGAGGGATTTCAACTAGGTAGACTTGTTCTGAAGTATTAGGACTGAAAAAGCAGATTATGTGTTTTTGTATGTATATGGGTAGAGCAGAAAAAGGGCTAGTTAAAAACAGGGTGAAAAAGGAGGTAAATCATTAAAGATAAACCTAAATCATATAGAATGTCCTAGTAGGACTCTAAAAACTAGGCTAACACATACTCTGGTAATAATATAGGTCACTTGTCTTCAAAGTAGAGATAAATGTGGCTCAGAGAGCATGAGAAGAAAAAAGTTCAGGATTTTAATTCATATTTTACTTAGTACTTTTCCAACTTACATTTTTATAGAAAATAAAGTAATACTGTAGAAAATATAATTGTCATTAACAGTTATCCATATATTGACAGGACATGCTCAATCATTTCTTAGTTTGAGGATGAATGCCAGACTTCACCTATTGGCCTGTATCTGACACCACTCATAGCAGGCAGTTTGCAGAAAGACAGATTCTCTTCCAAGAAAAATTTTCATAGTCAACAAATTGTATTAGAACAATGGATATGGACTTATAACTCAATAGATATATGCTTATCACTGGTAAGAATACAGTGAATCTCATTTCATTCCCTGTTGCTGATTTTTGAAGGCCGAGTTTCTAAATTTGTATTATAGTATAGGCCTAAATTCTAACCTAAGAGATTTAAATTATGTGATTAATGGTAATGGTGAAGGTGGTGAACACTTTTTGTTTTTCTTTTTTCTTTTTTTACCCGTCCTTTTATTGTTAAGAAATCAGTATAAAGTTAGTAAATAAAAGAAAAATCTCGGAATGAGATATCTGGTCCCTGGAACTGTGAATTTGCGTTCATAAAGTATGTAACTTAGAAATAACACCTATGGCTCATACTATTTGTACATCATTGTAAAATTTACACAAAAATTAACATTTACATTAGATATATTTAGAAGATAGATTACTGAAAGAAATGTTTACAAAAAAAAGAATGTAACTTTTCATGGGTTCTCCTTTTACCTAACAATAAAAATAATTTACAGTAGAAGAATATGTAGGATAGGAGGAGAGTTGGAGTAAAGTCTACCAATAACATATCAATGTTTTTATATTTTCATTCTTAAAAACCATACTGTGAATGATATACTTGTAAAGATAGTCTGATTTGAAGTCCATGTTCATGTGTTTTAATGGCCTTTTATAAGTTAGTTTGCACGTTTATGAACTTTGTTTACCACACACCACCCCATTCCAATGATTCACCAGAAGTGAGGGCTATGTTCTTTGAGATGGGGCTCACGTGATCTTCCTCTACTATCACTATCACTTCCTCCATTATCACTCATCACCTTTGGTGGAAAACGCTTGCAGAGTGAGCCATTTCTACTGTTGGAATTCACCGTAGTCGGAAAAGTTTGAGGGTGGCCCATTTTTCTTTCAGTACATTCCTTGCTATCAAAGCTGGATGATGCTCTACCTACTACCATGTAAAGTACCAAGTCTGCTCTCCTACTCTCAGTCCCAGGTAGAATCTTTATCAATCTGTTGTGGATACGATTTAAGAATGTTTTAAACACTTGCTTAAAAGGTTGATTATGTTTATTCAAGTGTATTAAAAATGTTTCCCTCTTTTCCTTCTGAGTCAATAATCATCACTGTTCTTTCCTCTTCATTTATCCTCTTTTATCAATCAGGTCCAATCAGAATATAGAAACCACATAGTACTTTTCACAGGGAGCATATAATATAAAGAATTGTTCACTATAAGAAGAGATTATCTATAATGGAGTAGAGAGAACACTAGGACTACTCTAGGGCTGAGGGCGAATACCCAAGGGAAAACCAACTTGGAAGAGGACCTCATCCAATCCTGGGATTCAAACCTTGTTAGAAAAAGTGTGGTCACTGTGGTTGTAGCCCACTGCATAATGGAAAAGCTTTCTGTGTTGCCTGGACAAGAGCTCATCCAGAATTAACTGGCAAGCTGGAAACACCACTCTGGGGTATATGTCAAGAAACCAGCCAAGACAGGAAACACTTCCCAGGGGTGCAAGTGGACAGAAAACCATGGTTGGGGTCGGCAAGTAGGAAACACTCTTTCTGAGTGCTGGCACGTTGAGGATAAGATAACAACAACTGGGGGTCCTGTAAACCTCCTTGGGACATCTGCAGTGGACCAGGCTCTGACACAATGTGAAGGCATTCACAAGGCTGGGTGCTACTGGGCATCCTCATATGCATTGTTGACAACCACACAGCAGGAAGAAACAACCAAAGCACATCAGAACCAGAAAATAAATCTTTTCTTCTAGCAGTGTTAATTCTCTACACAGTACCCACAAAAGGAAACATAGTCTCGGCTGCAAAAGAAAAAATATTTAAAGGGTCCAGCTCCATTTGTACAAAACAATCAATGAAGTGACAATTTGAACCTTAGACACCATAGATGGACAGCTTGCACATTTGTTTTAGTTTTGTTCATGATTGCCTCTCTCTTCTTCCCTTTTCCCACCCACATAGACTGAAGATTTTTTTCCTTTCCCTCTTCTTCAGCACCAAATAATGCTTTCTATAAAGTGGAATGATATTACATTTGTTATTGAAATAAAATTCTGTACCACCCAACATAGCACTATTAGTGTAGTGGTTAAAATTCAGATCTGGAGCCAAACTATGAACATACAAATCCTATCTCAACCACGTTCTAGTTATATGATTGTGGAATAGTAACCTAAACTAAACTCTATCTGCATTTCCTCATCTGCAATTTTAGTACAATAATCTACCCACCTCATAGGCTTGTTGAGTGGATTAAACAAGCCTACAACATAATGCTTAATAATCGCTAGTTAATATTATTATTTCTAATTTCTCTTTGATTTTTTCCAAATAGCTAACATAATTACTTATGCAATTAACAGTACTTAATAAATACTGCTGAATAAATGAATGAATGAAGGCCCATGGATGTTCATGCAATTTTTTTTTTCTTTTAAATCATACACTTAAGGAATGAATAAGAAAAGTAGAGAAACTAGTCTGGCTTTGGAAAAACACAATTCACTCTCTGTTAACTACTTAGCACTCTGTCCTCATTCTTTAGTACCTTAACTCACAAATAGTTTTGTGGACAGCACAATAGTGTTATCAGTTTTACTCAGATTGGAAGACATTGTCTAGCCTGAGATCACACATAGCAGTGACTTAGAGAGAACACACTTTGTTCTTATCTTTATTTTTGGAGAGTGGTAGTGGCAGTGGGATATGAAGAAGACAAATTTTTTTGCCAAATATCCTGGACTTTGTAGTTAGGGTCAGGTTGTCTGTGGTACAAAATAGATACAAAATATTCCTTCTTATACAAAGAGTCACTTCCAAGCTGATTCTCCTCATTTTTATTTCCTCACTTCTCTACACCTGTCCCATTAAGTAACCATTTACATTTGGTATATTCTACTTTTAATTATAAGTCATTACTCAGAGATTTGTTCTTCCTTTTGTTCAGCTACATAACCTCATTTTTCTTTTAAAAGGGAATTTATTTATATTCTCTCAATCAGATTAATTGTCTTTAAGTATTGCTTTCCTTACAGCACAATCACATTTGAAGACTTACAGGTGTCTCTTATCTCCCATTTTCTCTTTCATCCTGAATTCGTTGGCACATCTTTACTGCCCTGATATACCTATACCTGTTTCTTCATTTTTTTTATATTACCTTCATCTGTACTGCCCTCGACTCTCTATATCTACGTAACTGTTCCCCATCGGTAGTGGGTTGAGTAGTGGTCCAAAAAAAAAAAAGGCTATGTCCCAGTCCTAACCTCTAGAACTTGTTAATGTGAGGATGACTTGGAGGAAGTATCTTTGCAGATAAATGTAAGTAAAGATCTTGAGATGAGACCATCTTGGATTTAGGGTGGGAACTAAATCCAAGGACAGATGTCCTTTGAGTAGAAGAACAGATGGAAATTGGAGAGCTAGAGAAACAGGAGAAGGAGATGTGAAGACAGAGGCAGAGATTGCACCAAAGAGCCTCTACACTCACCAAATGTTAGAAGACAGACACGGAACAGATTCTCCCTCAGACTCTCTAGACGGAACCGACCATGCCAAACCCTTGATTTTGGACTTCTGATCTCTCGATCTGTATGAGAACAAATTTCTGTTGTTTTAAGCCACCAAGTGGTAATTTGTAACAGCATCCCTGGAAAATTATTACAGCATCCTTCAAAATTCATTTTGTATTCATAAAAGTAATAACTGGGAATCTGGAGCCATGCTGACTGGATTTGATTTCCAACTCTAACACTTACTAGATGTCTGTCCTTGGGCAAGTTACTTCCCTTTCTATACTTCGTTGTCTATAAAATGGGAATTAAAAAGTATTAACTACACAATAATCTTGTGTTATAACACAGGGCAATTGCAAATAAGTGTAAGCTATATAAAACATATTTATTTTTAATTTCAGACAATGGAACAATTCTTTTAAACTAAGTTGCCAGTTTTAAATGAATTGTGAGGCTTTTGATGTTATTTTTGTCATTTGACATAATAGGATTAAAAAGTTCATGCTTAATGTACAAAAAAAAAAACAAACAAAAAAAAATTAGACTGTTTGAAAAATTAAGTTACCATTTTTATTGACATATAAGACTATAATGTTTTTGTTGAATAAATAGATAAATAGATGTCTAGATAGATGTGTTCCATAAAATTGGATTTAACTACTCAGTCCTCACTGGCCCCCCAGTGAATTTCTAATACACAGCTTATCTCTTACTTATGTTGTATTTGAGTAAAGTTAAAATGTAACATTCACACATAAAAATACTCAAATCATAAATGTCCAACATGATTAATTTTCTCAAAGAAAACACACCCATGTATCCAACTCCTTACTATTTACTACTTCTCATCAAAGGAAATCACTCTTCTGACTCCTAATACTGTAGATTATTTTCGCCTGTTTTAAAATTTTTTTATGAATGGAAACATACTGTGTGTACAATCTTCTGTTTTGCTTCTTTTGTTCAACATTATCTTTGTGAAATTTATTCAGGTTTATTCTCACCAAAGTATATAATACACCACAATTATATAAACACACTCATTTTTTTTTGAGCACTTGAATTGTTTCTACTTTTGGCTGCTATAAATATTCATTGACATGCATTTTGGTGAGGACTTCTAAGCAATTCTGTGAGGCATACACGAGTAGCTAGAACTTTAGTGTCACAAAGTATGGATATTCAGCTTAAGTAAATACTGTACTTTGTCAAAGTACATATACGAATTTTTACTTATCCATCACTTTATGAAGCTTGCAACTGTTTACATGCTCTTCAACACTTGGTATCATCTCCCTTTCATTTTAGCCATTTTAATGCACATCAAATTTGAATTTAAATGTGTATTTCTTTGATGAATAATGATGCCCATTTCTTTTTGTGTGTGTGTGTGATTTCCATGTCTGCCTTTTGCCCACTTTTCCACTGGGTTATGTGAAGATTTTCTTTTATTATTTCATAGATATTATATTCTGCATGAGTCCTTTTCCAGATATAAACATGACGTATATCGTCTCCTAGACTGTGCTATGCCTTTGCACTCTCTTAATCGTGTGTATTTTAATGACCAAGCATTCTTAATTTTAATGTCATCTAATTTATCTTTTTTTAAATCCCCTTTGTAATAAGCACTTTGTGAATTGTTTAAGAAATTTTTACATGTCCCAGGGTTTTCAAGGTATTTTCTCTTATGCTTTACTCTAGAAAATTTAATGTTTTACAAATTCAAATTTAGCTATAAAAATTATCTGAAATACTTTTTCTGCATGATTTGAAATAGGAGTCAAGAGTCACTTTTTAAATGGATAGATATGTACCTGTTATTGAAAAAGATCATTCTTTTGAAGCTATAGTGCAGAACCAATGTATACAAAATCAAGACAACTCATTTCCACTATTAGATAGTAAGCTGGAAAAGGGCATAGTGTTGTTTTATAAATTCTGTTTTTCTGACTATGTCATCAGTGTGTATCAATGGCTGAAACCATGTTTCCCTGAAAATAAGACCTAGCCAGACAATAAGCTCTAATGCATCTTTTGGAGCAAAAATTAACATTATACCCAGTCTTATTGTAAAATAAGACCGGGTCTATAATATCATATCATATCATATCATATCACATCACATCACATCACATCACATCAATCACATCACATCACATCACATCACATCACATCACATCACATCACATCACATCACATCACATCACATCACATAATAAATATAATATAATATAAAATACTGGGTCTTATATTAATTTTTGCTCCACAAGATGCATTAGTGTTGATTGACCGGCTAGGTCTTATTTTCAGGGAAACACGAAAGTAGTCAAAGGAGGAATGATAGTTTAGTACATACTGTGTAGTACATTAGTATCTTTTAAATTATTTATTCTTTTTAGAATAAGTAAATACTTTTCTACTATGAAACCACATTTTATTATCCCACCTGATTAAGCTGATACTTAGAACAATGTTCGAAACACTATAGCTGAATTTTTTTTTTCATTTTTTTAAAGATTTTTATTATAATACAGCTAGCTACAATATTATATTAGTTTCAGGTGTACATCATAGTTACTCAACATTTATATACCTAAGAGGTGATCACCATGATAAGTCCATTAACCATCTAACATACCATGATATAAAAACATTATTGACTATATTCCTTATGCTGTACATTACATCCCCATGACTTACTTGTCTTATACCTGGAAATTTGAATCTCTTATTCCCCTTCACCTTTTCCCTCCATTTTTAATTTTTTAATTACAGTTGACATAAATATTATTTTATATTAATTTCAGGTGTACACCATAGTGGTTAGATATTTATATACTTTAAGATGTGATCTCCCTGACTAGTCTAGTACCCACCTAGTACTATACACAGTTAATACCATATTATTGATTACATTCCCTATGCTTTACTTTACATCCCCATGACTGTTTTTTAACTACCAATTAGTACTCCTTAATCCCTTTACCTTTTTCACTTTGCCCCAAATTCCTTTCCATCTATCATCCCGATAAATCAAGTACCCATCTGACAACATGCATATCTATTACAATATCATTGACTATATTCCTTAAGCTATAACATACATCCCCATGACTACTTTGTAACAACCAATTTGTCCTTCTTAATCCCTTTCTGTTTTTTCACTCCTTGACCCCCTCCCATCTGGCAACCATCAAAATGTTCTCTGTATCTGTGAGTTTCTTTCTGTTTTGTTTGTTTGTTTATTTTGTTCTTTAGATTCCAAATATAAGAGAAATCACATCGCATCTGTCTTTCTCTGTCTGACTTACTTCACTCAGCACAATGCCCTCCAGGTTGATCCATGCTACCTCAGGTGACAAGAACCCACTCCCTTCCAAGGTTGAACAATATTCCACCATATATATGTACCACCTCCTCTTTATTCATTTACCATCAAGAGAAACCCAAGTTCCTCCATATTTTGGCCATTGTAAACAATGCTGAAATTAACATATGGATGCACAGGTCCCCTCAACGTAGTGTTTGGGGTTTCTTTGGATAAATACCCAAAAGTGGGATTGCTTGGTCCTTCTTTGTCTCTTGTTATAGCATTTGTTTTAAAGTCTATGTTGTCAGGTATACATATTGCTACCCCAGATTTTTTTTTATTGTTTGTTTTCATGTTCATGAAATATCTTTTTTTTCATCCTTTTACGTACAGTCTGTGTGTGTTTGATCTGAAGTGAGTGTCTTGTGGGCAGCATATGTAAGGATATTTTTTTCTTATCCATTCAGCCACCCTATCTTTTGATTGGACTATTTAGTCCATCTACACTTAAAGTAATTGTTTAGTGATATGTAGTCAATGCCATTTTGTTATTCATGTTTTCATTTTTCCATCTTAAAGAAGTCCCTTTAAGAATCCTTGTAATACCAGTTTTGTGGAAATTAATTTCTTTACCTTTTTCTTGTCTGGGAAGATTTTTATCTGTTTTGACTCTAAATGATAGCTTTTCTTGGTAATCTTAGTTGTAGGTCCTGGCTTTTCATGACTTTGCATATTTCCTGCCAATCCCTTCTGGCCTGCAAAGTTTCTGTTGAGAAATCAGCTGACAGTCTTATGGTAGTTCCCTTGTAGGTACTTAACTGCTTTTCTCTTTCTGCTTTTAAGGTTCTCTTTTTGTCTTTAAACTTTAGCATTTTAATTATGTTGTATCTTGGTGAGGGACTCTTTGGGTTCATTTTGTTTGGGACTCTCTGTGCTTCCTGGGATTGTATGTCTATTTCCTTTACAAGGTTAGAGAAGTCAATCCCAAGCTCTCTCTCTTCTCTTTCTGGTTCCCCTATGATGTGAATGTTGGCATGCTTCATGTCCCAGAGGCCCCTTAAACTATTCTCATGTTTTTGGATATTTATTTATTTATTTATTTATTTATTTATTTATTCTGTTCTGATTTGGTGTTTGCTGCTACCTTATCTTCTAATTCATTTATTTGATCCTCTGCTTCATCTAGCATACTTTTGATTCCCTTTAATATAGTCCACATTTAAGTTATTGTATTCTTCATTTCTTACTGGTTCTTTTTTATGGTTTTTTATCTCCATTTTTTGTTTCCTATCTCCTTATTAAAGTTCTCACAGAATTCATCTATTCTTCATCTAAGTTCATTGAGCATCCTTATAACCAGTGTTTTGAACTCTGCATCTGGTAGATTACTTGTCTCCATTTTTGTTTAGTTCTTTTTCTGGAGCTTCGTTTTGTTCTTTCATTTGGGGCATGTTTTTCAGTCTCCCCATTTTGGCTGCCTCCGAGTTTGCTTCTATGTATTAGGTAGAACTCCCAGTCTTAGTAGAGTGGTCTTATGTAGTAGGTGTGCTGCGGGGCTCAGTGGTTCAGTCTCTCTGGTCACCTGAGTCGTGCACTTCAGGTGTGTCCCTTGTGTGGGTTGTGTATGTGCTCCTGTTGTAGTTGAGCCTTGGTTGCTGTTTGCACATAATTGGTTCAGATTGACTCTCAGGCTGATTTATTGTAAGGACTGGCCGTGACTACAGTAGAGGAACTGTTCTGCTCTTATGGAACAGGATTTACTTTAGTAGGGCTCTGGGGTCTGCCCAGTCTGTTTTTTGGGTGTGTCATCCTCAGAGGTTGCTGGGTGATGCTCTGGTTCAGTCTAAAGCTGGACACTGAGTGTGCCATTCCTGAGCCTCCTAGGAGGGGCCCCACTGCAGGCCAAGTTCAGCGGCAACCTGGACTTTGCCTGGGGTGACCTGGTATGTGCCACGAAGCAATCCACAGATGGCTGCCACCTGCACTGGGCTTGAAGGTGCCTTGAGAGGCGAAGACATGAACCAAAGCTGGTTGCTGCTAGTATTGAACTTGGATCGGCTCTGCAAGAGGAGCTGAAGCTGGGCTTTGTGAATCTTTGAGTGATTTTAGGAAATTCCACAGTGTGATCCAAGACAGTCCATTTGTATGGAAAAGCCTTTGGATATGGCTTGGGAGGGAGGGTCTCATGGAATATCCAGTACTAGGTGAATGAACAGTGTTAACCTGGTTAATGGAGACTCAGATATGGCAGCCACCTGTGTCTGCACCCTGGGAGGGGAAAGACCTCAACAAAGAAACAATGACTTCTGCCAGCACTTCTGTCTGAGAGAAAGCTTTTCCTCCAGCCCTCACCCAGAGGCCTGAAAACTCAGTTTCTCCCCATATGTCTCAAGTGCCTTTCAAGCTGCTGCCCCAGGGCTGGAGCTCAGAGTGAGTGCATCTGCCAGTGAGTAAGTCCATGTGTGGGCCCTTGAACAGGAAAGCCTGGGACTCCTGATGCCCTCCATCTCATTCAGCAGCCACAATCTCTGCTGGTTTTCACAGCCAGAAGTTATGGGGACTTCTCTCACGCTACAGACTGATGTGTGGCTGGAACAAAGGGTTCCGGCCACATACCAGTCACCCCACCCAGGGTTCTGTGTAGAGTGACTGGTGTGTGGCTGGGACCCTTTGTTGCTCTGGAGAGAGAGGTGGGATACCTTTTCACCCTAGATGTCCCTCCTAATTTTTAATAGTCACATGGTGGTATGGTACCAGCCAGTTCCATGTCTCTGCTCCTCCTACCAGTCTTGAGGTGGCTTTTATGTGTGTCCTTAGTTGCAGGACTTCAGTTCAGCTAGATTTCAGGTGATTCTCAAAGATGGTTGTTCTGTATTTTAGTCGTAATTTTGATGTGATCATGAGAGGAGGCAAGCACAGTGTTTATCTATTCCATCATCTTGACTAGAATATTTCATTCTTTAACTGAGTTTATTACATTTTCTTTCTTTGTTGCTCTAAGCATCTATTAAATTAGTTAAAATTTATAATACTTGTATGTTCACAAAGCCTAGCACATAGTAGATACTAAGGAAATATCTTTGGAATGCATAAATGAAAAATCCCATTTTCCAGATACTATGCACATAAAAGGAGAAAAAGATTGTCATAACCAAAGGATGGGATGAAATAAACATTTCTTAATTTTATAAGGTATGTTTGCTAATTTATTTTATTGCAAATTTATGTTTCCATGTATCCAAGTATGTATGTTTGTATATATCTTGCTATGTAATCTCTCTATATTTAAAAATTGATAAGAGTACCTAACGGAAGAAAAAGTTAGCATTTCTGCAGGTTAGAGATATATTTTCATGTGTCTACGTAGCACTATAAAATATATCTTTCTCTGAAAGACAATCCTATAGCAAGAATTGACAACTCTAAATGCTATATGCCATTTATATGTTTCTTTCTTGCAAAACTGTTACTTTGATAAGGTGTGAGAACATTCCCAACATTCGGCAAAGCTGTTAACCAAAATTTAAAGTGTTCCTTTAAAAATATATCAGTGCAAAACCTAGTAAGAATATAATCCAGCAGAAATAATTAATTAATTAATTAATTAATTGATTTTCCATTTATTCATTTAAGCCCAGTGTTAGTATTTGAGGGTAAGACAATGATAAATTCTTCCAAGGTGCTTCCTGTTCACATACCTCACTCTTGCATAGAAAGAAAAGCAATTTAGATTTCTGAGTGACAGGTGAGAGGTAAGTAAATTCTGAGGTCAGGGATGCTAGGGGGATGGATATTTAGTTGAGGTCTATCTTCAGGCTAGAGATCCTGCTCTTCCTCTCTCTCACATAATTTCTTTCCTTTAGCTCAAGTTGAGAGTTGAGCTTATAGTTACTTATAGTGAATGCATACAAATACTAATAAAGTCCACCTAGCAGTCTTTTTATTCAGCTTGTTGAATAGGCATTGCAAAAACTTAGGTACCATATAGAATAAAAATATAATATACTTGATATATGGCCCTTCATACTCAAGGTATCCCAAAGCACTTTACAGAGCAATGACTTAGATAATGTAGTGCAGTGATTGTGTTGGCAAACTTGACTGTCATTACTAACTCAGCAATAGATCACACTATAGCCTTGAACATTATAACTTGTTTGAGCGAGAGAAGCAAAGTTAGCTAAAATTTTAAGAATTATATCCTGATAGATTTTTTAAATGACTTCCTGTATTGTTATCTTTCTTCTGTCTGATGTTTTATTTAAACAGCAGACTATCCATTTTCCAAGATTTTATCCATAAGATGGCACTGGCATTAGTACAACAATTTTCATTAGATTACATATTCAAGGAAGAATAATCTGATAATTGAAATGAAAATCCAGTTCAAGATTTATGGATTTAAATGTATTTTTTCCTTTGTAATGAAATTTTCCACAAACAAATCTGGGAGAAAAAAGTTGGGGAGGGGGAAGTACCAAGTACTCAAAAAATATATTATAAAAAAATTATTTAATTGTCATCTGTGATACATAGTTCTAGGAATTTTATGTATTTTACTTTCAATCCTCATAGCAACCCTATACTGTACATATTATTACCTTCATTTTACAGGTAAAGAAACAGGTGCAGAGAAATTGGGGAACTCACTCAAGGTGACAGTGTTAAAAGCAGAGAAGTAGAATTTAAACCCAGCTCTGTCTCACTCCAAAGTGTATGACCCTCCCCCAAGATGAAGCAGTCTAAGAAGTGTCAAGGCAAGGAACGTGTTAATTATGAACATTCAAAATTGAAATTGGAAAGTAGTTTGACAGTAATGCAAATGTATCTAGGCTAAGATTATACCTCAAATTCAGAGCATAAAATATTAGTGAAGATGATGTTATAGTAACAAATGAAACTATCTTGAAGCTTCGAAAACAATTTCAGACATATCCAGTGTTCAAAACTAGTCTCTGTGACTATTTGTAGTAGAAGCAAACCTCTCCACCTGAATGTTAATCAATGTGAGTCCAGGGCAAGTTCTAATTGTCTTCTCAAATGTAGTTATCTGACTTCATATAACAATTGGTCATGAAAATAAAATTATATACTTAAATATTTAGTCATTGCCTATTTGATGTAAAATTTTAAGCTAGAGATTATGGGATTACAAATACGAACTAAATACAGATACTGCTCTCAAGAAACTTACATTCTAGTTCATTTGTACATAAATTTCAAAATCCAGGAATTAATAAAATGAACGAAAAAAGTAAAAAGTACTGAAAATGCACAAAATAAAAGACTTCTAGCAGGGAGGTCAGAGAAGACTAATAATTAGATGATATATTGATTCAACAAGTGTCCATGTACAATCATACAAATAACATGCATTAAACCATCTTCTCTTCCAAATGTTGCCCTGTACTCTACTTCATACACAGACTAATAACATCCTCATAAATTCAGTCAGACACTTACCCAAGAAATCTTCACTTTCCTTTTGATTTTTCTTCTTAATCACATAGTTCATCTAACATGGAATGCTGTCAGTTCTAGCTGGTAAATATGTATTTCTTTTCCACCAGCTTTACCCTCTTTTCCTTACTCCCATGATATTCCAGAATTCCTTTAACTTACTTAGACTATCCATGTCTAGACTTGCCATATTTCAATCTTCTCTTCACAGTAGCCAAACTTAATTTCATAATGTAAACATTACTATGTCATCCTCATGCTTCACTTCTTATCTAAGTCCTCCGTTTAAAGTTCAAAATTCTTAATTTACTTTACTGGGCCGCTTTTGATGGCAACTGCTGATTTCTCTACTGTCATTTCACCACTTTCCACCTTATCTGTTAAACTCCATTCATAGAAGTTCTTGAAATTCTTAGAACATACTCTAATTTTTGTATCAAGACTCCTACAGCAGATTGTCCCCATTGCTTGGAACATTTCTCCAACACACACCTATGTTTCAGGTTTCAGGTGAGCATTCACCTCCCCCAGCCTCATACTCACGAGCTTTACAGCAAAAATAAATACATTGCTTTATATACCTTCACTATATCTTCTCTAATGGAACTTTCCATATTCTTTGTAGTCAATCTTTGTATACATCACTAGACTAAGAATCACAGGAACAACATCTGGCATATAGCAGCTGCAAAATACCTATTAGTAAAATGAATTAACAAATGTATTAATTTTCTACCTCTACTCAAAATTGCCATTTAATTAGTTAAAATTGAGCTACATGAAAAAGAATCTGTCAATATGGCTTAGCAATATTTTAAAATGAAGAAAAGAAAGCTTGTGATTACCCCCTCAATACCCATCTTATTCTCTAGAACATAATTTTACATGCGTAGTGTGGCACAAGGAACAAAAACCCACACAAAGATGTCCATGTCCTCATCCCCAGGACCTGTCAATAGCTAATTGCCTTACGTGACAAGAGGAACTTTACCGATGCGATTAAATTAATTATCTTGAGATGGATCGTTTGTATGGGATTATCTGATGGCCCACTGTAATCACAAAGGTTCTTATAAAAAGGGAGACAACAGCATTAAAAACAACAATAGCAATGTGACATGATGGAAGCAAGAAATAATATAGAAAGGATCCATGAGCCAAGGAATGAATGCAGTTTACCTCAAGAACCAAAGAAAAGGGAAGAAAGCAGATTTTCCAACCAGAGGGTCCAGAAAAAGAAAGAAAAAAAAAAGTTTTCCTGACATCTTGACTTCAGCACCCTCAGACTGTTTTTGGACTTCTGACTTCTAGAAAATTAAGAGAATGAATTGATGTTGTTTTAAGCCACTAAATTTCTGGTAATTTGTTACAGCAGCCATAGGAAACTAATACACAGAGTAATTCACATAGTAGAAATGAAATACATATGTATTTGGTGAATGAAAGAGAACCCTAAGGGCAAATATGCCTGAAGGCATAACTAAAGAAACAATGAGACAACAAAAGGCATAGTCCGTAGTCACAGATTATTTCCCCATTTTTTTGGAAATGTTGGTTAGAAACCTCTCTCTCTCTCTCTCTCTCTCTCTCTCTCTCTCTCTCTCTCTCTCTCTCTCTCTCTCTTTCTCTCTCTCATATATTTAATACATCTGAAGCAGAAGTACCTGAAGAATTGAAAGGTGTAGAATAGAAGTAGTGTTTCTTCAAGTGTAGCATATACCAGAAACACCTGAAAGGGTGGACCCCACTCCAAGATTTCCTATTCAGTAGTTCTGGGATGGGGTTTGAAACTTTCCATTTTTAACAAATTACCGATGGAGCTGCTGCTGTTGGTTCATGGGCCACTTTGAGAACCATTAGGATTGAAAAATATCTGTTATTTTTTATTCTTCTTGTTTTCATCATCAATGAATTTTAACATCTCTTTGTTTCATGTTTCATGTTTTCAAACATTTACTATGTGGCTTTTATATTATACTCATTTTCCAAATATTTCAAAATATTTTCATTTTCAAACACATTAGCTTTCTTTCATCTTAGATGTAAAGGATGTATACTCATTTTAAGTTGAAAGTTATTAGAAATATTTCACGAAATAATTATTTCTATAAAGAGAGTCTTTCTGAATACACAGAACTCTACAAAAGACCCAAAAATCTTCAATCTAATTTCTTAAATATAGATGAATGGAGACATTTGGAGGAATCATGGAAAAGAAAACAATGTTGAATGAAAAAAATCAGACACTAAAAGTATATAATCTGTGATTTTATTTCTGTCATGTTCAAAAAGCAGAGAAAATTAATTGCTTGTGACAGAAAATAGGATAATGGTTTCGTTTGGGGGGAGGGGCAGGTAGTAGCTGGCAAGGAGCCCAAGGGTAACTTTGGGGTTCATGGTCATGTTCCACTGATTGATTTGGTTCCATGTGCAAAATGCAAGCTGTACACTTATTACCCACATAATTTTTACATGTGTTTTATATTGTAATAAAAAATAATTATAAAAAAAACAAAAGTATCATTCACATGTGTTTTCTACAGGGTGTTTTGTTTGTGACAGCCTTTTTAGTGTGTATTTCCTTAAAATGATTAGTGCAAAGTGATCTGAAATGGATATTGTGACATAACTATTTTCTGAGATTATTCTCTGGCACAAGTAGTTTTTAGAAAGTAAAAAAGTATTACTTTCCAATACTTTCTACAAGAAGTTTTTATTGGATGTTTAATGTTTTTATGTACGTAACTTTTATAAATGAATCACAAATGTGTACATGAGACAACTGAATTTATACGAACTCTTCTATGTAAAGAATTACATATCTCTGTTAATATATGCAAGATAAAATAAAAAAGTGCAAAAATCAAGAGTTTTTGGTTTTAAAATTATTTTGCAATATGGTGAAACTGAGAACTCATTATTGTGTTTGTTTTAGTTTCAATTCATTTCTTTTTTCCTCTTGCCTATAATTTATTCCAGGAGCATTATGTCATAGTTAGCTGAATTATAAAGAAGTGAGATAATTGGTTATTCAGTCAGTGATTCTACTGGATTAAAAACAAGACAGGTTGGTAATGATCCAGCCAAAGTGAATAAAAAGAGAACAGGTAAGCACATATGGTACAACATCTGCTTTCAAACTTAGAAAATATCTTCTCTAATCCCTGAAGCTTTCTTGGCTTTTCTTCTTAATTCTCTTTCCTTTGCAGAAAGCACTGTGAAAACATATCCTGACTATTTTTTACATTTATTATAATTTTTCCAAATATTAAATCACTACAATTTCCATTTCACAGTTTCTGATCCTATCATAAAATCTTCTGAATACTGAAGCAAATAGATTTAGAATAGTTAAACATAATGCTGAATCTGAATCTCAAAGAGAATCTTTCTTTTCTTGAAGTGGATTTACTCTGTTTTGTTCTTCATCTTTTATGATAGAAAGTATTTTTGATTTTCTAAAAGCCTGTCAATACATTGTAGGAATGTTATACAAACAAGTATATTATATATTTTACTTGTATTATTCTTCATTTCACCAAAGATAGCTGAATGCACACAGGTGTCATTCTGAACACCAGGTTTGCAAATATATTTTTATCTCCTCTTTCCTTTCCACAATCACTCTGATTTTCTATCTTCTTATAAAGCTGAATAAGAAAAAAATAGTTTTAATATGCATTGTTTTGATTCCTGATAATTCAGAATTTCTGATAATTCAGAAATACTGCCTGATCTATGAAAAATATTTTTCTGTGTATTAAATAAAGAGGCTTTATAAGCAAGAACTTAGAAAGGATCTTCCAATTACATAAATATTTACTAAGTAATTATTGAAAAATAATTGTTCAACAATATTTACTTGTTCAGTACTCCAACATCAACAGATGACCTTTCACAATAATTTTACTACTTTCCTGCATAGCTAGTCTACCTTTTACGGAGCACCTACCATACCATGCCAATTTTCCTAACATCTGCCTAATTGACCCTCACAACTATCTTGGAGGGCATCATCCCAACTACACAGATTCAAAAGTAAGTCTTAGAGCTGTTGAAAGCGTGAGTCGGATATCACAGAGCTGGTAAAGGGGAGGTTGGCTCTTTATTCCAATCTCAATCTCTTTGATTCCATGGCCCATATACTCCTGGGTCTATGTTAACATATCCATATGTGACATTTATGAGTGTTAATATATTTTCTCCTATTTGAATTAAATAAGGATTAATATAAGAATTCTGAATTCTATATGGAGTGAGGAATATTGCATTCATTTTTAGACTTAAGGTAACAACCATCCCCTCAGTAACAGCAGTGCAAAAATATTGCCTCTTAGGAAACTCAGAAAACATGATACAAGTCAACAATGAAACTGTTTTTGGAAGATTTAAAATATTGTGGTGGGTTTTTCTTACTCTAATGATTAAGATGTATTTTGAAGACACACTAATTCTTTAAGCCCCCAGTTTCACAATTAGGAAAACATCTCTTTAATATTCTAAATATAGATGATATTTGGGAAAAAGTTGTTTATGTTTTCTTGTCTATAAAACAGAACAAAAATGATATGTTTAGCTTATTTCAATGTAGTTCTTGAAAATTTCCATAGTTTTGCCTTCTTCTATATTATGGCCTCACCCAAGAGATGGTAAGTTCATAAAATAGATTTTTAACGTCTTTATGTCACATTAGCTTTTGAACTTCTGAATGGTTTCTATTACTTTTCTACAGATAATCACTTATTTCTTTCTGCATAATAGTTTTTATATGATAAAGAATAACCATTAGGTTCCTTTTACTTGTATATTTAATTGGTGCATTGTGACTGTGAGTTATAATCAACATGTGACATAAGGACTTACTGAATAAGTGTTCATGTTATTATGAATCAACTATATTATATTGTCAGTATCTGCTTCAATATCATCCTCAGATTATTCTAATCTGACCCATTATCTTTAGGAAGATCCTTATTAAAAATGTAGTCATCCAGCATTGGAATAACAGAGGAAGGAAGGGTCTACTTAGAGAGAAATACAATGTAAGTGAATTTGATATTATAGCACCAGGTGATATAACATTATTGTGCTGTAGTCCATACTCACACACGTACAAAAACAAAACAAAAGAAAACAAACAAACAAACAAACAAAAAAAAACACGAATGACTCCACAAGTGCATTTACTAAAGAGAAAACAGGATAAAAAAGATAAAGGAAACAGATGGAAATAATCAACTCTAGTCTCCTGGCAGGCAGGAGTCCTGCTAAGCTGACTTCTTAGGAACAGAGAATATCATTTTCCTGCCCATTTAGGACTAAAGCTGCTGTAGACCAGAAATCTATGGCTTTCCTCAGAACTGTCACTTTTTTGGTGGGAAAGATTTAGCAGACTTATCCAGAAGCCTGGCATACGATATAATATAAGCACCATTTTTTGTAGCAGTGGCTCAATAAGATTTCCTTCCTGCATGGCCACAAGCTTTCACCATGATTGCTGCATCCCTATGCCAAAAATCATGCAGCAGTGTGGAGAGCGGGGGTGGACTCTCTCTTTTGCCTCATGTGACTTTGTCTTTCCCTAAGCATTTCTTGAGTGGCCTTAAAACAACTTCTTCCACAACGTAAATGAGATTGATTAGTAAACCATAGTCAAATATTTTTCAATTATATGACATATATATATATAAAATAACCATAGATATATGGCTATGTTTTTATGTTTTATAGCTATATGTTTTATCTAATAACCATAGATATATGGTTATTCAATTTATGTTTAATAATATTTAGTATTTATATATAATAACCATAAATCAATGGTTATTTGATTTTTTACGTTTTATATGTTTTATATATGATTATTTGTTTATTGATATATGGTTATTGGATATATGGTTATATGTTTATTTTCCATTTGTATCAGAAACAAAATCCATTATGGAAAGTTAAAATGCCTGGATGTCTAAAGAAGTACAGAGGCTACATGTCACATTGGGTTTAGAAATTGCATTATTTGAGCACAGTAGGGCCCAAAGTACATAAGCTGGTTTATCCAATCCCTTCTCATGAAAAGATATCTAGCTATTAAATATAAAGCTATGTCTTTAAATGTTATAAAAGCTTATAATTTTCTTTCTTTATACTTGACTATGTATTTAAGCTAATTAATTTAAATATGACTGTATTATTTATACAAATGTCCCTAATTGAAAATTAAATAGGCCTTTCCTTGTGTAGTAGAATAACACATTCATACACTTCCTCTCATAGAGACTTAGCATCTTCTTCAAATTAACAAATAGTATGGGTCTACCTCAGTTATTAGATGGTAAAAGTGGATAGAGATGGGTTACTCATCAGTGCTCAGCTTTAAAGTTCTCAGCACAGACACTCCCATACATACCCAAGTTCTCTTTGGAATACAAGTTTTATTTTGCTTCTGTTTTTTTTTTTTTTTTTTTTCAGAATTAAGTTTTCATCTCTTGGCATGTTATAAGATTAGAATATTTTTTCTTTCTTTCCATATGGTTAATGCTATTCAGAAAAGTCTTCAGCACCAGCTCTACCTAGCTCTACCTATTTTGTTGGCCCTACGTTGATATATGTAATTAACAACGGACAGTAAAGTTTTTCACTCATCCTGAGATTGTTAAAGAAACTTAAATGTAGCACAGATTAATTTACCACTGATTCCTTCCCTTTACCATAAATCACATAAATGAAAAAAAGTAAAACTAGACTAGAATAACAAAAAGTAAAACTAGACTAGAATAATAAAAACTCTCAACAGTTTTATCAATGTTAACAACTTATATATTATTTAATCCCTGAATCTTAAACTGCTAAATATCTTTTCCTCTCTTGCTTTTTAAAATTCTTTCCTTTCAAGTACACTCTACTGAGGACATTCTCACCCGTCCTACCCTCCTTTCCCCTTAGCGACATCTATCACGTTGTCTCAGGATTTCGAGTCTCTTGCTAGACGAATATCTTAGTCACTCACCCCCCTTTTACTACTTCGATATTTTTGTATAAGGCTTCTTGAGTTTGTGTATCTATTGATATTCTTATGACATTCTAATTCGTTGGGCTCCTGCCTCATGAATTTTTTTTATGCTAACAGGAAGAATGGCATCCCTAAGTAAATCCATTCCCAGGCATTTAATGCCACAAAATTAAATTGCAATTAAAATTTACAGAATCTGAAAAATAACTTTTGATCAAAGTCAGTGTGGTTTAAAACAAACAACATAAGTGTAAAAATCTGTTCTAAGTTTTCTCATTTTTACTGTCACTTTCTTTTTGTTATAAAAAATTTAAAAGCCCTGTATAGGAAAAGTAATTCATATAAGCACATTTTTTTTTCCTTTTTAAAGATCAAGCAATTTCACACATTTAAAAAATATATACATTTATTCAAGTATCAAATATAATTGACAAAAAGAAAGAGAAAACTTATGGTAATAAAAGTTATTAGTAAATGTCATGCCCACTATTTTCTCACCATATATTCAGTTAACATTGGCTGATGCATATGATAGAGGATACTTATTCCAAACTTGTAGCATCATTATACATTAATTGTCTTACATATTTATGCAATGTGTTATTTGCTACTGGGGACAGAGGAAACAAATGATCACTTCTTTGTGTTCATATGTATTATATAATCATGCCTGGATTAAGAAGTTAAGTTTTTAGTTTAAATTCTATTTTTATATTTTGACTTGAATCATTATCTCATTTATAGTGATAAATCATACTGGATTTGATAGAAAAATGATCATATCTATTTTCAAGGGGAATATATCAATGCTATGTATGTATTGTTTTTCTTTCATTGTTTTTCTTTCATTTATTTTCATATGGCCTGACAAGGGCTTCTCTCAGGATAAAAAGAGATAGCTAATACCATACTAAAAGTGCAAAGATAGTATGCCACATGAAATAAAAAATCAGTGTGATATATCTACATTTGCTATTTTTAATAGAGCTGTTTTCTCTTCTATTTCTTTCCTTTCTAATAAATGATACTTTTACAGTCCACTGGTGGGACAGAAAAGGGAAATTGGATCTTTGAAGACCTCTGTTGTCACCTCTATCATTATTCCTGCTCTGATGACAACACGGAGCATACTGTCAACGTCCTCCAGGTAATACCCTTATTACATGTGTCATTAGAGGATGTTTGCCATATCTGCTTTAACACCACAGACATTTTAAGTAGGTTATTCCATCACTTTGCCATTTTGATTATGACAACAAAATGACACCATATTGAAATGGATTTTGGAAAGAAAGGCTAACTGTCCAAAGAGGTCTATGCTCATTCTAATTAAAATTGGCTTAGGTGGCACAACCTTCATAATTCAGAGTATGACTGTGAAGGATATGCATGTTGAAAACCTTCTTTGCTCATTAGTGCTGTTTCTGTCAGACACTACTACCTGCTCTTTTCTTAATGAATGCTAAGCCATCTCTTTAGAAGATTGTGCTGCTTCCCTGAACTGAGGGAACTGTCTTATTTCCTCCCAAGTTCGTCAGGAGTAAAATTGGGGAGTCACCTCTTTGACATTTCACAACCTCTGTACTTATTTATCTCTTTGAGACCCTGTGCTCCAGAGATATCACTGTCTTAATTAAGAAGAAGGATGTGACCATGGTAAATTGACTGATTTCATTGATTAAGGACTAGCTGTACAAGTAACATTGATTTTAACAGTGGGTCTACATAAATGTAATTGTTCGAACATGGGGCTGCATAATTATGGTGATGTACGAGAATAGTTGGTTTGTCCTTTTCAACCTTCACTAACATTCTTTTGCATGATAATGTACCTTGTGCAATTAGCAGAAATTTTAAATGTTACAAAATGTCTTCTGTGAAGACATGAAGTAATAATTACATTCTAATTTAATTCAACAACATTAGACAGTTTTTCTTCTTCTTTCTTTTTATCTTTCTTCTCTTTGTACACATAAGTTCATGTACATAGTTACATGAAATAGCTTTTTACCTTATACTACCAACAACCTGTCCATACAAATACTATATCTGAAGAACCCATTTTGTATTTCAAAATAAATATACTATATATGTTCTGAAACAATACCATTTAGTATTAAATATATTTTTAAATGGGTTCTCCACACCAGGGCTTAAATTCAAAGAAAGTACCATTATCCTCCTACATATATATGAAAAAAATATGTAAAGGTCAATGAGCTTATAGAAGATTAATGGTTATTCAATTCTTTATGTTAAATGGTACTTATTAGAGCAAACATTTAAATCACAATATAAATAAAACAGCATGATTATTGTTGTATTTATGATTACTGTTTTTAAATGAGGTGACAAAAATAGTTTTCCAGGATATCACTGGTTCAGCCTCATCTAATGAGAGATAGATTTCCAAGTAGATAATATTGGTTTATAGGCAGTCAAGTGCTTTGATGCTTAATGAACTGAAGAAAAATAAAAAAATCTAACCTTGTATACAGTGAAATTTTTCAACAGCAAATTGGAAGGAATCACAAAAGTATCTAGATTTTTAAAAATCTTGGTTAGTGAGTCAGGTGCATTGGATTTTTGTCATAAACCTGCCACCAATTAATTCTGTGACCTTTAGTAACTGTATACTGTACACGGTAAAAAATAGCTCATAAAATAACTCAATGGTTCATTCTTTATATGAGTCTATCTATTTTATCCATTGGTAGGACAACTAAAAATAATCTATAAACTATTAGGTAAAATGCTAAGTCTCCAGGTTGACTGTGCTTATATGTGTGTTTGTTTTTAAATGGTCAGTATTTGTGGCTTGAACTAGGATGGAAGGTTAATGACTAAACTGCTACCATACGATTATTCCCATGTGCCGTTGGCATCCATTAGCATCTATGTAATCACACGATCCCTTCTATATAAACTGAATTCTGTTCCACTACTTTCATATGTATGGAAGAGGGACAATTTTTTTTTTTTTTGAAATGTCATCTAATGTATGTTCCCTTATCAATAAAACAACTTCTCTTTTTGCATCTCTCCTTCATTGAAACTAAACCTATGGCTTTCCTCTTCTATTTCCCACCTCAGAAAGAAGACACAATCCTACACAACCTTACCCAATTAATCCTAATAACTAGGAAGTAGATGTATATAGCCTTGTAGAATGTGGGAAGAATATGGGAGATGGAGGTTTTTTAAAGCAACACTGTAACATGAATGTCCTCACTTACTTTCTCTGGCCCAGAATCTCTGAGTAGTGTATAGTGTGTGTGTGTGTGTGTGTGTGTGTGTGTGTGTGTGTGTGTGTAATTTGATAGGTGGTGATACATATGAAAAGCAGAAGAGACTTCCGTTGGGATTCTTATTTGAAATGTTGAGGGAAGACTGATCTACAGGTGGCTCCATGCTAAGTCAGGGTAGCTGTGCTACAATAAAAAGTAACACCATAGCATGTTAGAGACAACCAACATTTTCACCTTCCTTTGACTCCCCTTAGGAATAGAAAAGAATCCCATTTGATGTGGAAGTACCATAGGGGGAAATAAAATTTACCCAATTTAAAAGCTAGCATACTTCACATGAGGCCACTGTAGCAAGGGACAAAATGACCCTGCCACCAAGGCCACATCTCACCAGCCTAGACACAGCCTGGTGAAGATTGTTCAAACTTAGAACTGATGCTTCTATAAAAGCCAGACAGAAGCTAATAAAGCTAAAAAGTGCCACAGTACTCTGATTCAAGAAAACCAGATGCACCTCTATCTGCTGCATCCCAGAGGATAGCAATGGTCCCAGAGAGCAGACCAGAGATGACCCTCTGCCACAAAGAAAACACGTGGAGAGAAAAGCTCAGGGGCTACATGGGGACTGAAGACTCCCTTCCCCTGTTCAAGACGGCCTAAAGCCCAAAGTATTGGATCCTCTGTTGAAGGCATTTATCTAAAAGAGAGTATGCAAACTTGAAGAAAAAGAGAAATAGAGAGGCTAAATGTAAAGGTACACCATTGTCCCCAAAGCTTGCTAACAGTTAATCGTAAAATGGGTCTACGGATTTAAAGCATGTCATTCATACAAAATAAAGAAGTCACATTTTCTTTAATATGAGCAGAAGTGTGTTCAAATTGGGCCCACTAAATTTATTTTGTTTTACTGCTACATATGGTCATTTTCACTTCGTCATTTTTTTTTTTTTAATTATCTTCTTTTTAAATCCAAATCAGTCGAGAGGCCTTCCTGTTGCGTGGAGAGGTTGAGTGGGGAGATAGATGCTACTTGCCAAGAGCCTACTATGTTCCGAGTTCTCTGCTGAACACATGAGATGCATGGCCTCATTTAATCTTTCCCATGCTTGGATCAGCACATTTTACTCCAGTGTTCATGATTAGGACATGCATCCCAAGATTTGTTGAAAATATAGGAATATAAACCTACCTTACGTTTACTTCTTTAATGCATGCATGCACGCCCGCACGCACATACAACCCCCACACACCTCTCGTCTTGTTTCAGTAAAGAAACAATTCAATTATACGTACTGGGAGAAACACATAAAGCCTATTCAAAAATGTTTTTCTTTCACACTCTCAGGAATATATTCACTTTCACTAGGGCTGAAGTCAGAAAAGGAGATTGCTGCAAAAGTTTATTCTTAAAATATGAATAGTGTTTTGCTTGTCAGACAGAAAAGACACACAAAGTAAGAGAAAGGAGTAAGACCTGAAACAACGAAGGGAGTTTGGAGATCTGCTAATTGCCAGGAAAGATTGGAGCATCAATACAAAAATGGCAGTAGTGAGATATGCAGCTGGTGAGTCGTCAAAGCCAAATTATGAGTAACTCATGCTTTATTAAAAGGACTTCAGATTTCATCCCCAATGACAGTGGAAAGCCACTGAAGGTTTTTAAGCAGGAGTGTGACATAATAAAAACTAAAGAAAAAAATCCCTTTGCCATCAATGTAGAGTTTAATATAGAAAGAAGAGACTAGGAAGCATAAACTCAACTTCAGAGACTTTTGCAAAAACTCCTAGAGAGAAACAATGTCTCTGTGAAATAATGCAGTGGCAGGTGAAAGAAGAGGCGGAATATATTTGAGAGTTAAGAGAAATTCTCATAATCAGGTGGGAACTCAACTTACTTTTTCTACCAAACTCCATGGGGGTCGGGTAAGTGATTACTGCCAGAACAACTATTAAAACAGTTTGTAGGCCCTGATTTCCCTGGTATTCCCTTGATTATGCTGGGGCTCTCCTGAGACGGGGATTCTATGAATTTTTGTAGTTTGGGCTGTCATTTGAGAAATGGACCATAGAAAATAGGGTCAAATTTCTTCATAAGATAAAATGTGTGTGAAGCCGTAGTCAGGACATTTTGTTTTGTTTTATTCTCTTATTTCTAAAGATGAAAACAAAACAAAACAAAAAAAACTTCAACACTTTGGGGCATATATAATATATAAACATTATGTTTAGGAATATATATTTTTTAATTTTAATGTTTACTAATTTTATTTTTAAGGATTATTAAAAGTATATATTTAATTGAATTTAATCATTTTCTTCAGAGTTTATACTAAATCAAACTCTACAATGTAAATGTATACCTTATTCTTTGCAATTGATTTTGGACAGTTTTTTCTTAAACAATAATAACTAACATTTATTAGTAAATTCCTATGTATCAGGAATGACACTGTGTACTCCACACAGATTTTCTCATTTAATCCTCACAATTACACAGTGAGGTACGTGTTACTATAAGAAAACTAATCATGAAGTTGCTCCTAGGTCACATTACTTATAAGTGGTAGTAAGAACAATCAAATCCAAACAATTAGACTCTAAGCCCTCTGGTACAAGTGGATTAATTTGCCTGGAAGTTCCTGGAATACAGTAGTTGCTCTAAGCATCTGTTAAATTAATAAGCAAATAGATTTTGTCCATCTATAAGTAAATGTCAAACATATTCATAGACTTAGAAGGACCTTCCTTGAAAACAATGGGTAGACATGGGGCAGCATAATCAGGTAACTCAAATGAGTAGATTTGCTTGATAAGAGGCAAAAGAAAAATGCATATGACAAGGGTAATACTGGAAGCAACAAACTTCATGAAAGGGATTTTTCAAAAATAATTGCAGAAAGGATAGAGAAAACATGAACTTTATACACATCAGGGAAGGAGAATTAACAGAAGTTAGTGAGTAATAGGATGTTATGGGTTAGGAAGATAAATCAGTCCAGTTTTTGCACTATTATGTAAAAGTATTTAAAATTCACAATTGCTTTCCAGTAGTGATATTTATGGGGTCATGCCTCATAATTTTCATGACTCATAGAATTTGTTTCAACAACTTTGAAATTTACATATAAGGAGAGCAAATGTGATATTGAGAAACTACAAAGTGAGGAAAAGAGAAAAGAAGCTACTGAAAAAAAAAAAAGGTTTAGGACTCAGTTGTGTAACATTTGAATATTAAGATATCCTAATATTTCTCTTTTATTTGAACTCAGCCAATATCTATGTTCTTTTCAGATCAAATAAATAAGTATTGCTAAAGAGTCTATTTTGTTTATTCAGACATTAAAAAAGAAAATACCTACTAGATGACCGGTGTTGTACCAAACACTACCTATTTAGTTATTTATAAGTGAAATGTAGAAATAATCTCCAATCAGCAATACATTTATATGGACAGAAAAAATTATAGGAACTCAAATTTTCTGTGAATCAAAGAGTGAAATGAAACAATATGGGTTGTTAAAAAAGACATGTTTTGGGAGGAAAGCAACATTTGGGTTGAATTTAGGTAGTTATTATGACTATTGTGTACCAGTACTTTTAGTCACTACAAGGGATTACAAAGACAAAGAAAACTGGGTCTACTTTTGTGATGCTGAGTGCCTCTGAAGACTATTTAAAACTTGTTTTGTCAGAAAACCAGAAGAGAGTATGTCAAAAAAGAAAATGGTATTTGTAAAAGAATCCTCATGGAAGCAGCATATTGAGAGGGCAGAGCCGTCCTGGGAAGTAGTGGAAGATGATTATGGATAAATAAAATGGGACCACTCTACTGTGAGTTCTTAGGCAGCATATGAGGTTCTTGGGAAAATTCATCTTTGTATAGTCTACATAATATGGGATTGCCTTTTCTTTCTTTGAAATGAGACTGAAACAATGTTGCAGTCAAAGAAACATCAGTTCAACTCCTAAAGTCTCAGAAAGCAATGTAAAGCTTTATTTAGTGTTCCTGGAAGGAATCTCAGAAGCCTTACAATGTATCACAGAGAAAACCTTGTAACTTCTCTTTAAATATCCCTTCCTTTTCTCTATGTCCCTCTTTCTTCACAGGCCCCTGACATCCCATACTGCACTTTGCTCATTCAAGCAGGTGTAGAGGCATTATTTATACCTACCCCCTGATAAAAGCCTATACACCCTGCACAGGGGCCTTCTTAATCTTTTCTTGGACACCCATACCTCTTCCCCAATAATGAGCAGCCCTTCGAGAATTCTGGTAAATAAAAATGTTCATTTTACTACATCATCCTCAGAGAAAAAGATTTGCTCTTGCAACAAAACTATTCACACTTCATTTAGACTAGATGCAAAGAAAAAAAATAATAATTAAAACAGGAAATTGCATGCATTCATAGATATATTGTTGCTATTTGTTCTTATTGTTATTTCTGTATGTTTGTTTTACTAACAACTCACTTTCTTCTCCTCCTGCATTGGGCATTTATCTTTTCTGTTGCCCTTGAGAATTTTATTGCCTGTATTAACCAGGTAGAGTCTTTTAAAATTTGTCTAGAAGACACTATAATTGTTCTGGGAGTTAATGTCATTTCAGTTCCTTTTCACAAGTGTACAGTTGGTCACATAATGCTCCTTCACAATGTAATGGCTCAAAAATGAGGAACACAGCACCTTGGATGATTCAGCCATTGTTTTTCTGTTTGTCCTCCCACCACACCAAAACAGCAGCTGAGCACCTTGCTATCTGAAAGACTCAATTTTTGCCCAGCCTTGCTGAGGAGGCAGATCGGAAGACGGAGTTTCCACTTAAAGCCCCTGACTGTTTTAGTGTGGAAATCATGCTTATCTTTACATACTAGGACCTTGCCTGTTGGACATCAGCTTCAGCAGAGGAAGGCTTAGCTGTATCAATTCCAGTTAGTGAAGTCCTTAAAATAATAGGTTATACATTTTTTCAAAGTATTTGTTTGAAGGAGTAATACTGACTAGAATTTTTATATAGTAAATCACTCAGCAAAAAAAACTTCCTACAGAAGATTTTTCTTACACAATTATAATTAATACACGTGGAAGGACTAAGGGAAATAGAAAATTACACTTAGAATACCACCGCAATAATTGCTGTAGGCAAGATCCACTAATGAGTACTGACATTAGTACTTGAAAGTTTCAAATGACACAGGTATTTGTAACGTCTCAAAGCATTTCCTCCAAAATATTTATTAATTGCTCTGGTGATTTTAACACAAATCCACTCATTTTTCCCCCCAAGTGGTGAAGCTTAATTCCTCTTTCCTTGAATGTGGGCTGGATTTAGGGGTTACTCAATGCATTGAGTATGGGAAGGGACAAAGGAAAAATTTAC
Organism: Rhinolophus sinicus; assembly: GCF_057876585.1. NCBI lineage: Eukaryota > Metazoa > Chordata > Mammalia > Chiroptera > Rhinolophidae > Rhinolophus > Rhinolophus sinicus. The sequence goes on from NC_142501.1 coordinate 33,068,874, forward strand.
AGTGGAAAAACCTGGCACCACCTTAACCATGAGATCACCATTAACATCACCAGTAGTGAGACACAATGCCAACATGCTACGCCAATTTGATGTGATAAGAAGAAAGTAGCATTGCTGTGGTAATTCCCCTCAAGTCCATAATCTCATTTGAATCATGAGAAAACATCAGGCAAACCCTACTGACGGTACTTCTACAAAATGCCTAACCAGTACTTTTCAAAAGCATAAAGAACATGAAAAACAATTTCCTCCAGGAGTATTTGTCACAGATTGGCAAAGACAAAGGAGACATGGCAACTAAATACAATATGATATCTTGGATTGGATCCTGGACATTAATGTAAAATTTGGACCATCTGAACAATGCCTGCATTTTAGTTATTACTGTACCAATGTTAATTTCTTAGTTTTGATAATTCGAGAAAATACCATTATCACAATAATGCAAGATATTATCATTAGATAAAGCTGCATGGTGGATATATGGAGACTTTCTGTACTATCCTTGTAAGTTTTCTGAAAGTCTAAAATAATTTCAAAATAAAAGTAAAAGCAAAATTTAAATAAAAAACATATGTGAAATAATTTGTCCCCACAATTAAGAAAAAACAAAATGTGTTTTATGTCTAACATTTCATATCGATAAAAGTTATTAAAAACAAACAAACAAACAAACAAAGCAAACAGAAAAACCTCTTTTCCCTTCATGAACTTTTTCCTCATCCCATGACACTGTTTTCAACCACTGGTGTCATTTTTTTTTTTTTTTTTTCCAGACCCTGTCAAAAAGCAAAACCAAAACCAAATAGAACAAAAAGGCAGGCTGAACAGTTGACTTTCACAGCCATGCAAAGTTCAGTGAGGCTATTTAAACCTTGAGTCTTAAACTGAGTCTTGGTTAATTTGTTTCCAAATAATGATTAAGTAAGATCTTCCTATGTTGGGGGTGGGAATAGGATGGGGGTGAGATTATAATTATGCTCTCTTGTTCACTTTCTAACTTTAGGATCCTTTCTGAAGGGATCTGAAAAGCATAAAGTCAAAATATCTGGGCTGTACTCCTTACTCTTTTTCTTATTGAGTCTGTACTCTCAGAGTAATCATTTAACCTCAGTTAATTCCTTTAACTACAAAATTGTAATAATTGCCCCACAGAGTTGTTGTTATAACATACTTGAACATTTCAAGTCCTTGACTTTTCATCTACACCAGCACTCGCCCGACCCACACATGGATGATTTCTTCCCTGAACCACTATGAGAGCCTCTAAACTGACTGACCTACACCCACACTGGCCATTATCCAGTCCATTCCCCATCCTGTGACATAAGCAATCTGTTGAAAACACAAATTTCATCATTTTATCCTTCTAACTTGAATTTTCAATGACCTTCCACGGCTTGTGAGATAAATACAAAATTTCTTAAATGGCCTGAAGACCCTATAAGCTCAAAGTTCTCTAGGCTCGTCAAATGTCATGCTCCTGCATACCCTCTTAACTCCAGCCACAGCATTCTTCTTTCAACTTTTCGTACTTACCGTACAAACCCGCCAGCACATCTCAATATGGCTCCCTCTGCCTGGGTTGCTCTTCTTTTCCTCTGGTTAACTCCAATTTTCACTCCTCTCTCTATACCTCAGTCCTGGTCACCTCCTCAAAAAAAGACCCCTCCCACTCTTCTTTTGTCACAGTATATTTATACTGCTATGTGGATCTATTCTTTAATATGCGATTCAGTAAAAATTAAACATGTATTTGTGTGATTATTTGATTAATGCCTGTAACTTGTCCCATATAAAGTATATAACCTAAGCTTTCGGAGAATAAGATCATTTCTATTTTGGGTTAATCAATGTTTACTAAAGTGCTTGGCACGTGTCAGTGCTTGAAAAATATTTGTGGAATTAATTATTAATTAATATTTTTCACATATTGAGTACTATATAAATGTGCATATTGTCACATCATCACCTAAACCATGTCTTTGATCTATGCAATCATGATATTTTAGAGTTTAAGGATAACTTAAGCTTAGAATGGAAACTCTGAAAATGCTGGGAAAAGGTTAGTGTCCGAGTCAGCTTAGTCAAAAGGTGTGAAAATAAATTACAGTCAGTTCTAATTATTTTTGGTATTTATGCTCTATACAGCTAACACAAACACTGAATTAGCTAACAGTGAGCCATTGTTCCTAGAAGAGATAGAGGGTTAGGTTCCTGAGAGCCTCTGGTCATAGCATTTTCATCAACTGATCTATATCTATATCTATATCTATATCTATATCTATATCTATATCTATATCTATATCTAATCTATATCTATATATAAAACCTGTTTTATGTTTAAAGAAACTGTATTTAATATATATTGTTTTTCCATTAGCATCAAACTCATGACCAACAGCACTATAACTTATGCCTGAATGAAGCTTGTCTAACACACATATTTTCTGTGTAAAGCACATCCCAACCTTCTTGTATTTAGATACACTAGACAGCGCTATAACGCTTTGCTTGGGGGCCATTTTAAATCCTCAACCAACAAAACCACAAAAATGGGGGAAAAAACATGCCACTGTATAAACTACAAAAGGGATACTTGTTTACAGTATAAGAGCTGAGCTGAGCAAAAACAGGAAGGCAGGATGTTGCTCTGTTCTAAATCAGCTGGGACCATGCCCAAATTCTCACCACTCTGTGCATGTTTGTCGGTTCCTGTACTGCGTGTATTAATGCTGGCTTTACAAACACATGGTACCAAGTAGGTGAATTCATAAATGTGGAATCAGAGGAAAAATAAGGAAAGCCTATATCTGTTGCTTCAAGTTGATCTAAGGCAATTTTGTTTCCTTCTAAAAATTTGAAATTGTCAAGTAGTCGGAGAAGAGTTTAAAAGTTTTCTTCTTTATCAGCCATAATCCATCTAATCCACTCTGAAAAGGAATCTAATTTTTGAAATATGACTTTCTCTATTGAATTTCTATCTTTTGTATCACAGAATCAAATACAAATATTGTCCTTAGAAAGCAAAACGTGAATAAAGGTGTAATATTACCACATAGTCATAAAGTACACAATAATTTATTAAGTACATACCAGGGGTGCCAAAAAATGTATATACAAAACTGTATTCATCTTTTGTTATAGGTATATATTGAGTATTACAATTTTAATACAGTTTTTTCCTTTCTTAAAATACATGTACATTTTTGGGGGCCCCCTGTGTATTAAGCTTTTTAAAAAAGAGTTTTTATTTTATTTCTAGATTAGTTCCAAACAAAAAGATGTTCAGAGTCTGATATATTTTCACATACACTTGAGATGGCTATTGTTGAACTCTGTGTCAGTGTCATGGGCGTATCAAGAATGGCTGCAGCCAAGGCACATACACAGGCAACTCTAGGAGTCAGGGAGGAGGTAATGAAAAAATGCTGCCTTATTCCTGAACTGAAGTCATATAGATACCAACTAAAAAAGATTAAAAGTTTTGTAATTTTATATGCATACACATAGTTTATATATAATATACATTTTATCATACATACATGTCTTATATGTGATATATGTAATATACATGGTACAATTTAAATGCCAATTCACTTAATTAATGCCATTATTCTTTAATACATTTTATGACTTATAGTAGCATAGTCATTTTTAAAGATAAAAAATAACTACAAAATATACTCATGCAATTGAAAATAATCCAGCTCAACTTTATGTTTTTCTAAAAAAATGTTCACTTTCAATGGAGATTTCTGCAACAATAGTGGAGATAAAGAAACAAACAAACAAAAAAATTATCAGGTTAACATACAGTTCTATTGAGAAATGCAATTTGGCATGAGAACTAAAACACATCATTTCTTTTTTTTTATAAAGTAATAATAATAATAATGTTCATTAGGATGTGTGTAAGTGAGGATATGTGTACACAAAACTTGAAAAAGATAAAAAGACATCATAACAAAAGTTGTTACCTCATATTTGGCACTGACGGCAATAGCATCAGATCATAAAAGCATGGCCAATAATGTAATTGGAAGCATTAGTGGTTTTACACTGTGCATATGTTCACATTGCACTGATAATACAGCTAAAGAACTTATACAATTTGACAGCATCATGAGTTTGCCTAGAGAGGAGTAGAAACACTGTAAGCATCCAAGTCAAGGGTGAATAATGTGTACTTTTACACTTTTAGTCTTTATTCTATTTGCACTACCTTTTCCTGACCTATACAATTTCTCTGAATCTTAGTGACTGTGGAAAGGAATTGATTTTACCAGGACTTCTAATACTGGCAGTTTTCTGTTCACTTAAGTCAGTGTTTTATTTCACCTTCTTGGGGTAAGAGTAGGAGATTAGAAAAGAAATGGAGTTGGGAGAATAGGTGAAATTGTTTTGCATTTGTTTGTTGCTATTGGAACTTCTTAGAATGAGCTATGTCTTCTTATATTTGCTCTCTCTCTCTCTCTCTCTGAATCTATATCTTTTATTCCATATTTCTTGCCATTAAAACAATGACAAAAAGATGAGACATTTCTTTATGCTAGAATTCTTTTGTCGTAGACTTAAAGATGTTTGAGGTAAGTTCTGAGTACAGTGTTCAGCTGACTACATATGCTGAGTAAATGTTAACGAGGCAGATACCAATCTGAAGACAACTAGTGGAATCTGTAACTGCATGTCTTCACTAGCAGAGAAGATCTAGGAAGGTGACTTCTCATACATTCAGGTTGGCCTGCCTCTCCTGATGGTAAAGCATAGCCATCTCTCTGCTAATGTCTAAATGAGAAGCTGAGTCTGCAAGTCAAAGCAGTACATTTACAGTGTATTTTTGATGTTTGTAAGTAGCTATGTCTATATGCCTACATTGTACATAGTACCACGTGCAGATATACCAATAAGGTTACAGTTTTCCTCATGTAGATCATAGTTGAAACATAGATATACAGGCAGCCTACTAAACATACTTAAACTGATAAAAATAATGGCATAGTCACAGGTCTGGAAAAATCACACAAGTCAAAACACAACGAAGTGTATAAGTTAAGGTTGTAAACAAAATTACTTCTATAACAAAAAAATTTTAAAAAGTTGTAAAATAAAGATGTTGCTAAGTGATGAGACAGCCAAAGTGAATTTCAGAATTATGTACTTTAGTTATTGATTCAAAAAGTCAAGAAGTAATATGTAAATGTGTTTGTGTCTAGTTGAATACCTATTGATTAAAGATATTTTAGATCTCTGGCTGCAGATCAAATGTGATGAACATAATCAGTAATGGCTATGAGGATTGAATAGATAGGATCTCAGCTGCTTACATTGACAAAATCTTAGTCATAAATTGAATTAGTTTCTTCTATTGTGGAAACATTATTTTATTTTATAAAACTTAATATCATCCTAAAACTTCCATTTAAAACTCTAACCCTGTTATTCATATTGGATATTTGAGGATCATAGAAAAAAACTATAGACCAGTTTAAAAAAAAAAAAAAAAAACATTGCACAAGGTAGAAGAAAATAAAGAAACAGATGATGTTAGGAAGGCTTAGGTAGTGTGTGGTATCTGTGGAAATGATACAGAGAAATTCTGTTTCTCAACTTGTGTAGTTAGTTGAGATGAAACATAGTTAGAACTTCCCAAATAATCTGTTGCTCTTCTCAAAAATGCTAGGGGAATGACTTCCTTTCTCTAAATCACCCTGTTGAATTTAATAATTACCTCACATTCCTTTAATATCCCTCTCACCCTTCCACTGAGGTCACTGAATGTTTAGAATCGAAATACAAGCTATTGTCTAAATCTTGGCTAATGCCCTCACAGCAGCAATTAGGAATATAAAGTATACTTTGTACTATTATCAACTTATTTTTATTACATTAAAAAACAAACAAAAAAAATTACTCTTGCTAGTATTGACAGTTGATTCACCACACTACAAAAGTCGCTGAAGATTATTCTAATGCTCTCTGCAGTAAATAATATTATACTACGTGCACCTATATATTAAGACACATACAGCATATGTTTCATAATAATATGCTTTCATACCTGATTCGTCCACTAGTTCATGAATTTCCTGAGGACTTTGCCACTCAATCCCAAGCTCAGCATCTCATGCACAGAAGGTGCTCAATAATTATCTGCCAAATGCATGGAAGTGATCAATGAAGTTCACATTTAAATTTACTGTAATATAAATTTATTAGGAAAAAAAAACAAAAAAAACTTCTGTCCATTAGTCTGTGCTTTTCATTCAATTTAAGAACAGGGAATAAAAAATAGATCTTAAAATGCCTTTTTCCAGTTCTTCTGTTAATATTAGCTTTAAAAAAATGCTCTTATATTGTCTTAAGCCTAACATTCTAAATTTTTATGCATTTTGGAAATTTGTTATTCAACTATGAAATCTGAGTGCATTATTATTGAAAAGGCTATCAAATATTTACTGCATATATAAATAAGAAAGTTGAATGTTCTTTATTATTGCACTGGTAATGAGCAAAATCACCAAATTTACAAAAAAAAAAATAATAAAACTTGGAAATTCAAATGTAAATGTAAGGTTCCATGTAATGATTACAGAATATTTATTAGAAATTAAAAAGTAATATTAGATAAAATCACAAATTGCCCATATTTTATTATTCCAGAGCTACATAACTCTGTGATTAGTGATGCTTATCTTTCATTACTGTAAAAAAATATAGCAATGAGATTTGATTATAATAATACATTAAGAAAATAATGTTTCAATATCTTTTTAAAGTGAATAATTTGTTAGACTTTTTTTCCCAAAATGATTCAGTGATTCTCTGTTTGTAACTAAGTTCATGTTGAGTGCCTTATACGATGCAGAAAAAACTAAAACCATGCAAAATTCTTAAACTAGCAATAAAACTTTGATTTTTTTTCCAATGGGCTCTAAAGCAGTTTTTTACTTATGTAGATTTTAAAAAGCTTGGAAAACATAACTTTGAAATTTTTTCACTTAGCAGCTAAAACTTATCTGAATTTAAAAAAACAAACAGTATTTAACTTAATACAATTATGACCTTTTTCTAGTAATTTGCAATATGTATTATTCCTTTAGGGGATATCATCATGCATCCTGGTAAGATGAGATTTCCTATGTAAATGCTACCCTTTTAAGGTCAAAAGCTGTACTCGGTTAATGATGGCAAACTGAAAATGGTCAGGTGTTCAATATAAACAAGAATGAAAATTCAGAGCTTTGTGATAATCCTCTAATATATTTTTAAAGCAGTTATAGCTATTTTAATATGGCTATATGTACGTATACTTATAAATATAGCTGTCTAGATATATACATGCAAATACATTCGTTTCTACATACAGATTATGCTATTATTTAAATTTTCAATTTGAGCTTTAATCTATATTAACAAAATTAGCAAGACACTTTTAAATATTATTAGCATTATACATTTAATATTTTCCTTCAAGCATTAGGCATGTATCTGTTTTAACATCATACAAAGTCTAAAGTTCACATTGGACTATCCACCAATACAACATAAACATGCTCTGTAAAAGCCACCCTTCTGGTGACGATTATTAATAGAAAGTCATCTTTGAAAGAAAAAGATATTTAATCTTTTAAATAATCCTCTCTTTGCTTATAATTGAGGGATTCAGTGCAGCCAATTATTCAGAATATTTACCTTCTATTATTATTACCTTAGATTAACAAGGAGGCACAGTCTAAATAAAACAAATGTCAGATACTATACTTACTTTGGGTAAAATCAGCTTTTCTAGGTGTAAAAAAATAAGAATCAAAAACACATCAATAGAGAGAAATATAGAACTTGTTCAGAACAAATTTAACAACAGCAGTCACCTATAAAGCTGTCAAACAGCACTGTTACCTATAGTAATTTATTCCACAATTTAATGTAATTTTGACCCCTCTCACATGTTAATACAGCATGAAGAATAGTAGATACAAAAACAGGCTTATTAATGAATTAAAAATATAATGTAACAGTGTTTTTTTACCTCATTCCTTTGAAATATCTTAATATTGGAATTAGCAGAGCCTAGACAATTTCAACAAGTAATTATATCTGTCCATATATTTCTAGTTAGTGCTGTGATTAAGAGACATTAAATTTTTAATTACGCCATAGATGGCGAGTTGATTTTTGAGTTGAGGATTAATGGGATAACTCTGGACATTAACTGTGTGACGTGGATTGTAATTTGTCTTGTAGGAAATCTGACAGAGAGTTTCAGCAGAAAAAAAACTAGAGCTAAGGGAGGGGCAAAGGCTTAGCTGATGATCGCTACTATTTTAATGACTTATCTGGTTAAAATACTTGAAACACAAATAAGGTAAGTTCAATTTGTTTAATTTTATGTTGACAGATCAGTGGCATGACATATTTGATTCTCTTTTTTTTCCTTGTCCTCCCCAGCTCCCCACCAAATATGTACAAACATACATAAAATTACTAACAATGATGTGTACTGCTAATGTCTTTATTTTCAATTCTCTTTATAAAAGTTTGCCTTAGCCACAAGATAGGATTTTACAGAGAGGAAGAAAATAACTTTGTTTAGAGAAATAAAGATAGAGTCCTCTATTGGGAAGCACTTGGGGGTTTGTTCCCCCTTTGTGATTTTTCTCAGCCTGTAATACTCGATCTCCTCTTCCAATCATCAATAAAAGTGAAATTATTAAATTAGTGAGAATGACAAATGTTCTAGAATTATTCTTTGGAAAGGATAGTCACTTCAGTCTACAAAATTAACTTGCAATCCCATGATAAAGGTTGATCGAGAGCATAGGATGATATCTTCTGATTTTTATTGGTCTGATAATACTGGGAAAATTACTGAATAGTATTAGAAACACAGAGCTAGGTGAAACTGTGAGAGATTGCTAGATTACACAAACTGCATTCACCTAAGCCACTCACAACAAATGAAAACATATGGCATATCAGAGCATTTTTTCTTTTTAATGGAACTAAGTGTAACAGAGCACTCTTCTTTCATGTTTTCATATCGTAAGGGCAATGATAGGGATGGGTGGGATAGGAGTAAGCAGCAATTAAAAAGTATCATTATACTCACATTTGTAAATGTGAGTATACTTAACACTGCCCAAGAAATGGATTTTTCACCTGAAAGTGACTGATACTATGTTGTAATCCCCTGAAAAGAGCCATCACTCTCCCAGCACTTTTGCCAAAGCCTACAGGAGATGCAGTGACACGCTTGCCCACCAGCCACGGCCTGACCAAACACTCTAGGCTGAAGTGTAGATACAGGATGCTCTAAAAAGCCTCCACAAATCTCAAAAGAGCATTATAATATCATAAAATAGAAGGACTAAAAATTTACTTACAAATTTAAACTTTCTCTTGAGCTGCGTAAAGAAAGATAGAGACTTTTGCAAAGAGAGTTCTCCTGTGTATACTCAGGACTTGGCATGTCTTTTCCTCTCTTGTTCCTCTGAACTCATTGCAGTCTCTCTCAATAGTGTCAGTGGGGTGACCATGCCACCCCACCTTTAAAAAATCTTAATCTCCTTACAGATTTTTCCTCCCTTGATTCCTTTTGGGGTTTTGAAAATTTTAGCAGCACACAGTAAGCATCTTTTCATGTTCTCCTTGGGGACTCTAGCTCAGTGCAAAGAAAAGCGTGGGTGAGCCTATTGCTGTTCAGTCCCTCACCAGTAAGAGTGAGTTACCTCTGAAAATAAACCCATTCCTCTTCACAATAAGCGCACATTTCCCTAGGAGGCAAACATTATAATCCTTTAAGAAGTGAATAATTGTCTCTTCTTACTTTTTGTCAGCTGTGAACCTCCTTCTCATTTTTTAGAGACGTATTTGGCTCTCTTTTGCCCTTTTTGGGACATGTTGCATTATTAGCAACCAATGTTTGTCACTGTGATACCTAGGAACAAAGTTACTTGCTCTGATTAATTTGATTTAAAAAAAATCTGCCTTTAAAAACAGAATAGTAGGATTTTTAAAAAACTATTTCTACTGTTAACAGTTCAGTAGAATGAAGAGTTCAGGCACGAAGTCCAACTGGCTGAATCTGAACCCAGTGGCACCACTTAGACTGTTGTTTTGTACAATCTGCCTAATCGCTGTAGGCTCAGTTTCTTCTGTTAAAAATATGACTTTACCTATATAAACATTTTGAAAGATTTAATGAGTATACATCTATAGTAAATATAATATATATACACATATATATAAAACATACTGTATATTATATATATAATGTATACACATTTATGCATGTACAGATATGGATGTGTGTATATATGTATGTATACATATACACACATACAGAAAGGAAGAGGAGAGAGAGATGAATCACTGATACTTATCACCGATTACATAGTTCTCATAGCTACTTGTTACTCTTTATCTCTCAAAAGCTTTAGACCAGGGTGAGGCAAAATTTGGTCCATGGGTCACACTGGAATTGTTACCAGTTTTCATAAATATCATTTTATTGGAAAACAGCCACAAACATTTATTCATGTATTGTCTTTGGCTGCTTTTGTACTTCAACCAGATTTGACTAATTGAAGCAGACCATATGGTCTGTGTAGCCTAAATGATTTATTGTTGGTCCTTACACAAAGTTTGCCAATCCTACCACAGATATTGCTCCTGCTAATACACCTCATTCTACCTTGATTCATAGTATATCACTGTCACTTATCAGCTGTTCATCATGGGCATGTTCTTTGATTTTTTTTCTGTGCTTTACTCTGCTTATCTCTGTGTAACTTGGGGGGGGGGGGACTAAGTCATGTTTTTCTGGCTCCTCTTGACACTATGAAACATGCAAAATAACTCAAATACAACATTTCAAAAAGTCAAAAGGAAATTTAAACCACTACTGAACTCTTTCAAAGATGTAACAATAGGACATTTTATTGCATACCACAAAACAAAATCTTTTTTTCCCCCATTTTTACAATCACACACAAGAATGCTCACGTTATATACTCAAAAGTTTTAACTATCATTTCTTTCCCAATATTTCAGTCAAATTAACTTCTATCAGTGACTTCCTTTGTGTTTTACTGACCCAATTTCTCTTTCTCCTTTTCTTCCATCCACCATATTGTACCTTTCTGCAATGAACAGTGCTGTGTTTATGTGTTCTAATAATAAATCAATCACTTTCTTTGAATTATTTTAGCTCCGCTGTCTTACCAATGAAGGAAATCAAAACAACTCAGGAGAAAGATTCTACATATTTATATGAAAAATGGTTTTGTTCTGGTGACCCATTTCTACTAGTAAAATCTGCTCATTCCTCTTGTTGTGGACATATTCAAATCCTAGCCAACCTCTCTCTTCCTTCTTTTCCAACTTGATTGCTCTGAGATACCCTGGACAGTACTTTTATTTCAAACTGTGTCCATTTGGAGACACAGTGTCTAGTAATATTCCAAGTGTTTTGGAATTTGGAATTATTCTGGAAGCAAAACCAAAAATAATAGAATTCAATTCCTACTGCCGCGGGAGTCTGTAAGATAAGAAAGCCAATGTTTTCACCAAATACTTTTCCTCATGGTGTCAAACCTCAGTAAAACCGAAAGACACTGAAAATATCTCTGTTGACTGCAGACCTCCCAAAAAGTTCATTAAAATAAACTGGTGATCAAGAAAAGTCAAAATTATTGCTTACTGTAGCAAAGAAGACCACCACTTTAATAATATCTCAGTAGAGTGTCTGAACTCAGTGGTCAAGAGTAAGTGATTATTTGTAAGATTCTCTGGGTCTGGTTTTCCATGAGGTGGGCCAAATTGGAAATAGAAAAGTTTATAACATCATAGTTTAGGTTTGATGGACACAAGGGGAAAGTTTGAAATAGCCATTTAATAAACTCAGTTGAGCCATCTATTATGAGAAGGGCTACATTGTTCTGAGGATTAGTTGAATAGTTTGTTTTTCAAATAAATAGATATTCAGTAAGATCATGGGGAAAAGGAAAACTTTAAAGTTACTTGCAGCTTCATCTTCCTGGGTTTGGTAAACCAACTTCTAAAACTATTCCCCCCAAATCTTGCCGGCTGATATTCAATCAAACATTTATCTAAGTATTTCCATGAATGGAATTTGTAGATATAAACGATGGTATGAACATCAAAATCAGGGAGGGGGTTTAATGGGCTGGGCTCAATATAGTTATATAAAACCTGAATAATAGAAATTTATAAGACCTGAATTTATCCAGCTAGAATCAGAGAGATGTGGTGGAATAAGAGAGAGGAGAGATAAAGCCAAAGGGGAGATCAGAGACATTGACAGAATGAGAAAGACTTGAGCTACCATTGCTGGCTTTGAAAATGGAGGAAGAAACAGGCCCATAAATTATGGACCGTGAGCATCTTCTAGAAGCTGAGAAAGAATCCTGGCCAGTAACTACCAAAGAAATGATGGGAACTTCAGTCTTACAGCTGCGTGGTACTGATTTATAATAATAACCTGAGTGAACCCAGAAATGTATTTTCCCCTTGAGAATCCAGAAGGAAATGCAATCCTGTGTACACCTTGATTCAGCTCATCAGACTCTAAGCAGAGAAACCAGTTAAGCCCCAGTATACCCAGCTTTGTGACCCTTAGAACTGTGAGATAATTAATTTGTGTTGTGATATACCACTGACTTTGTGGTAATTTGTTACAACAGCAATAGAAACTAATACCATGGGGAAAACTATCTAGAATAGTAAAATGTTAATGCAGACTGCAGACAGTCACATAATTAGACCATATAATGTAAATAGACTCTATTCTCAATCTTATTAACTTGTGTCCACAGGTGGTTTCATTTCAGTACTCACTCCTAATATCACCATCTTGGCCTATCCCCACCTTATAACTAAATCTATTCTATACATTCCAAAGTATACAAGGCAATAGGAAAGTTAATACTACACTTATCAATGAAAACTAAATAGGGGCAAAGTCTTCAATCAAAACTCTGAGGACTCATAACTGATTGTGAGGAATTCCTTTATTTCCATGCACAAGAACCTTGCTTGTCAGAGACCTGATTTCAAGTGATGAAGACTTAATCTGTATTCCCTCCAGCTCCCCAGATTCACCCTGGTATCTTGACAATGTACTGTTTGGTCTTAGTTTCTTTTTATCAATTTCTCATCTTTAAGTGTTTTTTTTCTTTCTTTTTTTTTTTTTTTATTTCTAATACTCAGAACTCAGGAATCTTTCAGGTTTGGAATGGAGGTTAAAAATTTCCCTCATCTTTTGGCTGCAATTGCTACAATATTTACTGGATTCAGAAGTAACTGAGCCTCCATATTCCTCATCACCATTCCCAAATAGCCATCTTCAGGAGTTTGCCAGACCTAAATACACATGTGGAATATTTTCTTGATGGTATATTGTCCTGCATTCAACATATATTTACTCCAAATAGCTAGCTAGCTATCAAATTGCATATCCAATCTATGGCTGCCAGGCATTTTGTCACAGAACAAAGATATTTAGTAACTTGATGTACACAACATTTATTTTAATGTGAACTTCAGACTCTCACTTAATCTCCAGTATTTTTGTGCCTCTAAGGTTTGCTACCCCTTGCATTTCCGTAGAATGTTCTATTCACATCTCAAAGAAGTTTTCCCCATCTCTGGTACGGCACTTTCTGTGAATCTCTCCATTATTGTAATGGAGCACATAGCTTCTACCAATGTCAAAGCAACAGTGTTCAAAGCTGCTGGCATCTTGTCTTATCAAAGCATCCTAGTATCTAGTAGAGATGATCTCTTTCAGTAAACAAGACAAAGTCTCTGAATACGAGCAGCTGTCTTCCACCGAGCTCTTTTTTCTTTCCAGAGATTACCAGAAGTTCTTAGGTAATAGAAGGTAGAAAATAAAATACAAAAGAAGAAGAATCTTGCAGTTTAATAAATTATACTTCCTTAATTTTGGGAATTCATAATTCTTTATATCTATTACATCTGATAGTCTTTAAGGTGATAATTCTATATCAGAGTAGTGTAGACAATTTCTGTCTGACTTGTAATGATATTTTAAAGACAATCCTAACTTATATTTTGTCGACTTCCACTTTCTAAAAACATAATTCTAAGAACTTTTTATGATGAACTTATATTCTTAATGTAATCATGTATTTTTGACCAGAGTAATGATTTAAAATAAAGGTTGACCCCAATGTAACCCACATAGGAAAGTTTATCTCAACATTGTATTAAATTCAAAGGAAACACCAGGTACCTATTTACCCACTCACCCACTCCTAAATGGAAATGGAAATAAATTGAAATATTAATGGAACTCCCTTGACAAACAAACAAACAAAAAAACTCAAGTTTTATTCTCTACTCAAATGATATTATTCATTTAAAGTTTCTCTTCTCACTCTCTCCCTCTCTTATTCTCATTCTTTAACTCAATTTCATGCTGTTTTGTTCTCTCACTCACACCTTTTTTTCACTCTTTCCTGAGGAGATACCATTTTGTCTCATACAAAATATGAAAAATAATATCTACCTCATAGTGTTGTTTTGAGGATTATATAATGATTATAAAAACCTAGCACTTTGCACTATACACAATAGCCAAGACATGGAAACAACCGAAATGCCCATCAGTAGACGACTGGATTAAGAAACTATGGTACATTTATACAATGGAGTATTATGCAGCCATAAAGAAGAAAGAAATCTTACCATTTGCAACAACATGGATGGACCTAGAGAACATTATGTTAAGTGAAATAAGTCAGAAAGAGAAAGACAAATACCATATGATCTCACTTATATGAGGAATCTAAAGAAAATAATAAGTGAATGAACTAATCAGAGACAGTTTTGGAAACACGGAGGAAAAACAGAGGGTTGCTAGAGGGGCGGGGGGGTGGGGATAAGGGGAAGGTGAGAGGTTTTGGGAACGTACGGGGGGATGGTGGATGGGGGAGGGGGGTTCACACAGTGTGAGGGATATAAATGATAAACGTCTAAGTTTTGCTTTGTCTTGTGCACCTGAAACTAATTAAAAAATAAATAAATAAATAAATAAATAAATAAACAAATGGGACTACATCAAATCAAAAAGTTTTTGCACAAAAAAGGAAACCATTAACAATACGAAAAGAAAACCTACCGAATGGGAGACTATATTTGCCAATGATACATCTAATAAGGAGTTCATATCCAAAGTTTATAAAAAAAACCTCACACAACTAAACACCAAAAAACCAAGCAAACCAATTAACAAATGGACAGAGAACCTGAATAGACATTTCTACAAGAAGATATGCAGATGGCCAATAGACATATGAAAAGATGCTCAACGCCACTAATCATCAGAGAAATGCAAGTAAAAAACACAATGAGATATCAACTAACATCTGTCAGAATGGCCATCATCAATAAATCAACAAACAAGTGTTGGCGAGAATGTGGAGAAAAGACTCCTTGTGCACTGTTGGTGGGATTGCAAATTGGTGTAGCCACTATGAAAACAGTATGGAGGTTCTTCAAAAAATTAAAAATAAAACTACTTTATGATCCAGCAAAAAAAAACAAAACAAAACAAAACAAAAAAGCCTAGCACTTTATCTATTACTTAGTAAGAGTTATGTAAATTTTATCCATCATAGTTAATACACATATAGCCTATAATATGACTCATTTTTAAATCATATATAGTTTATAGTTCAGTTCAATTCATATTTATTTAATTAAATATTCTTATATGATAGAATAAGAAAACTGATCATATAATTAATAACTTAAAGGAATGAACAAATAACATTTGAATATATCTTGATATTTTAACTACAGAAGAGCAAGATTTTTTTTCTTCCAATGTACTATCTGTATAACTATTATGCACTAAGCATTACGTTAAATATTATATGTAAAAGTAAAGAGATTAATTACCTGCCCACATGGGTGTTACGGTCTATTATGTAAAATAAATGATACAAAGTTAGAAAATAAAGAAGTACAAAATGCTGACTAGAAAATATAAATGGTTCTGGGAATGGGAATATGAAATTAGAATGTTCGCAGAAAGCCCACTAAGGACACAATGTTAAGTTTGAGAACCCCAAAATGGGAAATACCAAAAAAAGAAAAATACTCCCCCCAAATCACAATGGTGTAATAGAAATATCTTAAAGCTAAACTATTTCATGTTTTATAAGAGTTAATATGATACAATTTATTGTAGTTGGAATCATAGTGTAAACCAACATTACTATCAATCTAATGGCATTTAGACACTTTGCTTTTTTATGAAATTAAACTATTTTTCATAGCTTGCATTCACATAACACCTATAGTCACCAAGCTCTAAGTTTGCTTCATAGTACAAATATAGTAGCATACATAGTATACAGTATTATTATATACTACATATATAGTATTATAGTATTAGTGTTATACTATAATAACATATGTGTATGTGTGACACATATAAAATAATAGGGGTATATATTTTCCTCTAACTTATGGAGATTTTTAGAAAATTGTTTATAATAAATAGTGAGATGAGACAGATGCTGTATAAAATATGATTTCTTAACCCCTTATATTTCATATACAAAGTTAATTTTCCTGTAGAATGAATAACATGCCAAAAGTAATTTTATTCCTGGAACTCACAAATTTTCTGTTTCGCTACATAGCTTGAAATCAGTGAATAATGGCTCATAAAATGCACAACTATTAAAAATTTCTCTTTGAGACATTTCTAGCCATATCTTTGAGAACCGGCAGCCAGCATTTGATTAGATTTAATTATAAGAGAATTGAAAGATTATTAAATATAAATGTGTCCTGAAAGAAACTTGTAAATATTCTAGTTTTATTAACCCTGACATATATGTCATCTGTTTTCAACTTCAAATAAATTAAAAAAATAATTCAAATATAACATCTATTATTTTTTTCTGAAAGCTTTAGCTTAACTGTTTTAACAATCAGGCAGATAAGACCACAACAGCCCAAAAAGTCTCTGGCTAGTTAAATGATAACAGTTTTATTTCTGTTACCCATTTATCTTAGTAAAAATCTGTTCTTTCTTCCATTAATGGGCTCATCCAATTTCCAGCTAAACATCTCTTTCTTCTTCTCCAATTAGTTTGATTAAAAATCAACCATATAGATTCCTGGGCTGCCAGATATTAAAGGAATGAAACCAAATCTTTAAATTCCTATGATATATATTTGATTTGTTTGGGGATAACAGAATACTTGTTAGCCCAGTTTCCTTTCTTTGAAAACCCAGAAAGGATAAACCAGATGTCTAAGATACAAATTCTTATATTTCTGTGAAAATGCAGCTGTAGATGTCATCATGAGTAGGGACTTTTATAGTGCCATAAAAATTCAGTATCACTATAAATATGCTGCTGAAAATGTCGACATTTATGGCAACTTCTACAAGGACATATTTTTAAAATGATACTAAAACTTGATGCAGCAACTTTTATTTATTAAAAAATAAGATTATAGAACAAAAACATTTACTCTAATTTTTGAAACTGTCAATATGGATGATTAATTTTTAAAATTCTCAAATCATATCATGGTTTGATGGGTACTTAAAAATCAGATCACTCAAAATTAAAAAGCATGAAAGCAAATTCATGTATTATTCAAATTAACAGTTAACTGCTGCATATAATTAATATTCATTTACAATGAATGCATTTAATACAGACATTTAATACCTGATAAAACATACAGTGATGCTTATTTAAAAATTATAGATAATCACAGATTTATATCAGTAATCTATTTTCACTCATTTCATACCCTAGGGAAAGCATTATTTTGATTAATAAAAAATAAGAAAAAATCTTTATAATATCATTTTCTCAATCTACGAATTCATGAAGAAGGATTTTTCCCTTTTTAACAATAGGCGTTATTTTGCAATGAGGAATAGTAAGCTCATTAAATGGTCTATTTTTAGCAACTTCAAATGAATCAACAAAACTTCACATTCATACCTAATACCTAAATCACAAAAGCTGCTGTGGACAGATTAGGCATAGTTAACAGTGCTGGTTGTGGGTGGAAAACTTTGGCAAAGATTTAGAAAGTTCAATCAGAATCTCTCTTTTTCTTCTCCCTATGGCTGGGCAACTTGACACCCACCAGAAGGCTCAGGCTTATCCTGGCAAAAATCCTGTCTTTAGAATTAGGGATTCAGAGAGCATCAGTCCAACACTTGAAACAGGCTTGCGGGCTCTTGAGCTCAGAAACCATGTTATAGTTCTTACATATGAGATATTGCTATGTGAGTACTTCCTGAGATCATGTGCTCACATTTAACTAAGTTATGGTAATTTTGTCGTTCTAAAGTTTCTATTATGAAAATGTACAGTTGTGAAGTTTAAGTGATGGTTCTTATAGATAAGATGCCTGGACCACAAACTGATACAAGCCATAAATATTGCTGATATATTTTTACATGATTTGGTGTATATCTTTATATTTGAATGTATTCATAAATCATCTATCAAATAAGTACCTTGCCTATCTGGAAGGGATAAAAATTTTCAGTTGAAGGACAACGTCTGAGAGCTTATAGAGCTGCTCAGACTTCCAGCAACTAATTGCTATCTCTGTATGCAACAAAAACTAAATCAGGGACGGCTACTTCCAGGAAGATTGAATAGACATACTTTTCTTTATTTCTGTTACTAAGTGTAACTAAAACCCTTGCACACTATATGTAAAACAAAACAAAACAAAACAAAAAGGCTCTGAAAGTTGGAGTGAAGAAAGCAGATGGGCCAGGGACTTCACGACACAAGGAACAACATGATGACCAGTTTCGTGAGGTGCTTCCCCCCTCAACCCACACACCATATAGTCTAGATTTGGGTTTGATAAAGTTACCAACCTGGAAATGTTAGGGGTGTAGAAAAATATAAAGTTCCAATAAAATTCTGCTTTCCCTAACTAACTAACCAGAAAAGAGTCAATCTAACAAGACAGAAAAATTTTAAACAATAAATGCCCTGTTCTTACCGCAGAGAAATATGGTGGTTCCATTCCCACCTATAACAGCAAAGGCCAGGTGGGAACCCCCAACTTCTACCTTGTGAGGCTGTTTACAGAGTATCTCAATTCCCATCCAGGTGATATCAGAGAAGGCTTACTTGGGAACGAAGACTTTCATCCCCAGTAGCTGGTTATGAAGTCTCCTTTTACCCCTTGGTATCAGGGAAGATCATGTGAGAAACCTGGACCATCACCACACTCAATAATAATGAACCATTCCCGCTCGGTCCTGTTTAGGTGTCAGGAAAGGCCTAGTGAAGAGTTGAGAATTGAAAGCAAAACTTTTTACACAAATGTTTATAGGTGCACTAGTCACAATAGCAAAAAAAAGTGGAAACAAAACAAAAGTCTATCAACTGATAAATGGAGAAACAGAATGTGGCATATTCATGCAATGGAATATCTTCAGCCATAAAAAAAGAATCAAGTACTAATACACGCTGTAAAAGAAATAAACCTTGAAAACAGAATGCTAATTGAAAGAAGCATTCCTTTTGAGGTGATAGAAATGTAAAAATGTTCTGGAACTATATAGTTGCAATGGTTTCACAACATTTTGAATCTACTAAATGACACTGAATCATACACTTTTAATGCTTTAAATGATAAATTGTATATTAAGTCCATTTTATCACAATAAAAAAATCAACACAGTCAAGCCTTACTATGTCAATCATTACATTAAATTTAGATGGTCTAAATACACCAATTAATAGGCATATACTGAGAGTGGATCAAAAAGCGTGATGCAATTACATGTTTATAAGTAACTCAATTTACATATAATGATATGAAGAGTTTGAAAGTAAAAGTATGGGGGAAAATACATAATGCATACATTAATGAAAGGAAAGCAGGAGTGGTTACATTAATATGAGGTAAAATACATTTTAAGACAAAGAAAATTATCAGAGTGAAAGAGAGACAATATATAATAATACCAGTGTTATTTATTGAACAGATTGTATTTTGTCATGGAATTACCTTGGCACCTTTGTATGACATTAACCAATTAAAAATGCAAAGCTTTATTTTTTGGACTCTCAGTTCTATTACATTGGTTTGTATATTTATCATTATCCTAGTGCAACATACAATTGTATAGATATATCACCTTATGCTTTCATTGCCTTTGATGTAATTTCCACTTTTTTGGCTCTGATGAATAATGATGCCATGAACATTCGTGGGCAAGTCTTTGTATAGATGTATGTTTTCATTTCTCTTGTGTGTATACCTAGGAATGGCTCATATGGCTACTAATCTGCCCTCTGAGCTATCGCCAGACTGTTTTCCAAAGTGGCTGCACCTTTTTATACCCCTACCTGCAATGTATGAGGGTTTCAATATCTTCATATTTTGCCGATACTTGTTATTATCTGTGTTTTCCATTATAGCTAATGTAGTGGATAAAAAGAGGTATGTCATAGTGCTGTTAATTTTCAGTTCCCTAACGAACAGTTGAAGATGTTTTCATGTGCGTATTCACCATTTATTTATCTTCTTTGGTAAAATGATTATTCAAATCATAGGCTCATTTAAAAAAATATATTGATTTGTTTGCCTTTCTATTGTGCAGTATTGTTTCTTATATTTTCTACATAGAATTCCTTTGTCAAATATAATGATTTGCAAATGTATTCCCTCAGACTATAGCTTCCTTTTTGCTTTATACATTGTATTCTAAGGCATTTAGGTTTTTAATTTTTTTTGGATGGAACACTATATTCTTAAGATCAATTGTTGCTGCTTCTAAATGCTTTATAGTAATTCATTTTTTCCTCAAAAAATTGAAACATTGTCAAGTTCTTTGCACAAGATATATTCTTCATGTATCTCAGTTTAAAACTAGTATTTCCTTAAAACATTACAGAAGAAATCAGGATTTTAAAATTTAGAAGTATTGTCTCAATGCCATTTAACTAACTAACTATGGATTTCCCTAAAAATTATGAACCTTAAAATTAAGTTTTGATACACACTGGATCCAAATATTTGCGTTTTACTTAGCCAGGTGATAAGTGAATTTCTTTAACATATCAGTTTTAATAGAATTTACTAATGCAAATAATACTTCTTAATTAAATATTTTTGATATCTACTTGAACTTGGAAGACTTCTGGTGCTCAGAAAAATTCTTGCAAGTGGAGGAAATTTTCTGACTGTCTGTCCCCATGTACAATTTTTTTCCTTTGAAGTAAATTAGTTTATAGAAATCAACATGTGTTCATGCAAATTGTACTTGCATTAAGAAGAAATATTTAATGTATACAATTTAAAATGGTGTTTTAAAACAATTAAAGTGATAACATGTAGACCAGTGTAGGCAGTAAACTAATTTTTTCTTATAATTAGTCTCCTTTCTTCATTTATAAACAGTTACTGTGTATTACTTATGTGGCAATTTAGCATAGAGAGACTATTTGCTTTTTATAGTACAACAGGAATTCTATTACTGTTTCATATAAACAGATTATTAATTATTATCTTTTTTCTCTCTTAATAAGTCACTGCCTCAAGAGTGTAGACTTTACAGTATAGTTCACAAACTTCAGTCTATTGCAATTTAGTTTAATGAATTCATTGTCCATTATCAAATGTTCAAATTGAGAACTTCACCTAACATCTCTGTGTGCTATTGTCCCATCTAAAAAACAGGGGAGGCAATTAATATGCTCCTCAGAGGACTGCAAAGAGGTTATAATGATGCCTAACACATAGTATGAGCACAGCAAACTAATAGTAAGTATTGTTAAAATTGTGAACAATTTATGAACATGAACTTACAAATGTGCAAATACACAAGTACTATGCTTTTCGTTTTTATCATTTTACATTGAGAGGGAGATAGTACAATTAATAAAAGACTAAAACCTTTGTCAGTTTTACTTTTACTTCACACACATCTAAAAATTCTGCACCCATCTAATTCTTACTTTCCTATTAGAACTTTTAAACATTTACAGTTTTTAATTTTCAAGCAGAAGTTCACCTTCTGTGAAGGAAGATAGTATAATCCAGAACTTTATATGATCCTTAAACATTTTCATCTGCAATGGCCAACATTCAATAGAAAATAACAAAGAATACACAAAAATAGGAGTAAAACAAACAATACATCAAAAGACTGAAATTAGTAAAGTCTTTTAAATAAAAATGTGATTACTGAGTTCAAGATAATGTAGAACATGTGCAGATAATTCAAAACAATAAAAATTTTGTAAAAAATACAATAACTGAAATTCAGAACTCAGTGAATGGGTTTAACAGCCATTAGAGACAACTGAAGAGAGAATTAGTGATTTGAACAAAATGTCCAGATTGAAGCACGAAGTGACAAGAGAATATACAATACATAAAAGAAGTGAAAAAGACATACATTATCAAGAAGTCTAAAATTGCATATAATTGATGTCTCAGAAGGAAAGAAGAGAGAAAATGGAAACAATATCTAAAAAGATAAGGGTCACCGTTTTGCAAAGTGAAGAAATATATCAAGCACAGATTCAAGAAACTCTAAGAAGGCTGAAGAATACTACATGAAGGAACATCACAAAACTGATATTTTAAAAAAAATAACATGGAGATGATTTTGAATGCTGCCAATGAAAAGAGTTTATTGGTTCTGTATTAGCAATCATAATGATCACTGAGTTCTTAAAAGAAACAATTAAAGGTAAAGAACACCATAATTTTATCTGAAAAATGCTGAAAACATTGCCAATATTTAATTCTGTACCCAGCAAAAATGTTCTTTACAATCAAGTCAGGAACAAATGTATTTCCAGGGAATCAAATGTGCTATTTGGGGTCTTTTGTTTCCCTAGTCAGGCTAAAACTTGTTGGATATTAATAACTACAGATCAAAACAAAGACTAATGTTTTTACTGGTCAAAAAATATAAAACAGTTATTCACTGGAAAATTGAAATAACAAATTCGCTAACTTTTATCCTTGAAGTACCATCATGGAAAGTTGCTAGAGGATATATAACATGGTTGAATCTCCTTTCAAATCTATGTGTGATTCAGTATTAAATATGTTCCCTCTATATCCAGTTAGAGCCTGACTGTTTCAGATTAGAACCCTATTAGTTAAGGGGTACTCACGTGTTTCTTCTCCAGCTGTCTACCTTGAGTGTGTTTTTATAAACCCACCCTGACTCCATAAACTGCTTTGCTAGCCAGTATGGATACTTGAACATTCAGAGGGGGGGAAAATGGAAGGGGCAAAGGAAACACTTTTTTTTTTTTTTTTTTTTTTTTTTTACAACAATGTGAGCTGTATCTGCTTCTATGAACCTGGCAGAAATTTACATCTGACTCTTCTTTCCCAAAGGATCTTTCCCAGATTTTGTGAGATTCTGTGATCCTCTCTCCTGAAAATGCCTCCTGTAGGAAAACTAAAGAATCCTTTCTCATCCCTTAGAAATTCTCTTCCAGTTTCTTCTAGGTTGTTCTACCCTCTAGGTTGCCCTTTATATAGCATCCAAAATACTTCTGGTTAACACTCCCTTTTATGTGGCCCCATCTGGTGCATGGAAACACTTGCATCCTCATTCCAACATATTCAGAGAGTGCAGTACAACCTTACTGTAGTAACAGCCTTCTGTTCCCCTACTAGAAGATTTAATCTCTTGTTTCTAGGTTTTTCAGGCAGTAGTCAGACCCTAATCTACTGTGTACCTGAAATGTAGTGCAGGATATTTCCTGGAAGCATCATGTCCCATTAGCCCAGGTGAAGGTTTCTCACAGACCACCTTTCTTGAAAGATATCCTCCTCACAAAAAATATTCTAATTACTCTATATTCTGATCCTCCCTTTTCTTTAGTCCTTAACATGGCTATTGGTTTCAAAAATTCTGAAATTTCCTGTTAAAATGGGTATATATGTATTTCTACTCAGTTTGGCCTTAGCTCTCTGATGTTTTTGTGCCTACCGATTTTGATGTCCTTTTTCCATTGGCTCTTTCTATATGTTTTTGAATGATTGGATGGATAATTATTTTGATTTTTATGCAAGGATCTCTAAACACTGGCTTTCTATGTTAAATACAAATAATTTACTATATTTAAATTCTGTCACAATACAATATAAACAATGTAATTAAATTTAAATGTGGGAAGATGCTCATTTTAAGACTCAGAAAAAGAGAGTTATGGCTTTTAATTTCATTTACATTCAAAACAAATATAATTCCTACTTTGAAATAACAGTCAAGCAGAAGTGGACTGGAAATAGGCTGGAAAGAAAAATAGAATTCCAGATCCTATCAGTGATAATGGAAATTTTGTCAGAGAATCTATACTTGAGAGATAAAGGAAAAAGGGGTTTGGCAAAGTTGGATGTCCAGACATGTATCCCAACTTGTAACTCCTACCCAAAGTAAGGCTAGTTTGAATTTTGCCTATCATTATAGCCAAGTAATTGTGAGATAGTCTCTCCAGTAAAGAGCAACTTCAAGTACAGTAAGCCTATTTTACACATCAGTGCACTAAAGAGCATACCGCTATAAAATATGATTGTCATGGTTGTCATCATATCAGTGAAAAAAAGTGGAGAAAGCCATAAAGGAAAGTTTACTGAGCATATCACAAGGAGTGGAGGAAGGGGAAAACCTTTCATATAACTCAATGCATATCCTTTAGGTACAGATTTGGGTCTTACCTTGTGATTATTCCATTCACCTACCTTACACAATTCTTTTTATACCAGCGAATTTGAAAGAAACAAACAAATGAAACTCACATGAAGTGTCTGCAATTCTAGTGTATATAGTGACATTCACAACTATAGGAGCGCTTTGTAATCTGGGGATTGCTGAGTGACTGATAAAGTAGAGATGTATACATTTACTGTTGCTCTTAAAAGCTAGAAATTGAATGTCCCTACAATATATAGTCCCTGAAGTTAGCGCTTTCAGAATATAATCCCCTTTCTTCTGAATCTCTTACTCTCAGCCCAGCATTTCTCTGAAGGAATGAGAAGTACATGAAACATTTGAAATTAAGGAAGATTTCCTTGTAATTTTCAGGTCATATACATTGTCTTCAGTGTGTATTATGAATTTATTTCAAATGGGTAAGGATACTTTGCATGATGAGGCAAAGCTTTTAAACACAATGATCTTGTGTATTAGGCATTGTTCTTTATGAAAGCTTAGCTCTCTCTGTCTTAGTTACATAAAATGCAAGATTTAGAAGCATGTAAACCAATAATAGTTATTCAATCTATGCTGTAAGGGTAACTTACTATGGGCACTGGAGGTTGAGATGGGATATTGTATTTGCATATATACAGTATATGGAAAACTATTCTACCATTTTATGGAGCAGCAATCATATTTAGTTTAATGTCTTTTAAGTCTCATAAAATGATATTAGGAAATTGTGCTATTTGGATGGTGAGCAATCAAAGCTGTGGTGTTAACTCATCATAACACTACTAGCTTGACTCTTCAGGCTTCCTTAAATTGGGGATATAAATATGCCAGATCAACCAAATGAAATTAGAATGCTTTTATTTCAGGTTTAGAGTAGTCTGAATGATCTAGGTACTTTTTTTTTTTTTTTTTTTGTATTTGTGGTTAGGTACTGTGCTTGCCTACCTTGTGATTGCATGGCAATTTCAATAAGAATCAAGATTAACGTATATCAGTAATTCTCAACTTTATGCCATAACTCTCTTGAGGATCCTGTAAAACAGGCATGCCTCAAATAATTTCCTCATCCTTTTTCTCTTGTGCACCTACCATCAGCCCAAAAAGTGTTTTGTGGCTATTCCAAATAATAGCATTGCAGAGCTAAACTGTAACAGCACTGTGGGGAACTTGAAAATACTCTAGGAATAATAATAAGTGAAATTATCTAAGTCTTATCATCTATATTTTGCCAACTGAATATCTGGAGTTTGGAAGTTCTGTCTCTGCCACCATTAATTGGTCCTCAAAATGAGGAATAGTGATCTACAATGAAGTTAAAATATATAAATAATTTAGACATACAGACCAGAAACAAAGTAAATTGTCTGTTATAATTTTAATAGGTTTAAAAATACTTAAATGTTGGGGAGAATAATGTTATAAAAATGGACAATATTTCTACTGTATTGTGGGGTCTTATATAATTTTCATTTCAATTTATCTATCTATGAGAGGAGATAAGTCATTTAAAATTACAGTTCTTCCTTATTAAAGAAAAATATCTCTCTGTATATATATATTTAGTGAATTGAGATTTTTTTTTCTTATTTTTGTTCTGATTAGAGAAATCTCTCATAGGTGACCATATGACTCACACATGATCCCTACATATTTAAAATAAAGGGTGTTTAGGTCTCTTCTTGCTTGTCATAGGCATCTGTGGAATACATTGAAGGAAAGAGTTGAACATGGAAGGCAAATCTCTATTAGTTGCTCAGGCTATAAAATGGAATACTTGTGATCCCTGAACCCAAAGTTGGAACCTACACATTAAATACAAGGAAACAAATGTTACAAGCTTATAGTTTCAATACCACATACTGTACCACAGTAACATTTATTACTATATTTTTTATTGTGATTTAAATCAATTTTAAGTTAAAAGTATTTTGGCAGTTCAGCTTAGAAATAAGTCAGACAGAAAAAGCAGAGAACCATGTGATTTCACTGATATGTGGTATATAAACCAAAAACAACAAAAGAACAAGACAAACAAATGAGAAACAGAAACTCATAGACACAGACAATAGTTTAGTGGTTGCCAGAGGGTAAGGGGAGTGGGGGGGTGGGAGTGGGAGATGAGGGTAAGGGGGATGGAATATATGGTGATGGAAGGAGAACTGACTCTGGGTGATGAACACACAATGGGATTTATAGATGATGTAATACAGAATTGTGCACCTGAAATCTATGTAATTTTACTAACAATTGTCACCCCAATAAATTTAATAAAATAAAATTTTAAAAAAAAGAAATCTAACCAATATTTGTAAAACTATTGAACAAAAAATTATATTCTGAGTTCTAAATAATAAATTTATAAGTATCCATTTGAAAGAGAATTCATTTATAGATTGGTAATCTGCTGGAACCCATTCTACAAATGAGCATATAATCCTAATTGGTCTCAGTAAATTGTCTTACACTCTTGAAATATTTCCAGTAATCTTTTAGCCCATGGCGAAGCTGCATGCAAAGGATATTGAACAATGCCATTGGTCAATAATAGCTATTTAGCAGAATTATTTTTATATTTCTACAAATACTTTGAGCTTGTTTCAAAGTAACTATAATTAAGAAAAACATATCAAATGACAAAAAGTTACCAAATGATGTGCTTTGTAAGAAACTAACAATAATCAACATTTTAAAATAAAATATAGATTAGTTTAATTCATTAAAATTTTTTAGTAATTCCTGGATTATTTTAAACTGTGATCTAAATTTCTCAGAATCCAAAGTTTATTTTCAGCTGTGTAATTCATATTAGGATAGTTAATTGCTGCTTCATTTTTCAAAATAAAATGTGTTTCCATATAAATGATTCAAAGTTGTACACAATTATTGAGAATTAAAAATATACAATTATACTACTGTAATTTAATACCAGGTTGGACTTTTTCCCAGATTATTTATTTTATAGTTAAGTGTAACTAAAGAATTTTGCATCTCTTTCTTCAGTATATAGGGAGTTCAAGACCACATATTGGTAGAAAATGCATCTCACCCTTATTTGCTTACTAGGGACATTGTTAGAAGACTCCTTTCACAGCTTAGATCCATTATGTCCTGGAATGTCAATTGAAAGTTGTTTGCTTGGTTTCCAGTAGAGAGTTAGTTATTGTGTATCTGTCGGCACTATTCTCATTGTGAGTGACAATCATAGACTATTCTGCTAAATACCACCCTTGTCATTGTTGGCTTTTGCTACTTGACGATTTTGTCTTTTTTCACCTTACTCTTTACAAGTGGATAGAAAAATCGAGTAATTCATCAGAAGAAATACAAAGTTAACTCAGCTTTCAAAACCCTTCCTGCTGTCATTTTCTATAGTTAAGATTTCTACCTGAAGCATTGAACGTCTAACCCTGACATCAGACTGCAGTAATTAATCATTAAATAGTGATTGAGGCAGTAGACCCCAGAAAATATCTCCCTACACTACCATATGCTGGAGCCAGCTGCAAGCTAGTAGTCAGAGAGAAGCAGCACAGAGGAGAACAGTGCCTGACAGTTCCCTGCTGTGAAGTCCAAGTACAGCGTACTTCTAACTAAGGGCCAAAAACAGAACGCTTGCTTGTGTTGACCTTCATTACCTGACACTGTTTAAAAGATAAAATGTCAGTGTTAATGTACTGGAAGTTTAAACATTTAATCATATTTTAATGAGCACACCAGCATTTTTGCACTTTAACATTTATTTTTCTTAGTTCTTTTTTTCCTTAACAACAACAAATCACTTCAGCAACATATATATATATATATATATATACACACATACACATATATGTATATATATGTGTATGTGTGTATATTCTCAAAAATATATTCTCAAAATATATTTATGTATTCTCAAAAAAGGAAATGTAAAACTGACTACTCACTGGAAAACCAAAAAAAGAAAAGCAAAATAAATCTTATTTATTTATTTATTTATTTATTTATTTATTCATTGTGATTAAGGAATAATCCGAGTGACATGGATGTTGTCTTCAAATATTTATAGGGCTATTGTGTAGAAAAGAAAATAAATTGATTGTGTTTCTCCATAGGCAGTTACTAGAACCCTAAAGTACAAGTTATTAAAGAATGTATTCGAACTTAAAGTAGAATTTATTAACAATTAGAATCTATAATACCACAGCTTCTGTCAGGAGGTACTGGGCTTCCCATCACATAGAGGGACTCAAGAGAAATGTAGTGAGGATGTAGCAGGAACCTTTGAATGAGTGGGATGGCAGATCACACAATCCTATCGAGAGTTTTAAATTCAAGTTTTACAAGCAATATTTACCAACGACCATATACTTGTCAATCCATTAGACATATTATTGATTTATTCAATTTTAAAATGTTAAAAAAATCAATTTTTCTTGATTATTGATTATAGAAGATACCTCTTGTTTGCAATAAGGATTTTATTTTATTTATTTTTATTTCATTTGTTCTGGAAATTGTTGTTTTTGTTTCTTTGTTTGTTTACTTGGAACTATACCAGAAATGTTTATAGAACAAAAAACTATATAAATTAATATATGTTACGATTCAATGTACATGAGCAGCAGTGTTTCCCTCATGGATGACATTACTTGGCATTTAGTGGTACTTTTTATTAGGGTGTGAATACGCAACTGGTACCTTACACTTGCATTTGAGTGCATGATTCCCTTAAGCAAGGACCAAAGGATCAAGGTGAAAGGGATATTTGAGGTTATCTTTTGACTTGCTGAAATTTAGTAGTTTTCTTTTTTATCTTAATGGAATGAAAATTCAATTCAAGGAGGGTTTACAAATGAAATTACCCGATAAGATGTGTGAATGCAAGATTTCTGACAATGAAAGGTTCTAGTCATGATGACCTTTAATATATATTTTCCTTTTTCTTAAGAATTCAAATATGTGAGTTCCTTATGCACAATTTTCAATTTCCACTCTATATGAGTTCCTAGTGCTTGGTGTCTCCTACTTCTGCTTTTAAAAATAGCTGCTTATTTGAGGACTGTAGTTAGTTGGGTAGTTACTGATGTGTCTTTAGTTTAGCTTCTGTTCCTTCCATGGTGGGTGTCGGCAGATGTCTCCAGTTTCCTTGTGATTTTCCTCCAAAATTGTATATTAATGCCTAATACCAACAAAAAAATAAAGGGGTATTTCTAAAGGCTTAGATTTGCTAGTCCATGATTGACTTAATTTTTTTTTTCCTCAGATTGGTTCAAGTTTATATTTCATTTTTATGCTTCTAATCTTAGTTTACTTTTTTGGTCATATAACCTTGAAATATGAATATTTTCCTAACAGAGCATATTGAGAACAAAAACCAAAATTAATGGTAAACACTAATCAATATTTTTTATAAGGAATTAATGCCAGTAGTAAGATTCCTGATTTAGGACTAAAACATCTGTTTTATCTTGACATTTTAAATAAAATTTCTTTGAAGTTAGAATTTTCAGGAACAACTCTTTTTTAAAATTGTTTTTGTTATTTATAACATACAGGTAAATATATACGTGGACATATAGTTTAATAACAAGAAAATAAACAATCAAAACCCGCAGAAGATCTCTTCTTTTAGAAAATGCAGTTTGAATGAAATTGGGTTAATTTGGAGGGTCATATATTGGTGCTGTGAGTGAGGCAATATAGGAAAAAAATAACACAAAGTTGTCATTTTGTTTCTGTGTCACCACCTTTGGCAAACTCTCAAGACAATTACAGAAAATATACCTTTCACAAACATTGACTAACACATGTGACCTAAAATGGGCTTATGCCACTAATGGGCACACACAAATTCAAGCCCTTTGTGTGGCATAAATCCAAATAAACACCAATATTAAAATAAAAAAATTCAAATATAATGAAATGTAAGTACTTGAGAAGTACTATACATCTATCTAACTTAATTTCATGTGAAGAGCAGTATCATGGAAAACATTGTAAGTCTTTCACAGTATAAATGTGAAGCAATCAAAATCATTTTTAATTAAAGTTCTTTCTCAGTTCACTAAGGAATACTGAGAGAATGACAAACTATATTAATATACTCCATTATGACTCTGACTATATTTTACAACTTGAAAAATTTTCATTTTTATGGTGCCATCAGCCTGCTACTTAATAGAAAATGTTTTATTGACATTTATGTTCTTTACCTAATGATGTGTATTTAAATGATGGTTGCCATCTTCATTAGAAGTGACTGCTTAAAGCGTAATAAGAGAACAGAGAAATCTGATCTTATTCTAATTGTATAAACTGAGACAATAACCTTGGGCTAAATATTTTACCAATATTTAGGAACAGGGTTTAATTAAAAATGCCAGGCGCTCCAAGAGTGTATGAAAGTTTTATTGTGATTTATTATTTTTTTACGGATCCATGAAATACATACACATACACACACATGTATATATTTATATGTGTTCCATTTTCTGTTTGTTCTTAAAAATAAATGTATTAATTAATTATTTTAAACTTTTCTTTAATCTAAGTCCCTTAGTACTGTGAATGATCATCAGAAAAGTATCAGGCTTGAGATACTAGAAGTTATCTCAAAGATACAATACACTAATATGCCCAGTGTTGCTGAGAATTTACCAGTGGAAGTCGTCTCTACTTACTATTGATGCTCATAAGAATCCTGATCCTTCAAACAGTTATAAATTGTAAGTTATATTTAGCCTCGATTTAGTTCATTTTTATTAACATTAATCAAAGTAGTAAGACAATTATTTATTCCAATCACTATTTTGTTCCTTGTCAACTTACAATTTATGATTTTTGATCCTAAAAATTATTCACCACCATGTTCTTAAATAAAACTTTGTCGATTAAGTTTTTATTACCCAGAATAAAGAATCTGAACAACAAGTGTATTAAACATAATAAAGCATAGTTCTATATTCAAGTTTTACCTCTAAATCTGGCAATACTGTATAATTTAACTTATTTTTCTAGTAAAAAATAATCTACCCTTTCACTGAAAATACTTAGATATTTGTAATATATTGAATAGAAAGCAAACAATATTTACTTCTAATAAATGACCATTCATATACTCTATTTCATCTTACTGGGGAAATATGTTAGTTTCCCAGCATAATTCCAAATTGGAATTTATTTCTTCAAATACAATTATGGCTTTATTTTTTTCTGTACTATGTATCCACTATGTATGTAATGTCACTGTTGCTTTGACATACTGTTTTATAAGTATTTGCTTTTTATTTTTGTGGTGGCCAGCCTCCAAAATGGCCCCAATGGTCCTGATCTCCTGTGTATCCCACTCCCATATTGAATCATGGTCATTCCTGTATGACAGAATGAATAAAGTAAGTGATGGTATTTGACTTCCTAGACTAGTTCATAAAAGACAATAAAGCTACTGCATTGGTTTCTTGAATTACTTGCTATGGAAGAAATCAATTGTTACGCCATGAAGAAACTCAAGCAGTTTAATATGATGGTCTAGATGGAGAAAAACCAAACCTCCCAGCCAGCAACCATTGCCAACTTTCTAGCCATGTGAGTGGGCACTGCCAGTCACCCTAGCCAATGTCTGACTGTGACCTTATGAAACACTCCACTACAGCTCCACATATTGTAGCTGCTTCTGACTTTCAGACCCACAGACACCATGGGATACCATAAATGAGCAGTGCTGTTTTAAGTAATTATATTTTTGGAGTGAGTTATTGAACAGGTATAAATAACTAATGCAAATTTTTAAATCCCTATAGTAAGTTTCTTAGATATATGGACTGCTTTTTTTTATTCCCATCTAAATTGCAGATACTTCTCACAATGCTTCTCACAATGTTTGTCACAAAGTGGAAACTCAATTAACATTGTCTGAATTTAAATGAACAAATTTAAATGGGATCTTTTTACTGATGTCATAGGTTCAGACGGAGCTTTAAAACCATGAACATCTATTATTCAAATATTGTAAGAGAGAAGAGCTCAACATCAACTTGGCCAAATAACTGTAATATTATTTTAGGCAAATATAACATTAAATAATTCAATGCAACAGGGCAATTCATCTAGTCACTCTGAGTAAAAATCGCTCAACTTATCCCAGCAATCCAGCCATAGAAAGGTTTACTCAAAACGAGATTTGCTAAGAACTATTTAAAATATTTAGATGATCAAGGAAGTTAATTTGTAATACCAAAACTTCAAATTTTCCAGGTTCATATGTTTTCCCTATATTCTATGACATAGCAGTTTTAGATCGCAACGTTCAGGGCACATTGACAGAAACAAAATTCCTCACCTCCCCGGTGCCCCGCCTGCCCACATCCACCAAAATTTAGAAAACTTAGCTAAGATCAATTTAGTTCTGCCTAATGTGATACTTGAACATGGAAAATTGAATCCCAGGTTTTTGCCTCGGAGCTAAGCCTTGAATTAATTCTGTCCAGCTGTCAACTCTTTTTCTGCATCATTAGATCCTCAGAAAACTGGATCAAGTTAATTTCACTTACCAATAACACCTCTTCATTAATTATAGTTTTAGAATATTTTCTTGGTCTTTACTGAGATATCAGGAGTAGTCATATGAGAATGCTTCTGTATTATAAATATTTTTGGATAGAGAAGTTTATTGAAGTATCTCAATTTATCAGAGCTGATTCTAGAAATGAATAATTCATTGTGGATCAAAGAAAAATTAAAGATTTTTCCCTAGGGTTAGGTAGAAAAAAGATTTAAAAAATGTAAACCAGAACCAGAATTAGATCTAGCATCTGAATATTATTATAAGAAGTTTTTGAAAAGCCTTTATTAATAAACTCATGAAAATAATTGGGACATAATATCAGAATACCTAACATATCACACGTTTTATCAATTATTTAAATGATAAAAATTTTATCTCTAGTATTGCTTGGCCGTCAACAGATCATTTTTGTTGTCTTCCTAAATTCTCTTGTTATAAAATGAATTTGAGAATCTTTAAAAAGAGAATTCCAGACTTTAGTGGACTCTAGTAACAACATGTATCACTGTCCTGATGCTCTAGCAAGAACAAGCCCAGATTAGACATAGGCTTATAATCAAGAGTCTAACAATGGAGCAACCTGTTTGAGTCAACTTTACATAAGTAAGCCTTTGATTCGTAGATTTACTAATTACAGTTTCTCTTTTTGAACATGTCTGAGGTATTTTTAACAAATTAAATTTGGTCCATAATACTATATTTGATTATTTCATGATCAATATAAATAGGAAGACACTAATAAAGTAATGGTTTCTGTGAAGGAGCAATTTGCCTAATGCCTGTACAGAAAGACCACAAGAGAAATGCTATAAAAGCAAAAGAACTCACCAATTCATTTTATTAACTATAAATAGATGCGATCATGGTAAGGTAAAGGAAAAATAGAAATAAAGATAATATTATATTGGGCAAATAAATTTGGAAACAAAGGTAGAGAGTCTGAGACTATATCCATATTGGATATATTTCCCTACCCTCCCTAAAACCAGCTTTTAGCTTTGCCATTTTCAGACATCATTTTCTTCCTTGCCTTTCCTCAGCCATCAAAAAGAGTAACAAATTGTCTGAAAGATTTTGTTTGCAACTAAGTATAAATAAAATTCTTTCTTTTGATCTTTTTATTGCTCAGGTGGCAATATACAAACTCACCAGTGAATAACTCAGCCAATTAAAGAATTAACCCATATCTCTGAAACATTTTCTCAATCAGGTTTATTTTGATTAAGAAAGAATAATCTTTCTTGTTTGTACTGTAATGTTCTTTGGAACAGATAATTATACTCCTAAAGTCATGTTTCTTTCCTTTCTTACTCATTCTTTCTTTCTTTCTTTTTTTTTTTTCCAGGAGATTTTCTATTCCTTATTTTCTTGGTAGGAGATATAGCTAAACCCAGCATTTAATATCTTTCAAAATTTCTATGTGAAAGCTACCACTGGTTAGCTTTAATTAGCATTACCAGCTACCTTCTACTTCAATGCTGTGTTTATTTATTTTATAATTATTATGCTCATTTTATTAATTTAGTGTCTGTCATTTTCCCTTTATGTCAGACACATGAGGTAAGAAGCCTGTTGTAAAGTTACCAAAGTAGGTGCTTAACAAGTATTTGTTGCATAAATGAATTAATTAACAGACAGTGAAGATGATAAAAAACAACTTAAAATATTTGGTAGTACCATGATTAATGTTCAAATAGCAGCAATACTAATAATTTTTAGAATAGCTGACATTGATGTAAGCCATTAGATACAATGTGTGACATTTATACCCTTGCCAAAATGTTGACCAGAAACTCAACTCATATCAAAATTATAAAAGTGATTTCCAGACACTGAGTCCAATTCTGAGTAGTCTCAGCTTGGAGGCATTTCCTGTTGGTCCTTTTATCTAACGTAATTCCTTCTTTTCTGGAAAAAGGGAGTAGAAGTAAAACATCAGCAGCCAATGTAACTGGCCTGTCCCTGTTTTATTTATTTTCCAAGTTTAGGGTTGAAAATTATCTGAATTATCACTGATTTCATTTTTTAAAAATGGAGAACTGAGGCCACAGAGGTCCTTAAGAAAACAGGTGGCAGTGCTAGGGCTTGGATGAGCTTTTCTGCAATTCCAGTGTTAGTTACATTATTGAATTATGGTTTCCCATTCAAATGTGAGAGAGATTAAAGATGTCTGAAACAATGGGAACTGAAAAGTTTACATCTTTATTTTCATAAAAATCATATATCTTTTAAAAAGTCTTTACCAAAAGGTTGTGGGAAATAAAGATTTATTTAGTGACATAAGTATTTTGATACATGTGAGAGAGAACCAAAGGTATTAACCACATAATAAAATGCAGTATATTGTTTTAATGTAATGAAACATAAATTATAATATTTGAAACTAAAATAATATAAATAAAAGTGCAAACATTAGTGATTTTATTTGAACTTATTACATTAAGGAAATATACACCTATTTCTAAGATGTATGTTTAATATGTTCTCATATTTTTCCTTTAACATTGCACATAAAAAATGAAAATTGTTGTACTGTTCATAGACTTTTGCAATATTGAGTAACATTAGGGCAGATGAAGAACACATTCCTCTCTCACTCTTAATCCCCAAGTTCCTGCTTTTTGAATAACATACTTAATAATATATTTCAATATATAAAAGATTAGAAAATTTACTATGCATATTCATATATAATGCATTTGTGTAGATCTGAGTAAACATCTGTATAGTTTTAGTGAAGGATGTAAGCTAAAAATAGTACTTAATACTTAAGTATCTCTACTCAACACCTTTTTATGAGTGATTCAAGAATGGAAACCTAATGCCATGTTATGATTAAAAAAGTAGAATGTGATACTTTTTAAGTATTTATATTTTAATTATATATAATTTATATTAATATAATCTTAAAATAACCTAAAATCTCTAAAATCTTTGAGTATTCATATAAAGAACTTCTCAGCTTTTTCAGAACCTGTCAAGTATTGGGGTAGGTATACTGAGGCAAGGAGTTGCTTTCTAGTAACTTCAAATTACAATAGAAAAGAGCTAAAGTTTTTGATTTTGTGAGACAAAATTCAAATAAAACACTCTTCTCAGCCTCCAAAAGAACACATAATGAAGCTATAAACTAATAATTACAGCAAATTAATAATACAAGGTACATACTAAAAGAAATTCAATAATATTTGTTAGTTTGTTCAGCAAACTTTTGTCACTGAGGTTTTAGAGATGCAATTCTTAAGTGAAAAGAACATAGACACAATGAGAGAAACATGCAGACATATAATGGGGCAAAATTATTAACATGTGGGGGTCCAGAGAAGGGGATTCTTGCCATATATATTTAATATCAACCCTCCTCCCTTTTGTCCACCCTCTACTCTCCCCACTCGCACATCCTCTTAGGTAAGAAAGACAACGTAGCCACGGTTTGGCATCATAATTAGATGACTGACAATGAACCTTACAAGAAGCAAAAGACTCCCTAATAGGACTGAGCAAGAGAGTGTTGAGTATGTACTACCTGTGGGATGAGGAATGTACAGTACAGCAGGGAACAAGAGATGAAAGGGATAAAATAAAAATAATAGGACACCTGGATTGAAGGGAAATTTATTTGTAGGAGAAATAAGAATGTTTCAGGCGTTTTTGAAGTCAAGAAACTGTGTGATAACAGGTGGTTAAAAATCTATGTTAATTAACCGTATACTTGAAGCACCTAAAATATTTGGAAGAGATTTAAAATGAAAATATCAGAGTTCCTATTGCTTTTGGGCTCCTTTGAATACAGCATTGTTCTATGACTTGACTAAATGCATCACTGCTTTTTAACCAATAGGCAAATAGCAAAATTATTATAATTATTCACTCAGATAGGAAATATTGAAAGAGGTCCTATCTTGGAAAGAAAGATAATACATTTAGTTTACATATTTGAATTTGAGATATCTCTGAAATATCAGAGCAGATTTAATGTATCTGAATATACTGGCCTGAAGCTCAGAAGAGGTGTCTAGAAAGAGGGACAACCAAACAGGGTTATCAACAAAGCTTGAGGCCAAGAGAAGACCTCCCCTAACTCCCACTGATGTCAGGAAAGCATAGTCATTACAAAATTGATATATAACATAGAGGATATTTAATTGGTTCCTGGATTATGCTCATTTTGTAGTCATCCTTAATCATTATACCCAAACTTCACTTAAAGCTTGTTATACGAAATGACTTTTAGAAAATGAAGAAGTGATGAATTTCATGAGCAAAGAGGGAAAAAAAAAGGTCGGAGCTATGGAATTTGATGCAAAGATACAGTGAGAATTTAGGAAAAGTGAACTGAAGCAAAAGGTAACCACGGAAATTTGAGGTCCAAATTATCTTCAAAAATTTTTAGGGTAAAGGTGCACACTGGACATTTGATAATTTATAGGACTAAATACAGATGTTGTTTTATTTTAATATTAAAGAAAATTGTTAACTCAATAAAGATCAAGAATTGGGGAGATTTTATTTAGATATTTATTTATTTATTTTTATAATTTATTTTTTAAATTTATTGGGGTGACAATTGTTAGTAAAATTACATAGATTTCAGGTGTACAATTCTGTATTACATCATCTATAAATCCCATTGTGTGTTCACCACCCAGAGTCAGTTCTCCTTCCATCACCATATATTTGATCCCCCTTACCCTCGTCTTACCCTCATCTCCTACCCCCCACCCCCTTACCCTCTGGTAACCACTAAACTATTGTCTGTGTCTATGAGTTTCTGTTTCTCATTTGTTTGTCTTGTTCTTTTGTGGTTTTTGGTTTATATACCACATATCAGTGAAATCACATGGTTCTCTGCTTTTTCTGTCTGACTTATTTCGCTCAGCATTACACTCTCAAGATCTCAAGATATTTAGAAGGAGGAAGAGTGATATCAGCAAGAAGGTGAAATAGGAAGTCCCAGTCACTGTTCTCTCACAGAAACAGTGGCTCAACAACCACATAAGGAACGAAGTATTTTCAGGAGAGGTCCAGAAGTCAGTTAAAAAGTTATGGTACTACAGTTCAGCACAAAACCAAGATCAGGCAGACTGAAATGGGTACAAAGAGCAATTTTACTCTATCAATGTCAGCCCCTCCCCTAAGCCAGTGCAGCCTGGCACCAACATCATAACTTCTCGGGATGGAGGGGATAGGGAAGAGGGCTTTTGGTGCGCTCCCAAAGGGTAGGCTTCTATCTTGCCTCACATGGAGCAGAAAGTTCAGACTGTCCTAGCTGAGATGCTTGAGGCAGCCTTGCATCCAGCACAGCTTTGCCAGGCTTGCAGCAAGCACAGAACCGAGGCCTCTCCTCCAAGGGGGTGGAAGGAGTGGAGTGAGGTTTCAGTGTGCCCAGCTTTCAGTGTGCTCCCCAAGGCACTGATCTCTACCAATTCTCACACAGAGTTCTGAAGGAAGCGACATAGCCATATACCAGGGAAACCAGACTAAATTCCTTTGCGCTTGCCGTAGATTATTTAAAATAACCTTAAAGTATTAGAAGGGGGCATGTTGGAAAGAGGACAGGGAACTAAGAAACCCTATGAGTGAAAGTAAGTAAAAACCATATAAGTAGTGTATCATCTTAAAGAGGACAGTCATTTAAATATACTGTTAGTAGCCAATAATTCGCTATTGATTTTAAGAAATTTGCATATGAAAAGCTGTAACTAAACTATATGCACTAACCATTGTGACAGAGCCATGAAATAAAACTCATCTTCTAAAATGGATGGTGCTGATTTGTGAATTGAGCTGCTGTCTATGTTCCAGCAGGATTGGAATTTTTTCTTACTGTGTCTGTACTCTGCTGAAGACACAAGCTGCCAATGGGGAATTAATCATATATTCTGATACATGACATTGAAACTTTTATTTTTTAATTAAAATTCAAGTAGCTCAAAGTGGATACAGTTGGACAGCCTATTTGGCAGAAGCTATGTTGGAGGGAAAAAAAGAGAGAAACAATTTCTTTACATGACTGCTTTGGATCCCTGTTCTCTCAGCCCTTCTTGGTGCATAAAGTGAAACTTTACCCCACAAGCATACTATTTGGAGACAGAAAAAGCTTTTTTTGTTGACGGGTACAATGGAAAATGCATAAATCAACCTTCTCGGTTTGGATGACTTTGGTAATTTGCATTCATCTGTTTAAAGAGAGATGTCTTTGGAGACTTTCTATTTTTACATAAAAATTACACTCAGCATCTCCCAACCTCTTTTGTTCACTAAAATTAGATTTGCTCACTTGTACAATTCAGAGGGCCTAATTTGTTCAGAGGGAAGTCACATGCTATTTACAGCATGTCCTCTTCTCACCCACCTCCTTCAAAAATATACACATGTGTATGGTCTGTAGCCCCCTCCCACAGCACTGTGCATGCCCTCATGATTCATGAAGTACATTCCTGTGGGTGAAAGGCCACCTCTCTTTTACAAACCAGAAAAGAAAATTGGGCAAAAAGTAAGGTTTCCAAGTACCACGTGATTTTGTAAGAGTAACTCACCTGGCCTTCATTATTAATGAGCAGTTAGAGGACCATTTATGAAAAGTCCTCTGAACCTGTGGCTTCAACAATTCTAGTCCAATGGCTTTGCCAGTAATGGCATCCTATCTCTATACTGATGCTAAAAAGCTCTGAGACTGTTGTGGTTATCATAGCTATATTGCTGTCTTCTTCCGAATGGATGTGTAACCCCACTCCAATACGGAAAACTCTTAGTAGGGGATCTGCAGAGAGAAGTGTGCTGTACTGTAACAGGAAGGGGTCATATCATGAGACAATGAAAAGAACATGTCAATGTTTAAATATGTATTTTCAAAATTGTGTGTATAATCTTCTACTGTGCTCTATGAGCCTTTAAACAAACAAATCATATGGTAAAATGAAGAGCTAAGAGATATAAAGTCATATATATATATATATACATAAAGTCATATATATGCATATATA
The DNA here is from genome assembly GCF_057876585.1 of Rhinolophus sinicus. Classification (NCBI taxonomy): domain Eukaryota; kingdom Metazoa; phylum Chordata; class Mammalia; order Chiroptera; family Rhinolophidae; genus Rhinolophus; species Rhinolophus sinicus. The sequence goes on from NC_142501.1 coordinate 33,109,150, forward strand.
TACATATACATATATATGGATATATATGTATATGTATACATATATACATATACATAAAGTCATATATATGTATATATACACATATACATATATATACACATACATGTATATACATATATATATATTCCTTTACAAGGGGTATAAACTTAGGCAAACAAGTTAAACCTTTCTAAGCTTCAGTTTTCTAATTGTGAAATCGAGATCATAATATGTACTGCATAGTAGCATTCCTGAGGGTACCAATGTCAAATTAGCAAGGCCAGCTTCATGAATATACGATATGTGCAGTTACACAGGGCCCGATGCTCAGAAGGCTCCACTGTTGGTTTAACGCTCTGCTATTGCTGTCTTGAAATTCTTAATATTTTTGAATAGGAGCCTCTATTACAATTTTGCACTGGGTGTCTCAAATTACGTAGCTTGTCCGGCAAATTAATACATTATCTGGACCAGTGATTACCATATGTTAGGTGCTCAGTATATATTAGTTTCCTCTTTGTCCTCCTATTCCTAAATATGCAGGGTCAAGGGCAGTCAGAGGGTCTACTGTTTTCATACTGGCTTCCAAAACATGGCTAAGCTCTATTTAATTTCAGTTGCTGCCTTTTTCCACTGTATCTTTGGGGTCACATTTCAGTACTGCTACACATTGCTTAACAGTTTCCTAATTCCACATGCCCCGTTTCCCCTGCTATAAAGTACCTCATGTAAAACCTTTGTAAATAATCACTTGATCCCTTTTCATGGTAAAATACTTGTCCAAATTATTAGATTGAAACAGAAAGCTGAGGAAATGGTAAAAGTGCATTGAAATGTAGTTTGGTTTTGCTGTTCAGCTCAAATCTACTTTTTGGCTCTAGCTTTGGTGTCAGGTGCAGGCTTTGGAAAACCAAATCATAGACTGTCTGTTTATGTCTGTTCTAACCTCTATGAACTATGTTTCATCACTGTCCTTGCAATCTTACGGGTTCCTTCATACCCCATCATTGTAATGGTCAGTAATGCAAACAAGTTTGGCATTGAATATATAGTTAATATAGGAATATGCACGTTCAAATATAAGCAGGCATTCCGGGTGTAATTCAGAGTAAAACTAGTTCTGAGTTGCTTGATATATTGAAATTTTAGCTGTTAGTGATTGTAAGTGTTTACTTTTTACTATAAGGGGAAAATGCTGCAACAATTTAGCATTGTGAAAGTCATTAATTATATGTTCAAAAACAATTGAAAACTTCTGAATAGATAAGATATAATGAAATGGATTGAGAATTAATATGAGTATTAAGAAAGTGAATTAAACAAAAATCTTTGAGAAAATTATATCCTTTCGCGCCAAACATTTATATAACAAATAATAATTCAAGAAAAATAATAAAAATTAGATTACCTCATAATATTTATCATTGCATAACTACTTAGTATAATAAAATTCTTAACTTTTAACAAAATGTGGACTCTAAATCTAAATATTAGTTAATTATGGTTAGAATATGAGTCTCGCCAAGGTATGGGGACCACCTAAGTGTCCATTGATGAATCAGTGGATAAAGAAGGTGTGACATCTATATCTATATCTAGATCTATATATCATCTATATTTATGCCTATATCTATATCTATTATATATATATCTATATTTATATCTATATATCTATATGTATCTAGATCTACATAGAAAGATTGATTGATAGATAACTATTACTCAGCCATGAGAAAGAAGGAAATACTGTCATTTGCGATAACATGGATAAATCCAGAGAACATTATGTTAAGTGAAGTAAATCTGACAGAGAAAGACAAATCTTGTATGAACAAACTTATATGTAGAATCTAGTAAAAAATGCCAAAAATAGATCAGAGAGTAGAATGGTGTTTATAGGAGCTACGGACAGGGAAATTGGGAGATGTTAGTCATAGGATATAAACCTTCAGTTGTAAGTACTGGGGTTCTAGTATACAGAATGGTGACTATAGTTAATGATACTCTTATATACTTGAAGCATCCACTGATTTGATTTTTGCCATATGAATTGGGTATTTCTTTGGGGTATCTCTGAAGTTCTCTGTTCTTGTGGACCACTTCTCTTTCTAGGTAAAATCTCTAAGCCACTGCTGTAGAGCTAGGGGCACCACAATGACCTGCTTCGTTTGGATGGATACCTCTGTCAATACAATAAGCAGAGTGCTCAGAGGGGGCAACGGTCTCTGCTTTTTTAAACTTACTTCTCCCAGAGCAGAACCTCTGCACCATGAGGTTGTAAGGATGATCTGAGTTGCAATAACTTAACCTGCTATGCCTAGAGTTGAGTATCTTCTCTAAGAGTGAAGGCTGGGTGTGCCCCCAATTTTTTGGCTGCATTTGCCAGGACTTTAGCTTTGAGAACTTGTAGTTGATGGGAATAAGAAATGGTTTTGGCTTGCTCCTCCCAGAAAGAAACATATCTCATGACTGGACACAAAAAGGAGAAGAAGCCCTGTTTTCTAGGTCATATCCAATCACAGTTGAGCATCTAGGCACTGAGATGGGGAGGAGGGAAAGCGGGAGCAGGTCATGGCACAAATGCCATGGTAAGAATCTTTGTTCTTACCAAGATTTGGTAGATTGTTTTGCATAAGTGTTTCTATATTTGCTGTATGCCTTTAGGATAACTTCCAGAGACATTGAATAATTGAGTTTTTAAAACTAATTATCAAGAGTTTTGATTGTTTTCTGAAAGCCGGTTCATGAGGCTCCTCAAACTGCCATTCTGGAAATCTATTATTTATTATTATTATTATTATTATTATTATTATTATTTTATCCTGGATTTAGGGAAGTTTGGGAAAAACACATAATTGACTTAGTCTACTTACAAGATTTCTATTAAAACTAAGGTTCTAGGTGTGTAGTTGTAGAACATCTATTCCAGAGTGTAGGACTATTAGAAGAGAAACTAGTAGCGAAGAAATATGTTTATTACTCTAGATGTATTTATGTAACTTGAGACAATACGAATTTTCCCTATTTTTATTTAATGATATTGAATAATTTTGGTAATAGTAACGTGAAAAATAATCAGATTTATTTCAGAGACCACTTTGGATTAAACATGAAAAAATACAGGAATGGAGTTTAGATATGAAAGAGGAAATAAATACCTTATTTCAATAAATGTTATTATTGAACAACCTTGAACATTAAGTATGTAGCAAACAAGTGTTATACCCTCTTTACTACTAAATTCAAGTTATGTAAGTTATAACATAACTTTCTATTGTTCCAAGCTATAATATTGTACACTATAAGGTTATAGAATAAGATTTTTTTTTGCAGATGATATACTAGTGTTAATGTCCCAGATGATACCACTCCACAGAATTATCTTTGATCTTCTCTGGCTATAAAGTCGTGCTGTCTCCTCTCTGTCTCTATCTCTCCCACTCTCTCTTTCTCCCCTCCTCCATCTCCCCTTAACAATTTTGTTCCACTTATTTTTATGTCAATTTTTTTTTCTTGTAATTGAACATGTCTGCTGTTTTTAAATTCCCTTGGTTCAAGGATCATATTTGTTCTCTTTTTTGCCTCTTATACATACTTGACCATTACAGACACTTGTAGAATATGTTTGATGTGATATATACTTATACTTACACCTTTAAGGCTGTTTATATTTGTGTACTCTGATTCAACAAATCCGTATTGTTTAACTCCCTTTACTATCATAAAGATTGCTGAGTTTCTTTCTTTCTTTATTGAAACATGTGATACTATTTTCTTTTGACTGTATCAAACTCTTTTACTTCTAATGCAGAGATATTTCCTAATTTCTAAATCTACTCACTATAATTTTCTTATACTCCATACAGCCACATACTTAAACTAGATAATAAAACATAAATAATGGCTTGCGTGTTACCTCATCTATTTAATCCATCTATCTTTGACCTGAAAAGTAGTCAGTTATATTCTATATGTTCAAAAAGCTAAACTAACAACTAATGGTTAAAAACATTTGTTTTAAATGATGCTCAAATAAATTGTTTGTTCAAAGGAGGCATTAAATGCCTTATGTCAGATTAATTATTTAAGTCAATGACTTATTTCCTTGTGTTGTATCATACCATGCCCAAGTTTATATGTAACATTAAGCATAGCTAACTGCTCTTCTTGGATATCTAAGAGTTGGAGTGAGGAGGGTATGTCAAAATACAAATTCTACAACAAATGTACATCTATTTCTGCCTACAGGCTGTGATTCTTTTTCAATAAAGAATGTTTGAACAACTTTCACTGTGGCATGCTGTTGCTCTCTGTTCAAGGATTAATTAAAACATGTTCCAATAAAAAACTCCAGCATGAATACATGGAACCAGAGCATGTCCTGTGTGCTGCACCTTCTTATGTGATAAGCTATATTTTCCTTCAATGGATGCACATTGCCTCCGTTTTTAGAACTAGTAAGCTGGGATAATTATGGAACAATCTAGGCAATGTTCAATAGCCCATGCAGATGCCTGACAGGGCATGTTGTCTCTTAATTAGGAATTTGAATGCTTAATGCCTGTATATTAACTGAAATAATTGAATAAATGTTTTACATTTCTTTCACTTTTACTGACATCAAAGCCAGACTAACTAGAACAATGTGTTTTAAAAATAAAAATAGTGTATTATATGTTGCATAGGAGCCAAACATATTATTTAATATTATATTTAACAATATTGTTTTAATAATTTGCTTTTATTTATTAGCCTAAAATTTAATACCGCATTTTACAGATTCTGATACATTTTATATCATCACCTCCTATTACTACTGGAAGTCTAAGTAAATATTTGATTTATTTTTTCTAAATGTCTGTTCTAATCAGGTTGCATAACCACTCTGCATTTGTATGAGAAGTATATCACTAATATAGTATAAACATATTTATTGCTTATATTTGAAATGCTTGGTAACAGTGTTTATTCATAACTATTTAAAAAAGCTGTTTTTAAACATAACAAATTGCTCTCTATTAGGAATACACATAATGACCTATTTCCGTAAGCATTTTTAATAAGAGATATCTTGATGTGCAAAACCCTGCAGACATTTTATGGAAATTAGACAGTATTGTGCAGAAGTGCATCAGAGCCATATATTTTTTACTTAATATTCTGAGAGGTAGATTATTTTTGCTTGATATATGATGCAAAATAAAGGACCCTATATAGAGGTGAATATGTTTCCATATATTTCTCCTTTTGTTTTGCTCATGCACCTGGTTTATTTGCAAGATTTTATGCATAAAACAAAAAGATATTACTTGAAAACTATGTGCTGTGTGAGTTTTCACATGTGCAATCAGATTAATGTTGATTATATACATAAAGAAGAATTGCCTCATGGGCTCAAAGACTTAAGAGATATAAGTTTTATTAAAAAAATATTTAGCAATCAAAATGGTCTATATTATTTAGCTCAATTTTTTGAAGAAAAATATGGAGTTTGTCTTACACTAGACAGTTGTAGAATTTAGAAATGTTGAATGTCAAATAAATACATGCATGTCAGCTTTTCTCCTAAACAATAGGACTTATTCCACATTAGATTAATGTAATAGTCATGCAAAGCATAGGTCTTATAGGCTGTGTGGAAAAACAAAGCTATAATTCAGAAGAAGATGAACTTTGCTGTATGAAAAGAGTTGAAAATCATAAACTATCCTAATTTTGTGTTATAATTCAGAAATGCAGACATTCTTTCCATTTTTAAGCAGCCATTCAGCATCTTCTATTTTTTGTGTTTTATTTTGCCATTTTAAAATCAGAGACCCATACTAATATGTTAGATTGATTTAAATAATATATCAACTCTTCTCTTGTCATTTCTTTTAGCATAAATATGATAAATAATGCAAATATTGGTCCATATTTGATAGGAAAAGATATATACCATAATGAAAAAAAATAACAGCAAAATTATTAATAGAACAGGAAATGCTCAATGCCCAACAGTCATTCCCTCTAAACAACAACAAAAAAAATTGAATTATATTAATGTATTCAACAGTGCCTTGGTGACACATCAGATGCCATTTGTCATTACATGCTTATTATGTTGCTGAAATAGAATTATGAGGTTTTGCTGACAATTACTATAGAACATAGTATGTCACATTATTCTTCTTTTTGGGGGGAGGAGTTGTATTTCATTACCATTTTGCCTACAGACAGGCTAAATAAAAAACAAACAAACATATGAGTCATATTGTGATGGAACTAAGAAATCACATTCTGTGACTTGTTAGATGTACACCTAGAAATGGCGACATTCTCTTCTTTGATCCTTTGTTATTTCTTTTAATATCTTCTTTTTCTGATAGATATAATTTTATTTATACAAATTTAGGAAAATATACTTTTAATTCAAAATATTATTTGTCACCAAGCAAAAAATCCTTTTGGAATGGAAATTTACAGAAAGAATTATTTACAGGAATCAACTATAATTACATATAATTCATGCTGCAGCTGCTTATAATTGTAGTTTTCCCCAGGACCTTCCCGTAGTTATAACCACCTGAGAATAGCTTCTTTGCATACGGTTAATCGGAATAATTTTTCTATAACTAGATGCAATGGCATTAAACGATTAGTGAGAAAACTTTGTCCTCCATAATCTGATTAAAAGATAAATTTGGTTTGACAGCAAAAATTTGATAAATACCTACTACATGTAGAAAACTGAACAAAGTGATGCAAGCTGGCAAATCAGAAAAAAGGGAAATCACAGTCTCTACCATAGGATAATTCAAAATCTTGCTGGAGGCCTAAAAACAACCACACATGAAAATAATGTAAAAATATTTGTAATGGATAGCACTGAGAAAGTACAAAATATAGAATTATCATTTTCTTGTTTTCCAAAGTACAAGGCCCATCTCTTTCACCGAGACATAAACATTAAAAACGTCTTCATATAAACTAGCCTGTGAGACAAATGCGATGCTGGATCTTCCCAGGGTATATTTATGCTGTTAAGGTACCAAAGACCATGTGACAGAGTATAAGTTACATACATGAAATTTGATATTAATCAGGATGTTCAATATCCACCTCCAATATTGTGTAATTGGACAAATTATTTAACCTTTCTGAGGTTTTTCTCTAGTTAAAAATAAGAATAAATACCTATCTCTTTATTCTTATAAAGATTCATTCAGATACTGTACATTCATTCAGCTACTGTACATGAAAGCTCAACTTGCAGCACACCCAGAAGAAAAAGACACTATTATGATGGAAGACTTCCATAAGTGGCCCTGTGGCTAGAGCCTTGCTGCCTACTGGGTTCTAGAATCTTTTATTACAGCAATAATTATAGGATTGATATTGTCTGTTTACATACACAACCTAGGGGTATCCATTATTTAGTAATTTGTGAAGAAAACAAAAGTATTTCTGGAGAGTGGTTGAATCCATATTGTATAATTAAATCTATGCACATTGTAATACATACATATATGTAATATATATTTATATACATATATAGCATATATTTGATTTTATATAACAAATATAAAAGGTTATTCAGAGGTCTCTAAAAGAGATGTATAGTTCTCTCCCTACAAAAAAGATAATATCCTTTAGAATCTGTTCCGACTAGGCCATCTTCTGGGTGTCTAATTAGAGAATGTTTATGCTATGTGAATGTATTCAATCAAAGGACAGACTATGTGTATTGAGTCTCTCAGTAAACTACACCTCCTGGTGTTCCCATTCTACGCAGTCCCAGCTCCTTGAATATGGGCTAGCCCTGTTACTCCTTTTGAACAATAGAATGCATTGAAGTAGCTCCATGATGCTTCCAAGGAAGGATAGGTCATAAAAAACCTGTTAGCTTCCTCCTGGGTCTAAAGAATACCTTGCTCTGTGAGTGGCCTGACAACCGTATGAGGGTCTAACTAACTTGGGACGAATAAGGAATTCTCCAGTGTGGCACTGATTGTCAGCAAGAGACTTCCATGCTCACATTGGCCTCATGAAAGTCCTGGCTTTTTCAGCAGTTGCCTAGAAGGCTCTGACACCCATTTCTTATGGGCAGCAAAGTTAAGACCCCATGAATCTTAAAATGTTGACCAATAAGACACCGGAGATGGAAACCAGCAAATAAACTACTTGCTCGTTCTTCCATTTGATGGGGTGTTTCGAGATGGAACAATTTTACATTGCCTCCATGAAGATAACCCAAGAGGGTCAGAAACTAGCTGTGTGTATGGAGAATCTATGGCTCACTCGGTAATAAACCTTGGGTTACTTTTCCCGCGTACTACTGTTTTCTCGCTTCTCTTTTTATTTCTCTGACTTGTGTAGGCAAAATTTTACCACAGGTCCTATTTTCTACAGAATCCAGCAATGACAACCAGGAAAGGGGCATTATAAAATAGACATGTGTAAGGATAGATTACAATGGGACAGACTGAAATCTCAGGCATTAGGTGTTTTAAAACATTTTTCTTTTGGAAATTGTGTGTTTTCCAAAATACTTTGGAAGTCTAAGGTTTACTAAGTTACAATGTTTTCTCTTGGTTATGTAGCAGCCACCAGGCCCCTATTCAGATACCTGAATACAATGTCTACATTGAGTTTGATTTAAGGTACAAAAGTCAAACTGTTTTTTGTTTGTTTAGTTGGTCTTTTTTTGTTTTTGTTTGTTTTTTGTGTGTGTGTAAATATGCTTCATTTAGACCCTGCTATTACATTGAAGATGAATTTGAATTTAAAAGTTAGTTGTATTAAAGCAATACAAGCTTTTATAGGAAAAACTTACTGTAAATACTATCATGAGCTCTTAAGAGATGTCACTTTCTTTGGTAAATATAAACATTCTAAGAGGTAGGGAAATGCTGCTACAGAGTCTGAACCTCAGCATATCCAAAACCAGGGCTGGAAGTCAGGAGAATTAGCAGCAGGTGCTTAGGGTTTAGAAAGTGCTGAAGGGACGAAAGGCCAATGTGTTGGCTCCAGGTTAGTTCTTATGATCAACTATTCTTTTTATCTTCCCATAAGACCACCTCTCTCGTTTGTTGCAGAGGATGGGAGGGATAAGAGGAGGGGGCCAAGAAGGAGTCAGAATGTTTGATTTCAAATAGGAAATAGAATTCCTCCGACGATGGCCTGTAGCAATGAGAAAAAGCACATTAACTGAAGCAGACTGAGGAGGGCAGCAGGGGTGGGGCACTGGAATTATTCACATAATTTAAAGCATTAAAAGTAAATCAAGACAGTGGCCTGTTTAGTGTTTAAACCTGTGCAATTTCTGGCCCCATTTCCACACAGTTTTCTTTTGTTTATCTCCGGAGAGATGCCCACATGTGTACAATACAAAGAACTGAGTCATAAAAGCAGAGGCCTGTTAGCCTCCCTGAGGACCAATTAACGGTGCTCCAAATCTTGTGGGCAGGCAGATAAAAAGGATAGAGAGAGTGAAGGGGAAGAGGATGAATACTCAACTAGAGTAGGGCAGGGTTTTTTGTGTGTGTTTTTTCAGATGTTGGAAGGGACTTCTTTAGTTATTCTTATCTAACTTCTTTGGGGTTTGTGGGTGTTTTTTTCTTTCTTATTTATGTTCTCGCAACTGCTTCTGTAGTTTTCCTAGTTGTAATGTGAACAGAGAGAAAGTAGTACTTCAAACTATCAATTAGGCTTTCATCCGAACTGATGACAGCACGAGCCTGGTTGAAAAAAAATAAATAAGAAAGGACATTTAGAATGTTTCTGCTCCTCCTTTCATATATTGGCAGTTTTATTGATAGGTGCTTGAGTGTGTTTTACCATTTTTATCTCCAAGCTGGATATTGCTGTGAATGCAAGGAGCTTTGTAGTTCAACCTTTAACTCATTCTCACCCCCTACGAGTCCACAGGCCTTTGAACAGCAACGGAGTGGCACTTTGAAATCAGGAGTTGAAAGTGTTTGACATGGAAAGGGGAGCTTGAAAGTCTTGCTCTTTGAACCTTTTCTTTTCAAAGTCCCACAGAAAGTACAGGCAGGACAATAATGGGTAGGCTGGGGGCTCTCTGGGTAAAGAGGGGCTATGTGGTAATGAAGATTTAAGTGTTTCCCTAGTGCCATCCTATTCTGTTTCCTCCATGAGAGGGAATTAAAGCTGCCTTAAGATAACACAGTTGCATTTTGGTGGCAGTAGTTGATTTTTTTTTTTTTTTTTTTGACATGTTAAATCCATTGCTTAATGACATTCTGAGAAAAATCCATCCACCCAGTGAAAATCAGAAAGCAGGCATCAGAATCCTCTCTTGCCCAGGGAAGTTAGAATGTGGCATGATGTTCCAAAACTTGCTGTAAACCAGGCAGTGATGATTCCTGAAGCTAATCTACTTAAGGGAAAACGTGCTGTTTCACAGAAGTTGGAAAGGGACTCTGTCATTACTGTAGCATTTCCTCTGCTTGACCAAAGAGCAAGTGAAGTGGTAATACCACCATTTGTTTTCAAACCAAACTCAGATCCTTGATGAGTATGGTGAGGTAAGATTACATCTTAACTTTTGGGAAATTTAGCTCTCTGTCAAACAGAATGAAATGGCAAAGTAGCAAGGAAAATAACTACATGTATTGTTTGTATTTTTATTTTATTAAGTATTCTGTGGGTATGAAGATGGTTCCAACTCACTACCAGCGTGGCAGTTTTTAAAATGTTTTCTAGTACTGATGCATCCCATATTTCATGAAGTCCATCTTTTGACCAGTGCCCACTCCCTCTGTACAAAGTCCAGTTTATGGTGATGGAATGCCGGAAGCAAAACAGATTACAAAGTAAAAAAATGGATGACGTTGAATTTGATGCTTTCAAAATAGTAATTTGAAAATATTTTTGGTCTGGTGGCTTAAAAATTTAATAGTCATAGCTTATGGAAATCTTAACAAATGGTTATTACCATCTTTTTTCACAATGTATATCACTGTTAAGTTTGATAAAGAAAAAACAGCCAGAATATTTATGAAGCAAGTATTACAGACATGGTACTTGTTACCCTGCTTTACAGATGGTTTCCCATTAATCTTCTCTATAATGCAGAGGTAGACATGGTTGGTATGTTTTGCAGATGAACTTGGAGGTATAGGGTTAAGTAGCTAAAACTTGATCACAGTCTCTAAAGTAGTGAAATTAAAATTTATATTCAATCATTCTGATTCCAAAATACATGACTTTTGAACTGTATGGAAAATGAGTGTAAGGAATTTATTAATAAGAAAGAAATATTTAGAGTAAATGAAATGGTGAGTACGTATTTAGATCATTTCCTGTAACAATGACAATAATACCATGGTGGTGATATAAGTAAATTTCTTTCAAAAGAAATTAAAATGCATTTAGTATAGTTTTAAGGATTTGGAGAATTAAGGGAATACCCCAATTCATAAGTGTGAGCCTTTTCCAAACATTCTTATTCATCAATAAAAACATGTAATTCTGTTCTTGAGAATGATTGAAATGCCCATGATTGGGAAATAGCTACCTACATTCTTTATATAAAGACCTTTTAACCATAAACTATCTCTGCAACTATGATGAATCTAAAAGTCAATTTTCATCAAAACATGACATTCTGTTGTGCTCTAACACCAAAGTAATTTGTCCCATTTTTGTGGCCACTTCCTGAAGAATGGAAAAAAAAAAGAAAAGAAAAAAAAAGAAACTGGAATATATCAGAACTCTCTAGGTTGCTATGGTTTGTTGATTGTATAAAGAGTACTTTTTTCCTTGAGCTTTGAAATTCAAAAACTCATTTATTTCCTATTATGAAATGGCATTTTGTTTGCATAACTAACATTCACTACACTGTGACTACATAATGCAGGGTTAAAAATAATGATGGTTACTCTAATAAGCATAGATCTTTATGAAATCCCTCTGGCAGTAGAATGTTTCATTCCCTCCCCAGGTTTCTTGGATAACTAATTTGTGTTTCAGTGTTTTCTATTTTCTAACCTATTTGAAAAGAACATACTTTGTCATAGTAAACATATTCTCTATTATTTAGTTTAAGCACAAATATTTACAAAACATATATAAATAAATACATTGCACAATATCCAAATATATACATACATATGCAAATATATTACATTAGCAGGAGTCCTGAAGACAGGTTGCCTGGTGACTAGGTCCTGGCTCAGATATTTCTTAACTATGCAACTTTGGGCAAGTTTCTTAAGCTCTCTGTGCCTCTCTTTACTAGATTGCAAAATGGTGATGTTAAGTTTAATAAATTCACAGGGAAGTTGTGAAGATAAATGTGAATACAAAAATAGAGCTAATAAAAATTAGCTACTATTGTTAGGAAAGGTACCATGTTTGTAGTAAGTACTCTAGTGACCTAGTCACCATAGATACCAAAAGTTTAAAGGTCGCTATAAATAACATGAATGTCTTACATCTCAAACTTTTTGTCTTGGAAACACTGAATAATTGTAATTATGCTATTTTAATGCACTATCATTTTATTACTATTGTTACTACCTGCAAACTAAGTAACTGAGACAAAAAGTTTAAATAGTTTAAGGGCAATTATACAAGTTTAATATTACTAAAATACATATTTTCCCATGAAATTTTATCTTACTACAATACTGGTAAAAAGAAAAACCAGAAAATAATAATTTGACTAATTCTGGAATGGGTAGGTAACATGCCAAGCCTCTTGATGAGAAATCTGCTTTGCAACATAATTTTCAATGTGTGTGTTTGTGTGTGTGTGTGTGTGTCTGTGTATGTTTATTTAATATGAGCGACTATATATGATCGACTATAGGTTAACAACATTGAAGCTTATCAAAAAAAAAAAAAGAAAAGAATTCACATCTTTCTCTTCCCGAGTAGTGAAATTTGTATAATAATGTATTAAAGCAGAGGAGCAGGTTTGGAAAAGAGAACAGTGAAAATTGCAATAAGAAGTCCATGTGGGTGAAACGTTATGTCAAAATATCTCCTAGGGAAATAATTTTGAAAATTAACTAAAAATGCATATGGTTCTCTTTATAATAAGACTTAGTTTATTTAATTCCTAGAAAACTAATGAAAATAGATTAATTGCTTTATTTGTCAATCATTAACTCTTACCAATCTGAAACTATATGTGTTGACAGTGGCAATTCCTTACACATTATTCTCTTACCTGGATTCTAGATAGGAAATCCTTTAATCAGTCACTACTAAATCAAAATTTCTTCCTAAGATCTTCTTGTAATTTTTATACAAATCTAAATCGCTTTTTAAATAAGATACCCAATTCTGAAAAAGTTTGAGAAATTTACGACACTTTAAAATATTTTTTTAATTAGGAAATGAAAATCTTCCTTTATCGTTTTCTTTTACCATTTTCTTATTACTAAAGTGTTTCACACTTTCCTTAAATTAAAAAAAAATTATATAACCTGGTATAATTTGCACATATATAGTACAAATATTAATATAGATATTGATAAGCAAAGTTTTTTATTATATAAGTATTTTTGATTCTGGAATATTTATCGTTCCCTAATTGACTTTGTAAACTACTCAACTGATAAATATGTTTCTTTGGTGTTTTATTTTAATTTTGTCATTTTTTAAAACAATAATTTTCCTTACAAACCAATCATCTATCTTGATAATAAATGCACTTTTTATAAACCAAAATGATTAAATGTTATTTGGAAAATATCACACAAAAGTCACACATATGAAAGTTTCCTTCCCCTGTATTTAATTGTCTTTCTGACTACCTCTATGAAAAATCTGAATAACTAATGGGTTGATTGAACTCCATCTCCCGGACTTAATAGTTTCAGAGGGAGTTGACAAATAAGTCTGAGTTTGACTCTTACAGGGTATTGATTTACCATTGATTTTCTGTAGATAAGGTTTCCTAAAATTATATTTTATAAAGTACTTTTGAGATTTATGAAACAAAGTAGTCATGGTTTGTTCAACATGATTCCCATATTTTCCAAACGGTATCCTTCAGACCAAGTTTTAAAAATGACCAGGCTTTACCCACAGAGATTGATAAAAATAAAAATTCCCTGACTCATTGTCATTTTTGATTCTTTAGATAGTGGATATAGACAAAGAATCTCTATAGCTAACCATGTCCTTAAGATGTTAATGTGTTCCTACATTTAAGAAACACAAGTCTAAAACCTTTTTCTTCTAAAGCATTAATATTATGTTTACGTGATAAATTATTTTTAAGGAACAACCTATAGAGAATTTCTTTTCATTAAGAATCACCCACATTTCTACTTTCCTGCTTTACTTATTGATTATTGGTTTGGGAAATAAACTGAGAATGATGGCAAATCACATTGGGTAGCTCTTTCTCAAAAGAATTCATATTTAGTAAAACTGAAATAAATAACTTTATTAAAAAAGTTGAAAGACACCCCCCACTGGAACTCTCAGGTTTCATAAATGAAGGGAATTGAAAGAGCTTTTAAATGAATATTCTCAGTATATTCATGGACTTAACCATCAATATATTTTTCTTTTATTTCTTTGTTACTGTTGTTGCTGTCCTATAGATTAGCACTTCACAACAGTCATCCAAGTCATACACAGCAGCAATTGCATAACCTAAAAGACAAACAGCAAGGTATCTGAAGGTAGATTTCTTAGTTTCAAATCCTGGCTCTACCTCAAAATTGGCCTGTGACTTTGGGAAAGTTTGACCATTGATTTCTACTATTTACCTCATAAAGTGGTAGTGAGGAACACATGGAGTAACATACATGGAGTTCATACCTTACAGTGTGGTACATTAAAAAAATCAATAAATATTAACCATTATGATTATGATTATGATTATTGTGAAACTGGTTAAAAAAACCTCAAACAAAACTGTAACATATTCTATGATACTGTTGAATAACTAATACATTCATTTTTTCACTATAGAATAGTCTATCTTCTCTGTTGTCCCAAAAGTATATTACATTAGACTTTCATTATACTAGCTAAAAACATTTAATGTTTCTTCACATATAGATATTTTTGGTCAAAATTATGCATACTACTAATTTAAAGAATCACTTGTTACAAAGAACAGCAGTCATTTACCACTTGCTTCCTATTTTCACAGTTTCCATAGGGAATAATTTTCAACTACAGGCAGTCCTCATATAGTATGGCAATGCTGGACAATAAATATGACCATGCAAAGTGAAACTAATCAAAGACAACTTAATAAAGAAGGGGGAAATGATAATTCTTCTGTGACCTTTAAAAGTGTCAAAGCATTAAAGAATCTTACTGTCAGTTATAAGCACATAGAAAAATGAAAAAGGAAAATTAATACTTATTTACAATACTGTAATTCAAAATATTAGAAACATTGAAAATATAATTTATTTATTATTATAAAACTTGTCAAGAGTAGTTTGAACAGTTCTTGCCTTCTTGTAAAATGTATAATATACAGTGAACATCTTTTCTATGCAATTCTGAAATGTCATCCTTCATTTTAAACTTGGTCAGATATGAACATTTCACCCTTTATACTTTGCATATTGTAAAATATCTCCAAAGTTTCATTTACTGTGAAGTTTTTACCAACATCACTTCCTCTGAGTCATCCTTTTCATCACAACCACTTTCCTCATTTGTGTCAATAAATTCTCCTTTGCTAAGTTCCTAAACTGCGTATCTAGAATCTGTCAAACAATAGCAGTGTCAATATTCTCATAGTTAGCTAACTTTTTCTTTAATCCATTTATGTTTGAATCAAAGTTCCAATTTTGATTCAAAATTCCAGTTTTATCACTGTCTATTTACTTGTGCACTTTCATCTTTGTTAGCCAATTACTTGTTTTGATTATTTATTATTGTAAAATGTCACATGGGTTAATAATTGGAAGGGAAGGAGGCAAGACAACTACATACTTTTCTGTCCATTCATAAGCTGAGTAACAGGTGTGCAGCAATCAATCACCAACAGTAGTTGAGGGGATTTGTCACTAATCACGATGTATATCTATTATTTACGTAACTACTTGTGGACTGAAGAGCTGGCAGTGGAGTTTATGCGTTTATTTACAGTTAGTACCCTGTGGTAATTGAAATTTAAATCATGTCTTAGGGAATTGGTGCCATTTAACTGAACTGCAATTACTGAAGTTTGTGCATATTGGAAACCTGCAAAATGCCTACATTTTGACTCAACAGTGTCTCAACAGTTAAGTCTGATGGAGGCACCATAATTCAATAGTTTCATCCTTTGGAAAGTGTATCCTAGTCAGTTCAGCAGGGAAAGAGCACTGGACCGGTCACACAAGCAATTAAAGTCTTCAAACCAGAAGTGCCATTGGTAACTTGTATCCACAATCCACTGGTGAGAATTTATCATAAGGCCTTTCCTAACTACAAGTAGCCAGGAAATGTAATTCTCCTTTATGTCCAGAAGACAAAAACTTGTTAAGTTTGAGTAACAGAAGCCTCTAACCAGTTAGTTTATTAGTCAATGTTCACAGTATTTGAACTGTGTAAATACTATACTTACCAGAGAAAAGCACTATGCTATACTTATATTTTCAGTCTTGAATAGTTTTGTTTTGTTTTGTTTTGTTTTCCTTCTGTAGAATATTAGAATATTTTGCAGTCACCTGAAACTAAAGGGTGGGATCAGGGATATGACCCTAATCATTCTCCAAATAGATTCCCAGCTATTTGTGAGAGTTAATTAACATTGAGGAAGGGGAATATATCTTTAGAGAGCTGTTAACAAAGGGTCAGAGATACAATATTATATAGGGATTCCCAAAGGCATTGTGAATATGGTGTTCTAGGTATACAAATGGAGTTCTGCCTCAATTCTCACAGTGGTCCCAAAGGCTCTGCAGAAAGTTTCTTTAGTCTCTCTTCTTGTCCTTGTGTACTTATTTGTTTCTTCATCTTTTGAGTGATCACCATTATTTTAGAAAGTACCAGGTAGAAACTACTTAGTCTTCCCTATACTGGCCAGATAGTAAATTAATAACAAAATCATATACATTCTGGGTAATTAGCATAGATTAACACCATACTTGAAGACTTAAATGTCGAGGGTTGTGAGTCTCATCATATTCCCATTTAACTCACTGGTAGGATCCCTACCAAAAAATACAAACTATAGACGAATCATGAACAATAACTGTGCACAACCACAAACATAACTAAGTCATAATACCAATCTCAACTGTTGTGCTGAATATGTTAAATTTACTAGAATAATTCAACACAGCCAGTGCCAATTAGTATTGATCTGTGAATGTTATTTTCCATGGTCATTAAGAAAGATCAATACTACTTTGTATTTACATGGAAAGAGTAGTAGTACACATTCACCTCTTTTTGCCCAGAGCTACATAAAATATCCTGTTCTCAGTGAAAATATAGTTCAAAGGAACTTTTGTTATCTTAGTATTTGCAGAACATCTCACTGATCCCCAATATTAACAATGACACCCAAATTTTACTCAGGAGCAAGATGTGGCAAGTTCCTTGGATGCCATGGAAAGACACATATGTGTCAAATAGTGGGCAATAAACCTTGATAAATTAACGGTTTGCTTAATTAGTACAACAGGAATTCAATGATTTAGTGCATGATGGGACATATCCCCTTAGAAAAGAACAAGTTTTTGTACCTTAAACTTGTTTGAATAATTAAGAAGCACATTGCTTGTTGGGCCTCTTTGGTGTCTGATCAGTATATACCATATTTGTGAATGTTGCTCTGTCCTTTGATTGAGTGACTAATAGGTAGCTCATTCAGCAGAAGCTAATCTGCTGCTTGGAAAATATGCTCTAATAGATCCAATGTTGCTAGAGATATCTGTGGTTAATATATATGCTGTGTAGAATCGGTGGTAAGCCCCAATAAGCTAGCCATGCATATCATATACGACATACCACATCATCTGTCCCAATGCCACAGCACAATCCCTTAAGACCACTCCTTCTGCAATAAAGAACTAATAACTATGTGAAAAGCCTTTCCTGATGAACTATTGGGTACTTGTAAAGAGTGAATACCTGAGATATAAATTGACACAAATCATAATTGCTCATCATTAGCTGTTTATTTTTATATTTACCAAGTCTGAGGACAGACAGTAGCAATCTATTTGATGATGAAAATGGTGCATTTTATATGTGCCCTAATTAAGTTCAGAGTAGAAAACAGTGCTCCCTTTTCAGCTCACAGCTATTGCTTCTTGATGAGATCCCTATGAGCAGTTGAAAGGTGAAAATATTTTGTCTTGATCCATGCATTGATCAGATTAATGTAGTTATACACTGAAATTAGATTCTGGTTACAGTGATATGTGGAAATCATCCCAATGGAAAGAGCTTCAAGCAGTATACTTGGTTATCAAGTTTCAATGGCGGGTCAATGTCTAAAAGAAGAATACACACAAACAGGGCAGTGGCTAAAAGCTTGGCTGCTTTGTGAGGAAGATTGCAAAATGAGAATTCTAGAGAAAAGACAGTAGATAGACCTATGAAAGGAGTACAGAAGTGTATGAATCTTTGTGATTCCCATCAATGATCATCAGAAAACATCCACCTTGAAGATTACATTCAACAACCCTATTATTCATCACCTATTTTTTTTCTCTTCTTGTCTTTCATAGTTTTCATCCTTATTTAGGTGAATTTTAGCTTTATTTTTATTTTTAAAAATTTTATTAAACTTATTGGGGTTATGTTGGTTAATAAAATGATAGCTGCATAAGGATAACATATTTTACAACCCTTCATGTCTTTGGAATACCCTTGTGTTTGATATTTAATTGGGTGGATAATTCTATGTTGGAACTTTTTTTCTTTTTTCTTTTTTCTTTTTTTTAGAAATTTTAAGGTATTACTCCTTTGTTTTTTGATTTGCAATGTTGCTGTTAAAATATCTAATGCCATTTTTTTTTTTTGCTCTTTTAAATATTACCTATTCTATTTGTTTTCCTCTATATAAATTTTTAAAGTCTTTTTTTTTCCCTTGGTGTTCTGAATTGTAGAGATGATGCAAGTTTTGGATGTTTTTCTTTTTTTAAATGATTTTAAATTTTATTTATTGCTCCAGACATCGAGTGGACCTTTAAATCTAGATATTCATTAATTAAGCTATTCATTCTAGGACCTTTTAAATATTATTTGTTTCATTATTTTCTCTTACTTGTTTTCTCTGTTCTCTTCTGGAATGAAGGGCTGCCTTGCTTCAATTTCTTCAGTGAATAACTATACATCTACGGCTTGGGTAGGATATTAAAATATTTTTCAGTCACCTTAAACTAAAGGGTAGGATCTGGGATATGAATGCCTATCTCCTTATATAGTCTTTCATTCAATGCACCTGTTTTCAGCACCCTTTCATTCTTCTGTTTCTTGAAGTATTTGGTATTCCAATCATTAGCATTAGTTTAAATAATCAAAATTAGGGTGCCCAAATACAAAAATTAAAAAGAAGAAAAAGCAAGCTATATCTTCTTTACAGAATTCTGCTTTGTGAGATTTTTTTTTTCCTATTTGGGAATGATAATCAGATGAGATTGGTGACAGATGATAGATAGATAGATAGATAGATAGATAGATAGATAGATAGATAGATAGATAGATAGATAGATAGATAGATAATAGAATATATATGAAGAAAGGTAGATGAATATAGATATAGACAGAGAATATAGGCAATTATAAACATAATCACTCGCAAACAATTGGTTGAGTGACTACAATTGCGTTTCTGTATAGAGAAAATTCTATAGCATTCATTAGCAAACAAAAAGGAATTTAATGAATAAATACAGAAGCAAGAAAAAGAATTTAAAGCCATATTTCTTAAAATAGAGATAACATTTTACAGAACATATGAGTAGAATAAGAGTAAGAAATCAGCATTTGTTTCTATTCTCATTGCATTTGTTTAGAGAGACATCGTTGGCCATTAAACATTTTTAGAAACACACTGAAAAAGAGCTTTATTTTATTGGAAAAGCTGCATTGGCCCCATCCTCATGGCATATATATATTTTTTCATTTGTATTTCCTTCATCTAGTTTTATCTTTTGGATTTAAAGGATTTAAATATCTGCCTACAGTAAATATACAAAACTTTCCTTCCCCCAGACATAAATTCTAATAAAAAGTCATATAATTGCAGATTGTTTAAATAATGGGATTTTTGTGATAATATGGCTTTTTGATCACATCCTCTCATTTTTGTGTGTTAGGAAACAGAAGCCTAGAGAAGTTAAATATGATAAAAACTTATACGTCGAATAGTAGAGCTTCTGTTTCCCAATATACTGCTCTATACAGAATACCATAATGACTCTAAAATATTATTTTTATATCTAATCATTGTTTATGAGGTAAGTCAATACATTTCTTGGGCACTTGATTATTTCTAAAGGCTTCGCATAAGCTTCTCAAAGGTTATTTTTTTTTTTTCATTGTCTTTCAACAGATGCTTGTTGAGTAACTATTATGTGTATTTGCACTATGCTGGGAATATCATTACTAAGCAAAAAAATGTCAATTGAATGTTATTCACCAATATTTGAATTGTTTTTTAATAAGAAACAAGGAGGTCTGCTGCTAAGAATCTTTAAAAAATTGCATTTCTGCCTTCATATTATTGTTTTACATAAAACAGCCAAGGACTCCAGTTTCCTCCACTCATGAGAAATTTATCACCATGCAGCCCAGTCAGAGTAATGCAACTGCTACAATCAACAACATGTTTCATTAGGAATGCATTAATTGCAATGGGTTAAATAATGGAACTTTAATATTTAATATGTTTTTCTAGAACAATAGATAGGTTCAGTACCATGATAAGACTGTTGATGACATAAGGGAACCACAGCCATATCTTATGCCCCCTGGGAAGAACCCAGCAAGGAGACCCTTCCTTTGTTCATCACAAGCACCACAGAGAATAAAGATATCAAATATCAAATACAGGTAGAGTTTACAAGGGTCACAAAAATGTCAGTGCATCATGTTTTTAGATGATCTCTATAGAAAGCACATATTTGAAACAATTCCAATACAAATTAATGCTTGAAATATTTATCATTACATAGTGAGATTTGTATTATATATGGGAGTAAAAAGAGAATGCCTCAACTAAACAACTAAACTGTAATTTTAAAGAGGTACTCAAATGTTAGATAAAAATAGTTTTAAGTATCAGTTTATTTATCTATTGTCAGCCTCTTGGAATTTTTATTCAGAATACATAAAAACCGTGAAAACTAGGCTCATTTTTGAGGCTTATGCTTTATTTAGGATTCACTTCAGAAATGCAATTTTGAAACAAGAATATATTAGTTCAGTTCAAAAACGGAAACATTCAATTCATTGATCTCTCATCTTGTGTGAACATCTTGCCACATATTGTGTGGAAAAGATGAATAAGAAACAACCTGCATTAAAGGTACACATTTTCTATTAGAGGAACAAAATTAATATAATGTTAATATAATCTGTAAATAGAATATAAATTAAAATATAAGAGTTAAACAGATAAAGAACACCTGAACCAACTTATGTTTTTAGGAAAAGTCCTTCTGAAGGAAGTACCTCTAAGTTGCATGTTCAAGAGTGAAATTCAAGTAAAGAAAGACAGGAAGAGCACTTAAAACAGAGGCAAAAATACAGTGTGTCATACAAGAGGAAAACTTGCAAGTCCCTTGGCGATTAAACTCTAAAATGGGAGGCAGTTTTATTCTAAGTAATAAAAGTCCAGTAAATAAAGGTACATCTGTATGCCACGAAGGACTTAGCCAAATGTAATTAAATCTCACCGAAGAAACAAAGCTGGAGATGATTTTTAGTTATTCCTAAAGTTATACTTGTCTTTCAGACCATGATATCAGGTTAGATTGCTTACATGAAGTGAAAAAATGTTGTTTAGTAGGCTCTTTGAAAGTAGAGCATGCTTTCATAATTAATGACCTTTCCTTTTATACTATTCACTTATTTTTCTACTTTTCAAAATGGAGTACTTTTTAATGAGCTTTAATGCATGTTTTTAACTTTCACCTCCAATGCTTAGATCCAACTCTTAGCACATAGAGCATATCTCAGTATCTGAAATATAAACACTTTTGTTACTTTTTCATTAAGATAACTTTAGTGGAAACTAAGTGGGTTAATGTATTTTCTTTTACCTTGTCATCAAACTCATTGTCACAATGCCCAACAGAAAGCTTTTTCTTTAGCAATATTAAATACAAGTAATACATGTTGAAATCCTTTTCTAGTCATGTTACTTGTAATAACTCATGCAATACTCAGTATATCTCCAGTAAATAGGTGTTATTATTGTCTTCATTTTCAAAATAAATAATCTGAGGCAGAGAGGTTAAATAGTTTGCCCAAGTTCACGTCAGTAGTAATATAACAGTCTGTTCTAAAGACTTAGATTTTAAATTCTGAGTTATGCTGCCTCTGAGTATCAATATAATTTTATGGAGAGAATAAATTAATGCAGAATAAAACAGAGTTTATATAAATATTTCCTAATTGATTTTCAGCACCATTCTCAGACTGAACTTAATGGATTTGTTATATTTTTGAACCTCATTAAATTATCCAGGTTTCTGAGGACTAATTACAGGTTTTTTTAAGGAAATAACACCAGCTTACATTTCCTTCTATAACCAAACAACACAATAATTTTCTAGATGTTTTTCACATATTCAGAAGAGTTGAAAGCAAGCAGAATTACTGCAATGGGTCGTGTGGGAAAGACATGTTTTTATTTTAGTTATACTCCCGTAAATATGAGTTTTCCACTCAGAGGATTCTAGCCAGGCCATGAATTTAGCCACGGTGTAACAGTAGTTCATTGCTATAACAGAGGAGAAAACATAACTCAACACAGCCAAAAAGGCCAGCATTTTAAAATGAATGATGATAGCTGATGAATCAATTCTACCTATTATCATGGTATAGTAATAAGAGAGGAAAAGGATACTCAGAGTTGAAAGGCAGTAAATATGGAGCAAATAAACTAAAATGGTATAACAAAATGTACAATCAACCTATGGAATATACTACTACAGAATGTAATATCATTGAATAATGTGGTTGGATTCTTCAAACATTCAGGCAATTTTATGACCATAGACCACATTTGTCTTCATATAAGTTAAAAAGATGGTAATCAAATCTCATGCTTCTGGAAGAAAAGTGATTGCCTATTAGACATTATTTTGGATAATGTTTTTATTTGGTTTCTTCTGAATTATAACCTGGTGTATGGAGGATTATAAACTGCTTTTTATCCTTTGGTATTTCTTGCTTGTCCCACTTTGTGGCATTTATCTCATACTGCTTTCTATTGCAACTATTTGTTCACATATCCAAGTCTTTTAAATCCTCAAATTGCTAATTCCTTAATGGGAAGAACTATGTTTATTTAACCTATGTTTTCCAAATAGCTCATGGAGTAAATTACCTATGACAAGGGATAAAAAAAAAAAAAAAAAAAGAAAAAAAATATATATGCTATATGTTCATTTCTCTTAGGGAAAGAGTGTGAGCTATTGGAAAGATTCAAAAGGCAATTTTAACATTCTTCTGAAATATTGTTTAAAAAAGAGAACGTTTTCTTTGTTTATATTTAGTTATAAGTAATATGATTAATAAATTAGTAAGATATATTGTAGTTTTAACTTTTCATTGATTTTATTACTTTGTTATTTTTTTCAGAGATATAGAATAGATACTATCATCCTCAATTTACAAAAAGGAAAACTGAGCACTATGAGGTGTGTCAGAAAATCCAAGAACTCTAAAAGCCAACTCTCCTAATTCCCAACCCATGGTCTTCCTGTATATCAGTCTATCCTCAGCAATTTATTTAATGCTCAGAACTGAAGCATTTCATTGAGGTCAGTAAATGGAGTCCCAGGGGAAATCTTGATTTCTTTCATCAAATTTTCAGCAGCGTGCTTCCAATTTGATTAGTACAAATTTTGCTTGGACATTCAGATAATTTTGGAGAGAAAGATGTGAGAAGGCACCAAAATAACTAGTAAGAGTGACCTTGTTATATAATATTAAAATGATTTAGATGTATAATATAGAATGAGAAAATAGTAAGGAAATACAAAGTGTGCCAAAAGTGCCAAAAAAAAAATGTATACGCATTTTAAGAGATCTTATGTTAAAATGTGTATGCATTTTTTTTTTGGCACCCCTGGTAGTCAAAACATCTGTCTTTGCAGATGTATATTTACAAATAAATAGTAAGAATTTGAAAGGTTGTTGAGAAAAAACAACTCTTTTCTCTGTAGACAATAGGAGCTTGTGTTTTTAATACTCTGGAGGAGATAGATGCAAGCTGGTTAGCAGCCAGTGATCAACTGATCACACTCTGAAAAACAATCCTGTATGTTTTATTGCCCATATAACACCTCCACTAGAACATTTTATTGACACTTCAAATTTACTATGACCCAAACTACTGATATTTCATCTCAAATCTCCTCTACCCAATTCTCATACTTTTATTAAATAGCAATTTCATATTTTTAGTTGCCCAGACCCAAAATCTTGGATTAACCTTCATCTCATTCTCACACGTGCTACCTGAAATCCATTAGCAGATTCTTGCAGCTTCTCTTTCAAAGTTAGTCTGGAATCTGACCTCACCTGAACTTGGACAAATCGCCAGTTCAGTCCAAGCTCCATCTTCTATCACCCGAACCACTGCAAAAGCCTCCTAACTGGTCTCCCTGTCTCCCACTTCTCATTCGTCTCAGTTTAGCATCCAGAATCATCCTTTTATAATAAAAGAGAGATCATGGTAGTTCCCTTATCTAGACTTACCCTTTCCACTTCATTTATATAAAATTTGAAGACTATATCTCTCAGTGTCCCAAATAATCTGGACTCTGATTACATGTTCAACTGTATTTTCTATCACATGTTTCTCTCTTTGACCTAGCCATGTAGCTGTCCCTCATATTCTGCACAAATACCTAGAATGCTCACTTTTAATGCTATTCTCCTAGATTTTCACAAGGCTATGGTTTTCATTCTGATCAAATGTCACTTCCTCAGAGAAGTCTTGCATGACTATCCCTATCTAAAGGAGGCACTCCAGTCCCAGTGATGCCATTTATTACTACTGACGTATCTTTATATTGATTTGTTCCTTGTCTGAGTTCCTCACCAGAGTGTAATGTAATATCCACAGGCACTTAATCCACTACAATATCTCTAATACTAAGAATAATAACTGTCACATAGTAGGTACTCTATATATATTGGATGAATTAATGGATATTATATTTATAGTTATGTAAAATATGTTTAAAGAAGAATAAATATATTGCTTGCTAACCTGAATTCAATTTGAATGCATGTGCAAAAAGGTGCTCTTAATTTGATGCTTAATTGGATAAGAGGCATTTCAACTGGAAGGAAAAAGCAATATAGCAAGATAATGGTAAAATGGTGAGATGTAAATGAGTGACTGAGAGAAGAAAAACTCAAAGAAAACACGAAAAGAAAAAGAAATGAAAACACGTGAATCATTAAATTAAGAAAAAGTAGTGCAAATGGGATCGATGAGTTAAACAAGAGAGACATTTGGGAAGAAAGTCGTGGTTGTACTTGATAAGGAGTGATATTGGGTTGTATCAATAGGAAAGCAAACTATGTAGTCAGCTTGGACTGCAGGATCCTAGTTAAGATGTGTTCCTTAAAGTCGTTTTCTTCGGATCTGTCTGCCTCACCAAGACACCCTTCCTAAAGCAAACGAGAGCAGGATTGCTAGCAACATTAAATGACTCTGGCTCCTTTACTCCCCCCAGATTCTTAACAATGATGGTTTTTCAGCTCTGGAAGTCAAATCATGACATGTCTTTAAACTCATAGTAGTATTTCCCTGGTGCCAGAGTTGATGTGTCATGGAAAGATGGCCTACAGCTATGAGATATAAAGCTGAAAAAAAATAAAGCACACAAAATTCATTCCATTGTCAGGCATTCTGCTTATAACTAAACCCTTCTGTTCCCCCTTCAATCTGTTTGTTCTGACAAGTTTGCTTGTCAGGCCATCTATTCTCTTTCAGAGTGCTCTGTTGATAAAGTGCTCGGTCATACTAAAGGTCCTGGAGAGCTCATCAGTTCAAGATTTTCACTGAATGAGCTGCTTAGAAAAATTTTCATGGCAAGTCAGCAAAGCCTAAGTGTGCAGCCATTGCCAGAATGCAGCTGAAATGGATTGACCAGGCAGTAGTTCTGTGGACTGATGGTAACATGTACTCTGTCAAATAGACTCAATGTTTTGACATATTTAGAAATTTGCCACTTTAATCCTAGGAAAATATCTAAAATCACATTTTATTTTTGCTATTTAAAAAGTGATGATTATCACAACTAAATTCTGTTTTTTGAACGTCATTCGACTCTCGATGTTATCAAGACACACCTCCAGGGACATGAAGAGAAATTTTTCTAAAGAGGACATATAGATGGCCAATAGACATATGAAAAGATGCTCAATGTCACTGGTCATAAGAGAAATGCAACAACAACAACAACAAAAAAACACAATGAGATACCACCTCACTCGTGTCAGAATGGCTATCATCCATAAATCAACAAACAAGTGCTGGCAAGGATGTGGAGAAAAGGGAACTCTCTGCAATGGTAGTGGGATTGCAGATTGGTGCGCCAACTATAGAAAACAGTATGGAGTTTCCTCAAAAATTAAAAATAGAACTACTTTATTACTCAGCAATTCCACTTTTGGGTATTTATCCAAGGAAATCCAAAACACTAATTTGAAAAAAATATATATGCACCCCTATATTTATTGCAGCACAATAGCTAAGAGATGGGAACAACCAAAATGTCCATCAATAGATGATTGGATAAAGAAATTGTGGTGCAATTATATAATGAAGTATTATTCTGCCATAAAAAGAATGAAATCTTCCATTTTCAAAAACATGGGTAGACCTAGAAAATATTATGATAAGTGAATTAATCAGATTGAGAAAGATAAAGACCATATGATCTCACTTATACGTGGAATCTAAAGAACAGAATAAATGAGTAAGCAAAACAAATAGAAATACAGAGGAAAAACTGATGGTTGCTAGATGGAAAGGGGGTTGAGGGATGAGGGAGAAGGTGAAGGGATTAGGAAGTACAAATTGGTAGTCACAAAACAGTCACAGGGATGTAAAATACAGTATGGGGAATATAATGAGTAATGTTGTACAGATTACATAGGGTGCCAGATGGGTACTAGACTTATCAGGGGGGTTCACTTCATACATAGATTGTGTAGATGCCTGACAACTGCATTGTACACCTCATGGTAATGGGAGTAAAGTACAGCATAGGGAATATAGTCAGTGGTGTAGTAACAGCTATATATGCTATATATGATGTCAGAGGGGTAGTGGACTGGGAGAGGGGTATCACTTCATGAGGGGTGTAAATGTCTAATCGTTGTATTGTTTTGTACACCTGAAATTAATATTGGAAAAAAAAGGATACACCTCCAGGAAAATACTTTCTATGCAATATAAGAAGATGAGTTGAAAAAACTAAAATTGGCCAGTGACACTGTGTGATTTGCTAGACTCACTTCTGAACATTAGCCTGAACACACATGATTCACCTGCTTCAGCAAAATGACTATATGTTTTGGGCCATGGTTCTTCGATCTCTTGCAAATACTCAAGTCTAAGAAGAATTCTATAATATGTGTATCTCTATCCATTTTGTTTCCTTGAATAGTGTCGAATGTACTCAGCTAAATCAAGAAAATGGAAGCCAGTTATCAATTAAAAAATCAGTGAAAAGTCAAACATTCTATTTTGGGTCAATACAGCACAAAATCGAGGGAGACAGAATTTATTTGCCAAGAAAATTATTTCACTACTGTAAGTGACATAGGAAATTAATTTGGCTAACCATTTCATTTTCATTCAATTTACCCAATTATGAATTTTTCATAATTAAACTTGTGTTCCAAAATTATTAAAATAATTTGGTTTCATAAAAGTAGACTACAATGTATTTATGTGTACATTAAATGAATCCTGAAGATTATATTTAGATGAAAACTCACTAAGGGTTATGCGGCCATATGCTTTAAATAGCTAACATGCAGATTAATAATTGAAAATTTTGACATTTTCCAGGGAATTTTGAGAAAATAATTAGAGTAACCAATTGGTTTTATCTTCCATTAAAAAAAGAGAAATTAACTTGGAAAATTTTTTTCCTACAAAAAAAACTCTTTCAAGACACTGAAAATATCTATATTGGTTGCTCTTACAATCCAAATTAACAATTAGAAACCATCTATGACTCCATTTTTGTTATTCATATCCACCCTTTGGAAAAATAGAAAAATTCTTACAACAATACCACATACATCTCTTAAAACTGATAAAATAAATGTAAAGTAGTCAATTGAGTTTTAGACATCTAAGTATGTCCCCTCAATCTTTCCTGTTTTAACTAATGTAACTTTATGGGAATCAGAGGGATTATTGAGAGATTCACTAGCTGTACACTTAGCAACATACAATTAATAGATCTCAGAGGTTATATAGTACTGTCATTCCAATATTAGAGGATTTTTTTTAATCATTTCATTTTATAAGACTGATCACTATGCATGTCTAAAATTAGATGATAATTAGATAATAGTAATACATAAACCAATAATACACTTGTAGGGAAAGCATTAAATTTAATAACATCTACTGAAATTGAAGAAAGGCATCAGATCTAATTTCCTATGAGATCTAGACCAATTTAATCTTTGGCAGCAAGAAGAAAATTCCATTCATTCATTTATTCATTTTTCAGTAAATATTTCTACTGTCAGATAATTTAGATTTCTAACCTGCCTTCATCTGATGGCAATTATATGGCTTTGAACCAGTCACTTAACATTCCTGATCCTTGATTTTCTTATTAGTGAAAATGGGCATGATAATCGTAATGGTTTCACAATATTATTTTTAGGATTAAATGAGTTAATTTATGTAAAGCTTTTAGCAGATCTCCTAATTGTGGAAAACATTTAATGGTTCCTACTAACATTTTAAAAATTATGTTGTATGTGCCTGAACTTACAAGAGACACTGAAGCTACAGAAGTAAGTAATAAAGCCATAGTTTTTGCTATCATGTAGATTAAAAGCTAGTGGTTAAGATAAACAATAGCTAAACAAATATACACATCATGTAAAATTGTGATTGTGCTTAGTGATATAAAGAAATGCAAGCTCCTATGAGAGCTAGAATAGGGAAATTTGTCATAATAAGAATGAATGAATTTGCTTTGGTATTAGTTTTGATTTTGGTTGTGTAATGACAAAGGAAAGAGAATGAGCAAAGTAGTTTTAACAGAAGACTACGAGTTATTATTAATCGTACAAGAAGGACTTAAGATAATTATCGTTACGCAAAAAATAGCATCTGCAAATGAGGAATTTCACCATTTTTCTGTTCAATGAGGGAGATATGTGAATTCCAGCTAAAAGGAAAACATTAAAACACCCCCTCCCATCAGGAAGAAATGATCAGCCAATGGGTGAGCACAGTCACCAGCACATGGCACTTATATAAGAAACTCAGAGAGCTGCAGCATCAGCAGCATTTCCCATGAATATTAAGGGAAAATTCAGCTTTCTTGTAGAAGCCAAATCATCCAATCTCAGGACAAGTCTAAGTTGAGCAGCGTGCATTGTGCAACGTGCTTGGGTGAGAGGCCTCGATTTGTTAGGCCTCGAACCCACAGGGTCTTCCAATTATCTCTGTATTCTTTAAGGAGGCACACTCGATTAAGAGTCCCTAGGCTCCTCTGTTCCTCCAAAGTAGAAGCAGGACATAACACTTCACCAATCTTATATACAATATTGCTTCTTTCAAATGAGGAGGGATGATTGAATAAGGCATTTAGTTACTAATGGCTGGGCAGGATCAAAACAATCCAGAATACGGGAGAAGACCCAGCCTCTTTCAACTCTTCCCTTAGCCAGTATTTTCCAAACTTTTTGAAGATAAATAGTCCTTGACAGTCTTGTTACATATATAGATTTCCAGATGCCTACCCTGAAGATTTTAGTTCACTGGATCTGTAGTGGGACCCAGTATTTTGTATTTTAAAAAGTATTCCAATTAAATCTTATTGTAAGGGGATATTAGGGAACTGCATTTAACCACACTGGCCATGTTTAGTGAAAAGGAAATCGAGACTGGTACGTTAACTCAGGGAATATAATTTATAGTGTGTTTAATAAATAATGTAAGATAAAGTGCATAAAATTCTTGTGACACAATGTGGATTTCATCTCTCAACAAATTATCTTGTTAGATTCTTAAAGTTGCAAGTTCAAGAACTCCCGGATATTCTTAGAGACCAGTATAGGAAAGATGTATCGTCAAGATTGTAGTACCTGGAATGAGTACCATTGTTTATAGATTTTTATCAAAGTCTTTTTGCCCTATTTTTTTTTTCAATTCAATAAGGCTATCTATTGAGCAGATATAAGAGTTTTCTTATTTTTACCAAAATTTATACATATAATATATGTTAATGAAGACATTGATTTTTATTCATAGTCTTCATATATACTTTGCATTTTGCTCCATTGTAGCAATGTTTACTACAGTTTTTCAAGCTGAAAACTTTGAGCTGGTTCAGCCATCTAGTGTCTTTCCTTCCTCCACTCCTACAACTGAGAATCCTAAAGACTGGTCAGCATCATTAGGTATAAATAAGTTATACAATTGCAACTCAAGAGTAAGAACCTTTTATCCCTGAACTAACCTCCTATGACTTTCAGTCATTTGGTTTATTAATACTCCATTTTTTAATTTTTATTTTTCTCAATTGAAACTCCTAAAAATCTGTTGGAGAACATTTCTAGAGTTTTACAAGGTTTAGAATATAGGACTGTCTTTCAATATAGTAATATGTATACACTAATAAATTCTCCCAAACACCTTAAAAACTCATGTGTGTTGCTTCACGGGCAATCTTGACAATAATGTATGTGTAAAATGTGTTCTCCCATTTCTCTCTTCCATTTCAGGTTATAAACCAAGTGCATATGTATAGTATGTTCTTCTGTATTCGTCAAAACAAACCATACACCACTATGCTTTTATTATTAAGATGCTTTTATTTTTTAATCTTTGCTATTTAGAAAAATGTCTATATAGGAAAAATAGATGTGAATAAAGCAATGGAATAAAATCAGATTTCTCACAATGTTTTAGGACTTTCATTTTCATATCTCTTCAAAGAGTTTGGACTAATTTAGGTTTGACTTCCATCTCAATATGTCTGCCCACCTATGCTAATTCTGCCTTAAGTAGCATAGATATCAAAAGTATCTCCTGCTGCTTAAGTATACTGCACTCTTCATTAAGGAGTGAGGGATATATGTGCAAGGTAATGAGCACCCATGTGAGTTTCACAACCATCAGGAAAATCATTTGTTTTTCCATGGCTGTTCCTTGTATGCCAGGTTCAGTGCCTCTGCCAATGTCTGTCTCTCTGGTTCTCTGTCTCAATTCTTTTACTAAAAGTGTCACTCTTAATGTGGTGGTAATGTATTTTAATATTAAATACCTCAGAGAGTATTTTTATATTAATTAAATGTACTTCTAATAAATTTAGTTTGGAAAATGTTTGCTACTCAATTTGCAACTTGTTTGTTAATGAAAACTACAGAATCAAAGCACCTGCCCCTTTCCTAATCTAAGCAGTTTTGCTCCGTGAATTCATGCAAGTACAGAGGAACTTCAGAGCTATCTTAGTTGCCCTCACGTAACAAACATACATTGAAATTTAGAAAAAATAAGTGAAATGACAATTTTGGCTATATTTGGTTTTGTAGATGATACAATATAAATCTAAATGAAGTTAAAGCTTGGCATTTTACTTATATGTCCATTGCTAAAAAATAGTTCTTCTTTCTATTGTTTTTTATATCTCTCATACCTATTATACTTAGGAGGAGGAGAGAATGGAAGCATTCCAGGGACAGAAAAGAATTATTTATACTGCTGAAGGGCACACGGGGATCCACCATAAACTCAATAAAATATCACATGGACAGTGGGCCATTAGCTAATATTTCACCTGTACCCTCCTAAAGAATGAAGGGATATAGCTCAACCTGATTCACCTTACAGACCCGGGAGAGAGGCATCAGATTTTCTGTGCTGGTGAGTGCCTTAGCTGTGAAACCAAAACATGGCCTAGCCTAGAACCACATGGAAATAGCATTAAAAATGAGAATATGGAGCATCACCTCAGGCACACTGACTCTTAATATTTTCACTTAGATTCCATGAAATAGTACTTACCATAGACACTTATTTTCAGAAGAGGAAACTGTGAATAGAGGTTATTTAGTGGTTTGGACAAGTACTCACATTTTCGGTGTCCTCATTATTGTTCTCATGATTACATCATGCTGGTGAAGATGCCCTATGAAACACAAGGGTAAGAAATCATCTTATCAAACCACAAACTCTTTATAACATAGCATTTGATAAACGGGGGCACAATCATTATTTCCACTGTACATTCCTTCTCCATCTCCAGAAATCTGGAGAAAAAAGTTTAGTTTGCTTGATAGTATTTGAGTGTATGTATTCCCAATATTCAATCAGATTTACAGCAAAAAAAAATCAAAATCACTTTGCTTTGGAAAAATAAAGTAAAAATATATCACATAAAATAAACTACAGCTTCCATTATTTACCGAGTACATTTTTATACTGAAAAAGTTTTCAGATATTTATAGCACAATTTGGTTTAACTAAATTTGTTGTTCATGATTCTTATTCTTTGGAATCTTTTTATGTTTATGTTTATATATACACATTTAGAAATTATAACATTCACATGTAAAATAATAAATTACTGTATATGTGAAAACCTTTTCAAATTCCACTTTGCATATATTTTTCATATATCCTACTACACTAAAATAAACTTTAGTATTAGTATGCCATCTAGCTTTTTAATGGTTCCTAAAACACTTTAGGACTATTTTAAATATTGCGGGAAGTACTTTAATCTACATGGTGGCTCTAACAACAAAGAACTTTCTGTACAAAAAAAGAGTGATTTGCTTGCCAATTTCCTCATTATGTGAGAACCGGAGTGTTAAATCCTAAGCTAAAGTTGGTGTGAATAAGAAATACAGAGATGATATTTGCTTTTTTCTTGCTTCTTCACTCTGTGGTAGCATGAAGACAGTGAGATTCCCTATTTTAAGCTCTGCTCACTCGCATCCTTGCTCACAAAAACAGAAAACATCCAACCAAAGTGTATTTTTATTGTTTCTTTTATAATTAATTCAAGTTTTCACCTTCGTACTTTTTTCTAAAGAAGCAAAACAGAATAATCAAGCAAGAAACACAAAGAAACCTCTATCACTCGCAACTCGCCAGAATTATGAGCACCGGTGCTTTTACATTGCTACTGCCACCTAGTGGCCACCCAATGGAACTCTATCAGATAGTTTTGAGGAATAAACTGCGCAGGGCTTCTCAAAGCAGTGAGCAGTCAAGTAGATTTTTCTATTGTGTTAGTCTTCATTTCACCGGAAACATGTCCAGCCAAGAGAAGAAAAACATGTCCCATTATAAGCAACTCTAAGTTCTTCATCAACAAAGGCCAAAGAAGCCGATAAATTTTAATGAATTCATTGAGGAAATACAATTTATAATCTAAATTGCATATAGAAATCTACCAAAGCTTCTGTGTGCATGTGTGTAATTTAAGACGTTCTATTGCTATTTTAGGTAGTAGATGTACAGGCCTCCAAAGGGTAAAAAGAAAAAAAAAGTTAATAGAAAGAGATAGGTGAAAGAGATGAAACGTCTCCAATAAACTGTGTTTTATCTAGAAATTATCTTTGTTGCTTACTAAGTCCTTAAAGTGAAGATTATCGTCATTGTTTTTGTTGTTGGCTTCCAGCCCCCCCCCTTTCTGTTTATACTCTCTGTATTGTACAGAAAAGAATTAATCTTTCAGAGATGAACCTGAGTCATTCATCAACTAGGGCAAATGAGCCAACATCTTCGGAAATGATTAGACGAATAAGAGCATCCTCTGGTCTCAGATAACTTGATGTGAGAACTAATTTATTAATTTTCTGAAGGACTGGGTGCCTGACTACTTATTTGAAATAGAATAGGTGTTTGGACCCAAAAGGGAAGATTAGAATTGCATAAGCTGGAGACAATATCAAAGCAAAGGACCAAGTGCGTGCTAAGGTAAAATAATTGAAAGATGTATCAGAATTGCTAAAAGTATTTTGACCACTTCAGGCTCACATGGAAAAAATTTTGTTATAACTGTCAGCAACTCATGTGGCAAATATCATAAAATATCACTCTACACACTGAATTTGTATTACATATAGGTCTTTGTCATGTGCGATAGGAAGAAATAGACAATATGCATTTTTAAAAAATATTAAAAAGTAGAACATGATAATAATAGAATGATAATCCAGTCAACACTTGGTGTTATGTCAATCAGGATACAATAGTAAAACTAGAAATAACTCCAAGTCTTTAAACAGAGGGAATTTCATGCAAGAGCTTATGATACAAATTATGGAAACACAGCAGAAACTCCCACCCCCAGATTAGCAGTTGCAAGAAACTACTACCCCTTCTACACTTGACTATCAAAGGAAAGAGTCAATATTACCCAGAAGAAAGGCTAAAGCCACCCGGAAGAAGCTGATACGTGGGCCTGTCTAGTCAAAGGAAGAGCTATTGAGAAGATGCAACCAGTGCTAAAGAAGCTAAAAGAAAACAAACAAACAAAAAATCCGTGATGGCTCTTTTCCCCTTGTCTCCACAGTCCTACATCAGGGCCTCCAATTGGCTAAAAAAAAAAAAAAAAAAAAAAAAAAAAAAAAAAGTCAAAAACCAGGTTACACTGGAGCCTGGAAGTGTAGCCTGAAAAAGTGATCATCGTCCAACATAAAATAGAGCCAAGAAGAGACAGGGACAAATTTAAGATCAAAACAAGTCAAAGACTGGCATAGGTAAGGACAATAAGAAGCAGACACATCAAGTGGTCAGACAGCGGACCATAACCTGAATTCTAAAGAAAGAACAAAATGTAAAGAGGAGAAAGGAAGGGGATGAGATGTGTCAGCAGTAAACAGTGTGAGACAGGATAAGGAGGAAGGGTGTGAATCGTACAATCAAGAAACAATGAGGAGAAGCCTAAACAACTGAAAAAGAGCATGGGTCATTCCAGACAAGTTTGGAGAGTCAGAAAGCCTTGAATACTAAACTAAGAAGTTTGAAGTCAATGCTATAAACCAGCCTTTCCCAAAGGTTGTTACATAATATGTAGGTTTTGGAAAACATGGAAAGATCTTGCTTGTGAAAACGGTTTCTTCATCAAGAGATTTTGGGAAATAGAAGGGTTTCCAGAGTCTTCTATATGCAAGTGTCTTTGACTCTATGACGTGTATGTTATATGCTAAGTTTCACAAAGGTATTTGATTCTAGTTTATTTGTTTTATTTACTTGCTTATTTATAGTGCATCTCACAGGCCCAGTATTTTGCACAAGATACTCTGGACTACTGCTTAGGAATTTGGAAATCCTGCCACTTAGCCACACACTGAGTGAAAAGATGTCCATAGAGCAACTAAACACCAAAGATTGAAATAAGTAAAAATACCATTACACTTATCTATAATGGATTAAGATTTCAACTAATTTAGAGTTTATGATCTATTAGATGAAACTATGCTATTAATTGAAAAAGTGTTTTGTTTAAAATAATCAAGTGTTTTAATGGATTTTAAAATAATAGATTTGATCTACAAAAAGAAAGCTGGTAATTATAAGTCTCATTTATTCACTGAGGCACACGAGGCAGGGCCTCTTA
Source organism: Rhinolophus sinicus (assembly GCF_057876585.1). Lineage (NCBI taxonomy): Eukaryota > Metazoa > Chordata > Mammalia > Chiroptera > Rhinolophidae > Rhinolophus > Rhinolophus sinicus. The sequence continues at coordinate 33,145,089 of NC_142501.1, forward strand.
TTAAATCAGGAGTTTTAGTTGCTGAAATATTTGTAAAGAAGCTTGTTTAAGATTACTGTAAATGAAATGATTACCTAATTCCTTAGGATAATTATCATTAGGATAATTAGAAGTCAACCTCTGTTTGGAAGGTCAAAATGGCTCTTGATAAAACCTGTTAAACTACTAAAACAAACCTCATTGTCTACAGTTGTCCAGTGATGAGTAGGAAGCAGTTAACATCAGGCATCCAGCCCATTCCTTCCCTTCCTGGGCACGGCAAGGTGGGGGGAGGGGTATGACTTTGGCCAGACCTCCGTGTAAGCATTATTAATAGAGTTCATTTGTGGAGCATGGGTGGCTAGAGAATGAGGAGTAGTCATATGAGCTAGGTAATCAGTGGATACAAAACAAGGATGTTTCAAAGGTGACATGGTTAACTTTTATGGTCAATACTTCTGCGTGTATTACTCATAAACCTCATAATCTCAAACTGATGTGGGAGAAAATGGATAGTTTCAGGAGCTGCATTTTGAGTTCCTCCAAGGAAACAATGTCCTGATGTTTGCCTAGATCCTTTGAATCATTAGTAGATCTTGTGGCTGGTTAAGAGCCATGATCTTTCCTCAGTCTGGTTTCAGGATCATCCCTTTGTGGTAACACAGATTGACAAAACAGGCATGGTTAACTTTTAGACCTGTAAGTTATAACGACTTATGTACTTTTAAAAAGAAGATGGAGGTATTGAAAAACATACTGAGGGTTTGTTGCTGGGATAGTTAATTGTGTATTTTTGGTATGAAGTGGCAAAAAACTTTAGTCAAACTATGGGGCAAGTCTTAACAATGGAATTTGGGGAAAATCGAGTTAGATCTGGAGAACTGGCTAAATGAATAAACAAAGAATGCAAGTAGAAAAAGGTTAATAAAGACAGACTATTCCCCAACTGCTAATAACAGTCCTGGTAAAATCAAGACATCTATGAGAAGACATTAGAACAGAGGAAGGAGAAGCAGACATTTTTTTCTTGATTTAGTAAAAATATCGTACTCAATCGTTACCTGCATGACCTCATATTCCCGAGGTTATTCTGCTAAGGGTTAGAACCCATTATGGAGAAATACAAGCACAAACCTGATGAATCCCTGCTAGCATGGATTCTCAGAATAAATAACCAGGGAGAAAGTCATTAACTTTAGATACAGCTTAATGAAAGGAGTTATTTGGGTTATGACTGATCCCCAAGTGGCTGCAAGCTTTTGTGAATAGACACTTTCAAATTGTTTAATAACTAACTTGCTGCATTGGGTAAAGGTGGGTTTTCTGCAGGCTTACACTGAGAGAGGTAATTTGCCTACACTCTCTTTTTGTATTGGGGAACCTTTTATATTGCCCAAGACCTTTTTGGAATTAAATAAGCAGTATAGAATTCTGGGGTGTCATAAAAAGGGATTATTGTTCTGATAAAGGAAGTGGTGGTAAATGCAGTAGAGAGAGCATTCCAAGTCCTTTAAAATAGGCCTGGCTGGCCAGCACATAAGTTGACTGTCCATGGAGACCAGCAGTGCATTATCAGGGGTTAAATAAAGTGCTTTCTCCTTATTTCTAACTATGACCAACATAGGAAGACCACACTAGAAGTACCATAAGTATAGCAGGGCACAAGGGATTGGAACACCATGACAGACTTGGCTCAAGACTTCTTTGCTGTACGCATCTTTGGGTCCAGCCTGGCAAAAATCTGCATTTTTAAAGAATGACAGTCAACATACACATATACATTGTTTTTCCATATAGATATTTTAATTTATAGTCATGTTATCAAAATTTGTTTTGTTATCAAAATTTGTTTTGTTATGAAAATTTAATTTAACTAGCTTTGAACTTGATAACCATTAAGAATAATTTACTGCACTAACCATCCCTCAGAGGCAGCAGTGCAAGAGGAGTTAAGAACTTTTGTCTTTTATGTTGTCTATGGACTGATTGATTATCCCAGATAAAATTCAGACCTGGCCCAGTCCATGAAATTTCAGCAAATTATGTGGAACTGAGCAACCAGAGACATCTCTCAAACTTTGAGAAACTAAATTATTATTTCTTACCCTGCCACTGAAGAACAGCCCTGGTAGAACTATTTGTAGAAATCACATTACCATCTGGGAATATTGCTAAACCTTATTGACTAAGAAGCCCAAAGCTCTCAGAAGTCCTCAACTGTACTTAGAAAATTCAGACTAATTGCTTGGGTATGTTTATAAGAGGTATTTTCACTGAGAGAGAAAATAAATTCTTTGTTTTGTGCACAGGGAGATACTGAAAAATAATAAATATGCACCATTCTGAGCAGAGAAGAAATAGTAACTGCTTTTAATCCACTGTAGGCCATGAATTGGCCCGATCACCAAGGAAGTACAGGGGCAATTTAGGGTAATCAGGTAAAACTGAACTACGGAACAGCAGAAGAGCCACTGATGTGTCCCTCTGGCTTCGCATGTCTATGTACCATCATGCTACCTCCCCTGACCAATTCCAAGTAGTTAAATTAGACTCTTTGGTAGGAGAGCTTCTTAGCTCTTAAGCAATATCTGTTAGAACATCCTGTTAATCTGCCCAGAGTTGTTTTCTGGAGTGTTCTTCATTGGTGGAATTGGGTCCAGTGAAGGAGATATTTAGACTAGGCCATTAGCTCAGAGGATGCTGGCATAGAGTTTCACATGCACAATCCTACAATATAATTATAGGTCGTGTGGTCCAAAACAAAAACCTGGGATGGACTGGCCAGGCTTTTGACACACTGTGATATTTCTTAAGCAAAAAGTTAAATACTTTGGGTATAATTTGTTAAAGAAAAGTTATCAATTCCTGATTCTACCAACATACACAGTGGTAAGAAAAGTAGAATATAAAAAGATCAAAGGCCATTATATTATTTAAATGTGAGATGGAAGAGAACAGCAGTGTATAGAGATTGCAGGCCCAATGTGTGATCACACTCCCCATGCATTTTAAGGGCCGTGAACGAATATCTGATTTCTTCTTCTTCTTTTTCACAAGTCATATAGTAAATAGAAAGCACTAACAAAGTCAAATATTAATAACCAAGAACTACAGATCCTCAAATCCCTTTTCCCCCAACCAACAAAACCCACAGAAATTTACACTGACCAAAGTAAATAAAAAATAAAAGTCAAACCACTTAGATGGTTGACATTTCGGAATGGAGCCAGGCACACTCTTTCATCCTCCTGAATCGCCAGTGTTACAACGTTAACAGAAAATAATTGATATTATAGACGTGGTGCCAAAGTTAGTGGTAAGGTCCAATGAGCAATAATTTAATTAATACCTGCTGCTGATTAACATAGTTTTAAATTTAACTTTAGCAAAAGAGAACCATTTTACTTAACACATCATAACTGCCTTTTGTTTTTCTAAATAAGAAGGAACTATTTTAAAGAAATATATAGCTCATAACCATGGCCACATTGACTATGCTCAAAATTAATCTTGAACTTTACTTATTCATTGTAATAAATATGATTGACTTAGAGTGTAGAATATCTAATTTGTCAAATTTTCTTTTCTCAGTTGTTTTGATATTCTGTTTTTTTTGGAATATAAGTTTAAACCACATCCTTTTGAGAAATTACTTCACTGATCCAGGACAAGTATAAGTTTTACCTTATTAAATCATTATAGTATATACTAAAGCCAGTCTCTATTTCATTATTTGGTGAGTATTGGTGATAGAGCATTATGGCTCGGTACACGATAATTGTTGTGTTTTACTGTCTGTCTTTAACCTTGTAATATATCTGTGAGACTGTTTAATCAGAGAAGGAAAGGAAAACCATGCCTTCTTCCCTAGCCAGGCCACACTAGGTACAATGATAGTTGTAATAGTGTGGGTATTGAAGCATATCAGAAAAGAAGCAAATGAATAGAATGCTGAAGCTAAGTAGTCACAATTGTGTTCTGTAGAAAAAGAGGGTCCTTCACCAGTTGGAACTCTTCTAGTACCTGGTAATCACAGTTCCAAATATGACTGGCAAAGTTCTTTTTGTTTTGGGTGCAACTTGCTGTTCTAACTTCTTTCTTTCACTATGGCACCTTTGATATTCTCTCAGCTGCCCTGAGAAAAGTGGATTTTTCACAGTAGCTCAACAGAAAACATGTCATCTAACCATCTGACACCCATGGAAGCCCACATGATCATTAATCTCTCACTAAGAAATGAAAAATATATAGGAAACCATTAAATGTGGATTCACTGTTTACAAATTATAAAATCCCTGACATGTAAAAGAAATGTTAAGTATGGAAAGAATTATCTTTTTATATGTGGTTTATTACAATTGCTTAAAAAATTGAATTTTCATCATTTTATACTAAAAACTTTTGGTAATGACCATGGCTTTAATGTTTTGTGTGTGATATCTACATCAAAATACATAAATACTTCCATGATCCATAGAGCCAAGATTATCATCATTATAGTATCATCATCATTAGAGGAAGAAAATGAGAAGGAGGAGAAGAAAGGTGAGGAGCACAACATGAAGGAACAACAACAATAAAAATAATTAAAAGCCTATCACATGCTTAACAGGATCTAGGCACTTCAATGCAGTTACCCCCTATTTTGTTTTGGTTATTACGTGCAGTCATGATATCAATAAGTGTTGTTGTCACTGTTTTAAAGATGAGGAAAGAGGTTCAGAGAAGTGAGGAAACTTGCCTAAGTCCTTTAATAGTAACCTGTATTTGGTTTTCAGGATAAACCCAATTGCTCTCATCCTTCCCAAAGTTTGTGGAGCAACTTTCATAGAGAGCAGGGACTGATTCTAATTCAAAGGCAAGAATGCTACATGGAGCTAAAGAATTTCTCTGAGAAAGGAAATAAAGAGATTCAAACACAGACATATCTCAAATCACATTCAGACACAATTCAAAGTTAGTTCCCCCCCACCCCTTTGTGCCACCAAATACTAAAGCGAATTAAAATCCATAGAGAACAAAACAAACAAAAAACAATTCCATAACCAGTTGGAGCAACTTCACTAAGAGGTAGTTTCCCAGGGAAACTTTGCTGAATCAGAATGCCATCCTTATTTCCCTCCCACACGTGTTCCTATCAGAGACAATACTAGTAATATTAAAAATTTGAAAAGTGAAACCTCTCATGGAAAGGAATATGTATGCCTTGTGTGGCTCCCCTCTTTTATGTAACAGTAAAAAACTTTAAGATGATAAGGGATATTTGTCTTTCAATGAATACGGGAAATATCAGACAATGGTTACAGTTTTATCACAATATATCTAAGTCAAAAAGAAATGGTTTAAAAATAAGTAAATATTATTAAATGAAAGTGCCTTATCTCTTTAGAAGTATTTTCTCTCTGGACCTTCAATAAATGTTTGGCCACATTCTGCCCTTCAAAACATACAGACAACTCCCATTAAAATCACAAATTATGCATACACATTTCTAGGACTGAATTTGGCCCAATGCTTAATTAGTGTCTGGCTGTGATTACATCTGTGGTGTTGAATTTTCAAATCTAAATTTTCAGTGTTGCAACAAAACTGTAAAATTCCTTTAATTTCTATAAGGGAAACAATATCAAGAGTAGCTCAGTATTTCAGACAGACTGAGAAAATATTTTTCATTAATCTGAAAGCAATTCCTCTGAAATTCAAAAAGGAAGAAAAAGTGATTTAAATAGATACTGAAATATAGTGAATAAATAAGCATTGGCCTCTTGAGTTTGACTTTTGAAGGCCGAGAGATTTTTAAGTAATATTATTCTGGGCAACAGATACTGCTTTTTCTCTCTGTTACCTGAGAAATAGAAAGCATTTTCCCTTTTCTTCTTTTATTTCTTTCTATGTTTCTTCCCCCTACTTGATTAATCATTCATAAGTAGCTAGCTAGTAAGCACAATTCAACTCTTGTGAGCCAAAGAAACACATCTTTCCCTATGCCCTTAATGCCCCCTTTTCCATTGTGCATCTCACACATCGGTTATAAAGCTGGGTTGAAAATTTTCTCTCTTTGGAAGGGAGTACATTACTGTTAAAAAGTGTTTACTTATATATATTTCACTGTGGTGTGTCTGTCATTTGTTCTCGTATCTTCAGTTGCAAAGCCTTACTTCAAACTGAACTTAAACTTGAGGATAAATAAATCCATGCTATGGAAACTTCCCTCAGTATTATTTTTAGAATTAGGGTTTTATATCTGTGGTCTCCACAGTTCAGTGGAGTCATTATTTGCAATACCAAATGACTTGTTTATAATGCATACTTAAAATCTGAAAAACTATGTGGAGTGACCGAACTTGTGAAGTCTGTGGCTTTCATGTGAATGGCATCTGAAAAAAATAAATTTTGACCTAACAGACATTTTTTTTTTTCTTTTTTTTAAATATTTTATTGGAGAATGGGAACAGGACTTTATTGGGGAACAGTGTGTACTTCCAGGACTTTTTCCAATCAAGTTGTTCTGCTTTCAATCTTAGTTGTGGAGGGCCCAGCTCAGCTCCAGTCCAGGTCCAGTTGCTGTTGTTAGTTGCAAGGGGCGGGACACAGCCCACCATACCTTGTGGGAGTTGAACCGGCAACCTTGTGGTTGAGAGCCCACTGGCCCATGTGGGAATTGAACCGGCAGCCTTCGTCGTTAGGAGCACAGAGCACCAACCGCCTGAGCCACCGGGACGGCCCAAACTAACAGATATTTTAATGGTTTAACCTCCAATTTATTTTTGAGTGATCAATAGCTGGGTACAATTTAATTTTTTCATAATTAGCTATTCCATACTTCAGAGTATTAAATATCTACTCTTAGGAATTGGCACCCCAACTGTTTCAATATTTGATCTTAAAAAAGTGTTTTTAGGGATGTTATCACCTCAAGGCTACCTTCATAGCCTCAGTGGTGTCCTTGCAATGCCACAGAAGCTGACAGGAAAGAGTAAAAAAAAATTCAACTGGTTGTTACTAATTTCAAAGTAGAAATATGTTATTTGACTTTATTATATTCAATTCTTCCTTGATAACATTTATTTATTGTCTTGCCACGGATTTCTTAGGAGCTGGAGTTAACCTCCTTTGCGTACAAGTGTCTCTGCGGCCTGAGTAACTTGTTGTCAATTATGGTACTTGGGAGACTGGTTATTTGTTAGGTGAATTTTAGATTTTACCAAGACCTAAACTAATAAGTATCCCCAATAAGTTAAAAAAAAAAAAAAAAAGACTGTGTTCAGTTACAGGCTCTAAATAATCCAAGATCATAAGATATTTCTAATGTCCTATGGTCCCAGATTATATTACGTAGAAATGAAAATGTATTATTTGTTTCAAACATAACATTTTGAATGAAGACAAAATATATTTTTTCCTGTAATTTGGTATTGAATTTTATAACAGCAGGAAAATCTTTCCGATATTCTGTAATTTATGGTGCAGACTTCATGTGACATGATCAAGAGCTATAACTTAACTGAACATATATTATTTCTAAGTTAATATGACTGAAAATCAGTATTTCTGAAATCTGTTACACAGAAGAACCAGGAAAAAATAATTACTTCCATTAGAACACTCCAAAATCTTTTTATAGACTATAATCAGTGATATGATTTACTCTTGAAATGCCACTCTGGGACAAGGAACATTGATAAAAATTCTATTCTTCATTGCAATGGATGAGGCTACTGACCCGTCGCCAATATGGGCTTTCTGTCATCTTATTCACCGAATTATCCACACTCTTTCCATAGCTTTTCCTTATGACCAATGCACTTGCTTTTGCAAATAAGGAAAGTGGCAGCATGTTCACGCATGCACACGCACACACTTGCATACACAACTTCAAATATCCTGTGCAACTAATACAAGTTTTCAAAATCAAGAAAAGCAAAATAATGTATTGATTCTCAGTGAAATGAAATAGAAATGTGAAAATATTATAAGAGACAGATAGAAATTGTTCTATTCGTAGTTGAATCAAATTCAGAAGTTCATTTAGAGTCATTTAGAAATATTAGGATTGTTATTAAATGATACCTAAGAAGTCAATGCCCACCTTTTCTCAATCTTAATTATTCAAAAGCAAATTTAGATCCTAAATACCTCATAAGGAATAAAATCCATTCTTTAATTTATTTATGTAAGATGTAAGTGATCTTAACATGTGTAATTTTGAAAAGTGTTAATGTTTCCTTTGTAATTTGAAAAATAAATCTTAATAGAGTTCGGGGTTTTTTGTGCATTTCAGGTAGGGCAAATAGAGATCAGGTTCAGTTGGACTATCCACTTTTGTGGAGGTGCTAATTTCTGCTTCAAGGTCTTGAAAATTCATGCAACATTAATAAGAATTTACCAAGCACATATTACTTGTCATGCACTGCGTTAGGTACTGGACTTCAAAATTAAAATATATTTTATTTCCTCTCTTTTAGGAGCTCACAATAGAATAAGGAAAATGAATGAATAATCAAATTATTACTATACGATGTGAAAAGTAGACTTATAAAATCACAGGTTTCATGGGAAGCTTATGGGTGGGTTTGAGAGTTCTGCGAAATACCTGGTAGAATGTAACATGATTCATTGTAATTGAAGTTGCCAACATCAGTGAGGACACTACTTGTGTGTATATGGATGAGACCAAAAAGATTATATGTTTGAAACTGTCTCTTTGTTTTATAGCTTACTTCACAGTTGTACTTCCAGAAAGACAACCTACACCTGATTGTAAAATTTCCTACTGGCTCATATTTCCCTACAAATCCATATAAGACATTGTCTGAAGACAGACTTAACTGTATCTTTAAAACATGTATTAATATATTTCCCACACTGTTATGCTGCACCTCTTCATCTTACATATAGTGGTCCCTCCTTATTCACAAGGGATATGTTCTCAGATGCTTAGTGGATGCCTTAAACCTCAGAGTACCGAACTCTACTATATATACTATGGTTTTTCCTATACATACATACCTATAATAGTTTAACTTATAAACTAGGCACAGTAGGATATTAATAGCAATAACATAATAAAATAGAACAATTATAGCAATATACTGTAATAAAAATCATGTGAATGCTATCTCAGCAAACTAGCACAGATTCCTTTTTCCTTCTTCACAATTTCACAGATAGATTTGTTCTTGCTATACGTCTTTGCAACCTCAGCATATGATTTTTTTCTTCTTTTTTAAGTCAAAAACTTTTACTTTTCACTTCAAGGAAATACTTTATGGCTTCTCTTTGGCATATCCAAATTGCCAATATCACTACTCTTGTGCGTTGGGACTATTATGAAATAAAATAAGAATTCTTGAACACAAGAATTGTGGATACTGTGACATTCAGTATGATAAACTAGACAACCACTAAACATACAGCATGGATATACTAGACAAACCCGGTTCATGTCCCAGGTGGGTCAGAGTGAAACTGCACAAGATTTCATCATACTACTCAGAATGATGTACTATTAAAACATATCAATTGTTTATTTCTGGAACTTTCCATTTAATATTTTCAGATTGTGGTTGAACATATGTAACAAACGATAGAAAGTGAAATCATGGATGAAGCAGGGAAGGCTACTCTATTGACATTACTAGTCTATGTTCCTATTATTCCTTGTCTGAACATGTCCAATGTAATAAAATATAAAAATATTTAAATTTGCCTTACATTTTTAGTATATAAGTACAATATTACTTTTAAAAGCAGTTTTGAGATATACTTTATATAGCAAAAACACTCACTAATTTTAACTGCAATGATTTTTAGTAAATTTATGGAATTATGCAATTAACACCATAATACAAATTTAGACCTTTTTCATCACCAGAGAAAGATCTCTCATACCCATTTTCAGCCACATCCTGTTATTATTTAACATCTTTTTTCCTAAGAAAAATATAATAAAATTTATAGGTTCTCTCACTTATAGACTTTATTCTACAATTCAATTTGTATTCACATAGTTGAAACTTGAAATGAAAATACACAGATGTTTATTGGGAACTCTGTTATTTAGACTCAGTCTAAGCAGCAATAATCAATAATCCAAAGTAAAATATCTTAATTAAGAGTGGAAGTTTTATTTCTCTGTAGTGAACCAGAAGTAGGCCAAACTGCTAGAGGAGTTATCTTCAACACATGGTTTTTATCTCTAAGGTGAAGGGCAAAGCTCAAGCTTCTTCATTTACTACCCAAAGGGGAAGAGGAAGGAACAAGTCAGAAAGTTGCAAGTTGATCTCTTATGGGACAAGACTTTAGAGTTACACACATTATTTCCATTAAAGGAATGTGGGAGCAGTTTCTAGGTATCCAGCTAAAAGTAGAAGGTTTTGTTATTAGAGATGGGAAAATAGAAAATAATGATACACTATTAATTTATTCCACAGCACCTACCGTGTTTCCCTGAAAATAGGACCTAACTGGAAAATAAGGCCTAGCATGATTTTTCACGATGACATCCCCTGAACATAAGCCCTAATGCGTCTTTTGGAGCAAAAATTAATATAAGACCTGGTTTTATTTTCGTGGAAATACGGTTGTGTATTATAAAATTTTTAAATGCAAAAAAAGAGGTAAAATAAAAAATGGCTACTAAAAATCTCCATACCAACTATCAGATAGGAATATATGCTTAGGAAGTTGGAGATTTTAACAAGTGGCTCTGAGATGAGCAGAGATTAGGAAAATTAAAAGTATACGCTCGCAATTTACATATGCAGCATTGTTGAAAATCAGTTATGTAATTTGTTATAACTATTGTCTATGCTCGTAAAGCTGGTTAATTCTGAGCACTTTGGGGGAAAATAATTTTACTCTAATTTTCAGAAGAAAGTTGAAAAACATAAATAATGTTATAAATCATATAGTTCAAACTCCTTATTTAAAAAAAAATAATCTTTACTAAAAGATAAAGTATGACATGCCAAAAGATACATGTACAGTTCTTTCATTCAACTAGTATTTATAAAGCATTCACTAAGGTACAGACACTTATAGATTTTAGGAGTACAGCACTGAATAAAGCAGACAAACTCTCTATTATGGAGGTACATATATCTAAAAAGGAGTAGGCAGAAACAAGCAAATAACAATTCAAAGGGGAATATCATAAGTATATCGAACTATATCATGTATTATTTAGAGGTATGCAGAAATTAATGAAGGTATGCAGAAATTAATGTGGTGTGATGGTTGGCCACTTTAGATTACATAGTCAAATTATTTTGAGGAGGAGGTGTCATTTAAGATTCGGTTATAAAATCCAGGCAGAAGGGAGAACTAATGCATAGGTCCTGAGTTCAGGACAAGCCTGATATATTCCAGGATGAGAAAGAAGGTCATTGTGTGTGTAGATTTAGGAGAAAGAATAGAATTCGTTGACATATAAGAAAGGCCAGGTTTGAGAGAGCTTTTCAAGGCAAGGAAATTGTTTTAAGTTTCACTCTACATGAGAAGGTAGCCATTGGATGATTTTAGCAAGACAATGAGATGATCTAGTTTCTATAAGGTCATTTTAACCTTTTATGGTGAAAAAAATGGTGGGTAAGTGAAGGAAATCAGAGCTAATGATGCAGAGTTCTGGATGAGAAATAATATTGACTTGAGTAAATGCAATAGTTTTGGAAGAGGAAAATATATGGTGAAGTATGCAATATATTTTGGGGAGTAAAGGGAACCAAGCTTGAAGATGGGTTGGAGATTTTGGAAGAGGAGGTATGGGAAAAAAAATAAGTTAAGAATCATTTTTTAAAGTATTTGAGATTGTGGGGAAGGAACAACTTCCTTCTGCCGTTTAGGTTCTTCTGGCTGGTCTAATAATCAAACAGAAATGATCTCAAAGAGATATTAGTACCCCTATGTTCATTGCAGCACTATTCACTGAGATTCTCATCCGAGGATAATTCACTGCCAGTTCCCTTTATGAGGTTAAATGCTCTGGTTTATGGTTTATAATCGCTTTCCTAAATCTTAGGCTATCTTGTATTTGCCTCTACACACTTATCACACCTCTTCCCCTTCCCCCCCATGGAAACATTTCATTCCTACAAGTGATTCCCTTGGACAGCATCAAAGACAATTTCAGGCCAAATGTTTTCCTCTTGCTTGAGTACATCTGTCCTAGGGAAACACTCAGACAGCTTCTGTCTTAATACATTGGGAAAGCACAGGTTAATTCCTCCACTGTCAGTAGCTAAACAACCAGTTTCTCCTGCTTCAGATTTCTTAAGTATGAGTCAGATACTGCTCACTGTGTCTACCAAATTGCAGGGGCTACCTTAAGATAAGTAGTTTCCTCAAAGTTTCAATTCAACTGTAGAATGAGAACCACCCTTTCTCCTATGCAGCGTTCTTCAAAGAAATCCTTATCTAATCAAAAGGATGCCAATTTAGTTCCCTAACTGTGAGTGAGGAAGTTAAAGGTTAGACATCCACTTCTCTAAACCTCCTTTTGCAGGATTGTATTTCACCTCACTTTGGAATTTTGCCATCAATTATTTTGTAGTTCCAGCAGAAAATGAAACTAAAATAAATTTATTTTAACATATGATAATACATAATTCCTTCTTCTTCATTTTTGGTTACCCTTTTTTCTATTCAGCTGAAGTGCCGATAACTACTTTGACATGATTCTGTTTTAAACCCTAAAAATTTCATGAACTTTGCATTTAAAAAAAAAATTATTGAGAAGTTTGTTTGTTTTTTATTTGATCTGTGCTTTATAACAAGATAAATTAAAAACAATTTTAAATTTCACCTTATTCTTTTGACTTGCAGACCTCAAAACAATGTGGTATTAATTGGGGTTTTATTATGCCTACTCTTGCAGATAAATGATATAATCAGTTTTCCTTTTAAATGCAAATCAAATAATCACAGATTAAGAATTTTGTAGCCAGAAAAGATCATAGAGTCCACACTAACCACTTCACTTCATCTTTGACTTTAAGGAAGGAAAAAATAAATGTAATCTTTAAATTACTTGCTCAACATTATAAAACCAATTAATATTAATATCTAAAATCTAAGTTTACTTAGAAAACTTTCTCCATTATAGCCTAGTGTTCAGTATTTATACAAAACTACAAATGATTATTAGTAACATTAAAAGTGCTAAATGTTTTCATTTAACGGCAGCTTTCTTAAGAGGACTATTTAAAAGTAAATAATATTCAAGTGCATAAATAATATCAGCAATTATACTTCCTGCAAAACAATTGTAATCTCAGTTTAGAGATGTTTTATGAGATAGATTTCCCCTTCCTTATTGAATGCCCTTCATGGTTTTGGATAGGTGCCATATTATCCTTGGCAGGATAAAATTCCTCCTCATTTCCCTAAATTATATTTATTTTCCCCTAGTATAGTTAGTAGATGTCATTATTAGCATTGGTGAATTTTGAAAAGGGAATTTCTATCAAGATTCTCCTGGCCTCTGACTCTTTTAAACCTATACATTCACTCCAGGGCAAGAGACAAGAAATGAGAAAACACAGGATCAGGTCTGCTACTGTGTTTCTATTAACCTGAGTGGTCCCCTCACAACCTCGAAAGTGCAGAGAGTGAATGATGGCCCAAGTGGGGCAGGACAGATCGATTCCATAATTTTTACCGCTGTTTCTCCTCAACCCTAACTGGCTATTGATTGGATGAGCTGTAGATGGGTAGTGCCTCTGGGACCTTAGAAAGACTAAGAGGAAATTCCCTCTTTCCACCCAGCAACACCTTCAGGCTATTTTAGTCATTCACTTTTCAGAGGAGAGTAAAACAAAACTTAACAATGAAGTCACCCCAAGAGAAATAAATTTTGTACTCCAACAGGAAAGTGAAGTCCCTTTCATGCTTATTCACCCATCAGATAGCAATTACCTATTTACACTAAAGAAAACAAAGATTGCATAGGTTCACAAAATTGCAAAGTGCGTAGGAGTTTTAAAGATCATTTGATTCAATCTCTTTACTTAACAGATGTGAAAACTGAAGCCAAGGGTTAATAATCCCCTTACCCCAATGCTTGGGGTAATTTGGAGTAAACTTGGTTTTCTAATTCTCAGCCTAGCAACCTCTGTTCTTAGTTTTCTAATTCCTAACAGAGCCAATAGAGACCATCTCTATTCTTGTTTTGGATCTTGTTATGTCATGTTATAACACCTCAAACTAATGTAGCCATCTATTCCCACTGTGAGGTTGTATCCAGCTTCACGGATGTCAGACTGGAGAAATGGAAGAAATTTAGGACTACTGACATTGCTAGACTAATGAACCAAGTCTTAAGCTTGTCCTATGTATGGAATCTTTGCTTTCTGAGATTAGAAAGTTCCAAAAGATTTAAGACGGTTTAAATCACGATTTCTTTGCTTTTCAGCTTAAATGGTACTAACTAAAAACTTTTCTTCTCAAACTTATTCTGTCCTCTTTTCTTCCAGTGGAAGAGCCATGTAGGTGCCTGCAATGAATGGAGAGCACCGTGTGGTTCAGCTTGAGGGAAAGCAAAGACATTGGCTAGATTTGTTGAAGCAGTTCAAACTAGTTATGAATGTAGCATGGTCAACGAATGTCTGCTGCTGGAATGAAGGGCATTTGTGATTTAGACACAGAAGTGCAAGAAATTCTTCATGGATGAGACTCTTCAGAGATGGAAAGGTTGAAAGGATTCATTGAATGGCATTATGAGTTTGCAACAGAAAATAATGTGAGCGTCACTAGGGTTTTAAGAAATTTTTCTAGCTCAGTGGTTCTCAACCACAGGGGATTTTGTTCCTGGGAATCTGTCCCACCAGGGGACATCTGTCAATACTTGGATACATTTTTGGTTGGCACAATTAGAGGGAGGTGGTATTGACATCTAGTGGGTAGAGAACAGAGGTGCTGCTAGATATTATACAATACACAGTACTGCTCCATGAAACAAGTTAGGGTCAAAATGCTAATAATTTTCATATAGGGAAACCCTGCGCTAGGTCACCTGCTATTGAGATGGCTTTCGAAAACAATCTCATAGTCAAAGAGTATCTTGTATTCTACTGAACAAATTACTATTAATTCAGACAGAAAAAAATGGCTTGGGCCAAAGGAGTAATTTTGTTTTTGTTATTTAGGAAGGCACCAGATCTTTTAATGTTTGATTTTACTATATCACAGAGTAGATCATAATAGTGTCTCAAGCCTGGAGATTGAAGGCCATGATGAAAACTTGGGGACAATGGTTTGCCTCTTGGAAATTTAATTTACTTCTTAACAATGCATGCTCTTTTTTGTTTGTTTGTTTCTTTGTTTTTTTATGGAAAATGGGAATATTACCTTCCTTGCTAATTGATAAGTCATGCTACTAGTTCTGCCCAAGTAGCTGTGAGCAGATAAAGTGTAGCATTTAATGGCTTGTTGGTGACTTCTCAGCTCTCTTTTCCCCTTGATGCCCTGAAAGGTGACTTTTAATAGTGGAGTTTCTATAGCTATAATGGATGTGACTTGAGCAAGAGATAAGTATTCTTTATTTTAAAGTACTAAGACTTGGAGTTGTGTAGTATTTAAATCTAACCTATGTTTATTCTGACAAATGCAGTTAGCAAAATTTTAAAATGGGCCATTTTGAATTGAAAATGCAATAGTTAAATACTATAAAGTCAGAATGTTAATTTACGTTAAAAACTTAAATGATTGATTAACACTGCTGGAGCTGGAGAAAGGTATAGGAGCAAGAGGATAGATTGAGAGAGGGTATATCAGTGTTATAGCCCACCTTGGAGCTACTATGGCAATAACATACTTCAAAAGTTGGCTGTCCTTTCCATGCCAACCATCCCCAAAATATCATTTACTAAGATTGGACAAAAATTATATCAGCAATAGTGTATGTTTGCATATTTGTGCATGTATGTGCATCCATGTAGGGGCATAGATCAAAACTCATCTGATGTCTCTTGACAAATCAGAGGGATGCATGCCCCATGTAGATATTCACCCCACAGAGGGTAGCTATAATTAGTCAACATAACAAAGAAAAGCAATGACATGGCAGGGAGAGAAGAGGGAGTTTTGTTTCATTTTGTTTCATTTTAAGAGTGTTTAATAAAATTTTAAAATAAATTTTAAAACAGATATATCTGGATTCTAGGAACTAGAAGTTTGATTTTCCAGCAGGTGAAATTATTGGTAAGTTACAGAAGTAAACAGAGTTGTCATTAGAGGGTGCTCATAACCTCGTGAGAAAAGTGGGAGGCATTGACTTAGTTGGTGTCAGTTATTGGAAAAATAAAGTGGCTTTATGTCTCACTCCAGTAAGCTGAGGATTCTAAATGAATCACTTTCAAAGAAAAAAGATAGTTCTTGCTGATTGGCTGCTTACCTCTATGAGAGTGGAAAAGACAAAAATTTCAGGGCTATGGGGATACACAAGCTGTAGGGGAGTACAGAGTATTTATTTACACTTAAACTGGGGAGATACAGGAAGATTTCCTGAGATGATACCATGGTGAGAACTAAAGTTTTAAGGATGAGTAAGAGTTAGCCAGGCAAAGAATGTGGGGAAGTGCATCCAGGGCAGTTAAGCAGCATGAGTTAAAGCATAGAGCTGTGACACAGCATGGTGTATGAGAAAAACAGCAAGTCATTTGGTTCCAAGTGCTTAAAGTAAGAGGCAGGACAAGGCAGGAAAGAAGGAAAGAGAGTTAGCTGGGTCATGGAGGGCTATGAAGTGTATAACAGTAAAGTGTGAGGATTTTGCAGGCAACATGGTTCCACTGAAGGGTTCTAAAGCAGGCAAGTGGCATGATCAGATCTTATTTTAGATGGAATGGAGAATGGATTGAAAGGAAGAGAGACTGCAGGCAAAGACAGGCACTCAGTGAGCTTGTAAACAAGGAAGGTCTAAACTAAAGGCATGATAGCATGATTTGAGGAAAGATTATAGATGTATATTTAGTAGATAAATTTAGTAGGAGATCTGCTGGAAGTTGAGATAAGGAAAGTAAAGAATTTGATATTGTATCTCCAATATTGCATTTTAGAATTTCATTTAGACAGTTGTTTTATAGAGATATTTTATACAGGAACAGGAACAATTAATGGCAAAGACAAGCTTATGCCAAGTGTGAGATAGTTTTGAGGATATCCAACAGGGAGTCAGGTATATAAATCTGAACTTTAGTGTGGATATTGGCACTAGAAATGCACAAGTGGGAGTTATAAACATTAGTTGGTAATTAAGACTGCGAAAGTGGAAAAAAGTCTTCAGGGAGTATATGTGGAGTGAAAATGACCATAGGTTACTGTTCAGAGACATTGAAGAAGTGGGCAGGAAAAGAAAAGACCCATAGAAGATTCAGAAAGACAAGTCAAAGAGAGAGAAATGGTTTCCTAATTACAAATAATGCCACTGTTCCAGGAGGTCAAGAAAAATGAAACAAAACAAAAACAAAAAAATGCTGGGTTTATAATTAAGCAGTCATCAGTTACTCGTACAAAACAGTTTCAATAAAATGATAAAGATAGTATGTAAGTCACAGGGTATTGAAGAATGGATTGGAAGTAAGGAAAAAAAATATCTTATTTCAAGAAACATGTTGGTAAATGGAAAAGAGGGATCAAATGGTGATACGAAATGTTTAAGTTTCAAATAAATTTATATGTAATGACTTATACATGTTTGAGAACTAGAGAGAAAGCTAAGTAAAAAGGAGAAGGAAAGGATTGAACTGATGACATAAAATCCTGGAGGACATTTGTAAAATAAAGAACAGATGTCTGGGTCATGATTGGCCGTGGGGAGAAGTATAGGGTCCTCTCAGTAGGTCAGAGTAGGTATTGGAAATCTGAAGGTGAGGGGGGCAGAGGAGCAAATAATACATGCGTTATGGATTCAAATTCCCTAATAATATAGATGTTTAGGTGGTAAGAGTAAGAATGAGAGAGTGGAGGGACCTTGAAGGTAAAGGTGGAATAGTTGTTGAAAGAAATAGAAAAGGGAATTCATCAAAGAGGCAAAAAATTGTCAAAGGATCTGAGGACCTAACCGTGGTTGAATATAAATTTGTAGCTACTTGAATTTTTAAATTGTGGCACTTCTCTAGCAATGTTGAGCACCTGCATTATAATAAAGAAGCTAGATATGAAGATTAATGCAGTATTGAAATTTTATCAGTGAGGTACCTCTAAAGGTAAGCATGCAAGGCATTGAGGTTATTGGTAAAACAGTAATTGAAGTGATCAATAATGGGATCCGGGCTAAGGAGAGGAGACAGCAAATCTTGGAAAGTCTATCTTTCCTGAGAGGAGGTGGAAATGGATCAAGGAGCTGTTATTTCCGTAAAGCTATTTAGTAGGGGCAGCAGGAGTGAAACTGAGGGCTGGAAAGATAAGTGGTTATAGTTCAAGTATACAATATAAGTGCTTAAAATTCAGATATGGACACCTCCTAGTTTGACTTCAATGAATGGCATTGGCTGTGACTTTGTGCCCATCTTATGATAAAGAAACTGATTTGGACAGGTTACATGATTTGTCTAAGTTGAAACAACTAGCTAGCAGGTATTAGAGCGGGAACTTGAACCCTAGTCTTTCCGACCCCAAAGCTTCTGTACTTTTATCTTATTGTTCCCCACAATTTGGCTTTTCAATACTGAAATAAAGGTAGGCACCATGGTTTACAGTTTGTGTTGTTTTAATCTGTAAAAGGATCAATATAATTCTGATAATCAGTTGTTTCAATTACTTTGTTTTGTTTATAATTGTTGGTATTCATGCTTGGTTCCCTTCAGTCTGGGATGTTAGTGTCATTTTTATTAGATTGGTGCAAAAGTAATTGCTGTTTAAAAGGTTAAAAATAGCAAAAACCACAATTACTGTTGCACCAACCTGATATTCTGGAGATATACAGCTCAAAAACATTTTGTTCATGACATTGTGTTAAACATACCAATTAAATTTGCTAGGGTTTCAGAATTACATATGATTAAGTAAAATAGGAAAATGTTAAAAGCAAGTAATTTCAATTCAAATTATGCAATACTATAGATATTTTATTTATATTTTGCCAAATATCTTGTTTAACACAGTTATCCTAATGCTTTTCTTGTAGAATACATACTGGCTTTTCATAAAATCACAGACATCCATTAAGGAGTCCATCTGACTTTCTAGATAATTAGAATGCCCCTCAGCTTAATAACACAGGGCTATATCAGAATTATTTTACTCACGAAGATGTAGAAACTAGGTTTTCTTAATGTCAAAATATAAAGTTCTTAATATCAGTGCTAGAATGTACATACAATTTAACTGAATTTTTTTAAAAGATCATTTCTTTTGCCTGATCTTCAATTACTTGATCATAGTCTCCCAAATTTCTAAGTGTTCTTGCATTTTTGTAATTGAGTTAATTTCAGATTAGCTCCTATAGCAGTTTACTTAAAAAATAGGAGCACTAAGCACATTTTTCTTTTATTATAAGGTTCAATTTGGTCTTGTTGGTGGCATTCTATTATACCCTGATGATTTTATAACATTTTCTTCTTACAGAAATGTCTGTTTTCAGTTAATTTTGGTGCTGTGACCCCAGTAAATGTAACCCATTAGAATAATGTTCTAAAACTAAGTTATTTATTTTTTTTTGCAGAGAATTTTCAGTCAAACACTTTCTCTAATTTAAATAAGCCTTCCTTATTTTATAAATTAAATTGTTTATACAAAGAAAATGCAAAACATGGTTAAACCTTTAAGTATTAGGCCATTAAAAATCCATTCTTGCCTTCCTGCCCATAACTACATCTTTTTTCAGACCTGTCACCCATTTCATTTAAGCACTTAGCTCACTTCTAATGAATGAATTGGCATTTCATATTACCTTATTATCCTATAAAACAAAATGCATACTCAATAACATTAATGGTAATTTCTCATAAAGACACATTATCAATCCGGGTGCTACCTGTAAGCATTGAAAATCGCAGCCTGCACACAGAGCCTTTCACATCTGGGCCTGAAGAATTAAAGAAAAATTAAATTTGACAGCAGTAAATTCACAGGCACAATCTAGGCCCCAATTTATATGCAAAATGAAATGCTTTATGAAAATTTCTTCTATTTTCTCACGGAGATTTGGGGAAAAGATTTCACTAGATGCTTCTTTCTTTAATATCCCTCTACTTAAATATTATACTGCAGTCACTGCAGACTCTCTTTGATGTATAAATAATCAAGTTAAATTATGTGCAGCAAGGAGACTAGTGCTCTGCCATTCTTATTTTACAAAGTAATTTCTACCCTAGAGGGTCAAATTTCCCTGACAAATTCTTAATTACTATGTTGCAACAGAAGCAGAATCTATTTGTGCATAAATCCTGGGCATTCCCATGTGGCAAGTAACTAATATTACCAACCATTTCACTTGGCCTGTTCACTGAACTCCATAATTAGATAATACTTTTGATGATGGTACATTTGAAGTCTTAATCCATTTAATTTTTTATGAGATTTTTTTTATTTTAATAGGGGTATGTTAGTGACCACTGCCTATTTAAAAATCATTAAAATTCTGTCCACAGCAGTAATAAAGATTAAAGATTACTAATATGGCATTCATAACCTTGCTGCTTTTCCAGAAATCCAGGGCTTAAGGTAAATGTTAAAGGTCATTTAATATGTTAGTCACTAATTATAATCCTGGGTAATAGGTTCCTTTTCTAATTATCATGGTATAAAAGTTCTATTGTTTGGGTCTATGCTTCTGATTTTCATATTTAGCTTTTTTGGGGATGAGTAATCCTGGAATTAAGCTCCTGAACATTGATGAAAGTAGGTAATGCTTGATGATTAACTGGATAAAAGCTTATATTTGAATGCCGTATGGTATTTTGCCTTGAAGTTACTTACAAAAGATGCAGCATCCCTTTTCTAGCACTAGGTTCAGGGAAAAGGTCACTGTAAGATTAATTTACCCATATTTTAATATCAAACTATGACAAATTTGATAACAGCCTTTTCGTATACCTGCCAAAACATTAAGAAAAAAGCATGAACAACCTGAACCAGGAGGACGACATTTTTAAAAAGTGAACTAGGTTTTGTTTGTCCTTTAACCTAATAACAAAAGTACAAAATTATACAATGTACATGTCAATAAATTGTTCATTCTTTGTTTCAACACACACACACACATATACATGCATACACATATACCCTCAAGCTAGAGTAATTGCCTGAAAAAAATCACTAGCTGCCTTCTTGACTTATATTCTAGGATCATGAGAAACTAAAACCACGATGGACTAATCAAAACCCATCAGATTTTTGGCCATTATTTTTTACAAAACTCAGATTGTCTTGACATTTCCCATTTATTTGCATGTGGGTTTTGAAATTGTTACATATGTTCTACTTATACAAAGTCCACATTTTCAGTTATTTCATTAGCATGTATTTTTCTATCATTATGAAAATTGCATTTGGTACCTCTTCAGTCTTGCGTACATATACTCAGTTTTTTCATTTGCCCTTGCAGGAAATATTTAGATAAGTCACTAATATAATACTGAAGGTTTTTTTGGCTGTTAGAACTTATAAAGAACCTTAAGAATATTTTATAAGAGTCCTATCAGTAGATACACTTGATTAACTAATTTATAATTGTTTATTGAGCATTTGCTATGTTCCAGACACACTAAGATCGCTGGTGTCATGAAAATTGTATTCTACTGACATGAGAAATACAATAAATTGAATACACATACGTATATCTTAAATAATATGTCAAAAGTTTAAAAGTACTGCAATAAAAAAAAATCACAAGAGGAAGAGAAAGATTGAAGAGTAGGAAGAAGGTTAGTATGTTATTTTCAATGTCCTCAGAAGCACTCATTGAGAAAGTAACATTTGACCAAAGATTGATAAAGGTGATTCAGATATATCAGATATTCCAGGAAGAGAAAGAATAGGTACAAAGGCACTGAGGAAGGAAGGAGCATGCCTGGCTTGTTTGAGGAGCAGCCTGGAAATGACTGTGGTTGGAAGGAAGCGAGTGAAAGTAAGAGTACTAAAAGATTTCTTTTAATAAGTGTTAGGGTCCAAGTCATGAAGGGTCTTGAGGCTCTTGTAGAAACTTTGAACTTTTTTCCATGTGAGATGGAGGCCACTTGAGTAATTTAAATTAGAAGTGACTTAAGTCTACTTGGATTTAAAAATGATAACTCTGATTTCAGGACTGAAAAAATCTGTTCATAGACATACAGAGGTGAAACAGAGAAACTAGTTAAGGAGCTTTAGAAATAATTCAATCAAAACATGATAGTGAATTGGATCAGAGGATCCTTCTCAATATTGGAAGTCAAGTTCTATTTTTTTTTGAAATTAGAGCAAAAAAATTTGATAAATGGTGGGATGTGGGTTGTGAGAGGTAGAAAACAGTCAATAATGGTATTAGCATTTTGGCCTTTAGCAACATGGTTTTTATTTGTTGCCTCAAAACAAAACAAAACAAATAAACAACACACACACACATACACACACACACACACACATACACACACTACCAGTATATTATGGAGTTAAATGTCTGAATAAAATGATTTTAAGGGAAAAATGGAAGGAAAAGAATTGGAAATAGAAAACATTAATAAAAGTCTTTCTAAGAATCTTACTGTTGAAAGTGAGAAGAATGGGGTGTCAAGTAGAGGGAAATAGAGGTTTAGGAGGTTTTCTTTTAAAGATGGAAGAACTTACAGTATCTGTATACAAGGTGTGCTTCTCAGAATGATCAAGTGGAAAGGGAAAATTAATGGTCACTTGAAATCAATGGTTATGAACTTAAATTGAGACACTGAACCACATCCAGGTTCAGAGGGCCAAATGTATGCGTAGTTCAGGTGGCAAGTGTGATACAACAATGGTTAGATTTTACCAGAAGAGGGTAACAGAGTGAAAGAGGGATAAGAAAGTTGGCAGTGTTTGCACACAGAAGACATAATAAGGGAATGTGGAATTTAGACTGGCCTACAAAGATGGTGAGGTAGGAGAATGCATATAAACAGGCAAATATCTATGAGAGGGATTCCTTTATACTTGGGGGAATGGAACACATCAATGCATAAATCAACGATCCTTTTCAACAGGATGGTTTTCCTAGAAGGGGACAAATAATAGGACCGGTGAAATTGTGAAAACTCATCAAATTGAGGTGTGTTTGGAAGCACAGTGATAAACACCAAGAGGAGGGGAAAATGGAGAAGCAACTCCAAGTGTAAGAGTGTTAGTACAGTCCTGCAGAGACATGAAAACTATGGATTATGTCTTTTCAATTAAGATTACAAAATTAACACAATAGCAAATGATAGTTGATGTCACAGGCCAGGGTTTACATAGGGCTGTGCCGTCGCACAGGACCCAATGCTTAGAATGGCTTTGCACTTAATGTAACACTCTGCTGTCACAGTCTTGAAACTTTTAATAATTTTTTAACAAGAATGTTTTATGATATCTTGCATAGGGCAGGGTCAAACTCCCATCCAAAATTAATTCAGATGTTGAAACTGCTGATGCCACACATGCATCAAGAAGTTATGCAATAGTTTATTATTCAGATAATAATGGTTTCTGGGGAGAGCAGGATAGGTTCCAAAGCAGGTACCAAATGGCTTGACTGAACAAGGGGTAAATGGGTTCACTTTTTATTCTGGCTAAATGACAGACAGGCTGGGATAAGTCTGCAGGAGAGCTGAGTTTGTTGGCTTCCCCTTCTCTATTTGGAGCCAAGGGAGGGAAGGAGAGCTTTCTAATTGTCCTGTCCCTCTATGGACTTGAAAACTGCCAGTGATTAAACATCAAAAATTCAGTCAGATTCTTTATTAAAAGAGGTCTCTGAGATCACATCTTGCATGAGTCCTATAAATTATGTAGCTTGTCCTGGTTTTACAAAAACAGATACTGAGAAAAATATGTTTATTAGGGATTCACTATTGTGAAGAAAAGGGAGAAAGCGATATGGGACAGAAGAGAGATTGGATTGTCAGAGAAGCCCAACAAAGCTGTTACCTATCAATATCCCCAGTGTGGGGAAATGGCCATGCTTTAATTCCCTCACTTGAGCTTCAAAGTATAAACCCTGTTACCTATACTTAGGCTGCTCGAAATTATATTCTTTTGCAGTAGAAGAAAGTTTTATAATTTGAGTCATGTTAGAACATTGTATTCTATTTTGGCTTTTCTGTTAATAACTTTATTTATAAGAGCAAACTTTTAGTCATGCTAAAACTGTCATGTTCATTAATAAGTACTGCCTAGTATATCTACTTTCAGCTGATTTACCTGAAGACCATCAATGGAAAGGAACAAAAATGTTTAAAATTAATCAGAGTATTTCTTACTCATTTATATTATTTAAGATGTTATATAATGTCAATGTTATATAAGATGTCAATGTTTTATTTTCTCAAATTATATTTAAAAGATACTTCTGTTTAAACATTTCTAATTTTTATAATGTCATTTGTGGGCTTTTGCAGGGTTTTTTGAGGATAAATCCATGTGTATTTAACTTTCTCTATAGCTCTGAATTTCTTATACTTGAATTACAAATAAAAATATGGACAATATTTGAATCCTCGTCCAGGTCACTATAAGTAAAACGGTTCCAATTTAGTTAGGTCTCTACATCGAGTACATATTGACAGATCTTTAGTTCATGCTTAAAACAGTTCTTTTAAGTGTGTAGAAAATGAAACAACTCTATAATACATCATCTATGTATTGCATCTCCTTTTGTCACCTTATATGTGACCCCCTTTACTCTCTTCTACCTACCCCCCCCTTACCTTCTGGTAACCATTAAAGGTAGCTAGCTAGCTAGCTAGATGATGGATGGATAGATAGATAGATATAGATAGATAGATAGATGATAGATGATGATAGATAGATAGATAGATAAATAGATAGATAGATAGATAGATGATAGATAGATAAATTTAGAAAATGAAATACACAGGTCCCAAGTTTGAATGACAAAAATGTAAAACGTGCCTCAAATTCTCCTGTAAATTGGAGTGTGTAATCTCATGATGTTTTTGGAGGTTTAAAAAGAAACATCCATTTCATTATAATATTGTCTACGATTCTTTCAGGTTCTAATTTTTAAAAATAAAGCCTTAAGATAGGGTTGGGTGTTTAAATTTAAAATGTTTTTATCACTTCAAATTCTGCAGCTGTTTCGTTTCTTACAGTATTTAGTGTCATACACGCAAACTCTGTCCCAGTTGCACAGGAACAGATTTCTCATTCCTGTTCTCTGAAATAGCTCAGGATATAATTGGAGATCTAAGGCATATGTATACTTATATATATGTGGGTTGGAAATGCTAAATAGAATTGTATGCATACCCTTGATAGGGATCTTTAAGAGGAAAAAGATAATTTTAGAACCTATTTCTTCATTTACATATTTGTTTATTTTAAAATTCACTCAAGAAAACAAAGGGAAGACTGAGCTCCTGATAATCTAAAAGAAGCTAGGATCTTATTTGGGAATCGAAATAAGCAGGTATACCTGAAAATGTCAAGAAAAAAGTAACAAGAAAAATGAGATGTTTTTCTCAATCCCTCCATCTTTTCTCCCCCCTCTCTGTTGCACTGGGCTAGGTATGGATGCTCTATGTTGTCACTGACTGAGAAACAGAAAATGGCATACAATTAAATTTAAATAATAAAAGCTGTGTCTTTTCTCAGCACCCACCCTATTGACAAAACCCTGCATCAAACACAAATTTTAAAATGAGGGAAAAAGATGTTATTATTTCTATATAACTTTTCTTAGTTCTAGAAATTGATACCGTGATAACAGAGAGAGAGAGAGAGAGAGAGAGAGAGAGAGAGAGAGAGAGAGAGAGAGAGAGAGTCATTAAGAATATAGGTTGAAAGGTAACTTAAAAGTAGAATTATACTTGAGTCACTTTATACTCAAAGAAAAGTTGGCCCTATTATAAATTATCTCAACTTGATACATTCTTCAGAACATACGCTCTACCCCTTTGTAGCTGTTAGAAAGATTAAAAGTCATGATCACAGCACTTGAAAAGAACAATGCAAGTTCATTTTTGCTAATCTGATATCTTAAAATAGACCATCATAAAAATCACTCCAGAAAGATGAGAATCTATTTTTAAATGCGTCCAGAAAAAAAAGCAGTTTGTCTTTCTTAGTTTATCAGTCTTGACTAAGAAAAAAAAGGCTGCCTAATTCTAAATCTAATTTTTAATTCTGTTATTTAATCACATACTTTGATGCTGGATGTTAGTGAAAATGTGAACTTCTTTCAAACTGTAGAAGTTTTCTTTCAACTTCCCCTTTTCTTTTTCTAGCACAATTACTGCGAGCATGGTCCTTGGACAGTTTGTACCAGAATCACCTCTTATGTTTATTAAAATGCAGATACCTGCAGAATATCTAGACTTGATAACAAAAAATATACTTTGTAAATTTATTATTGCTTTTTAAAATAGTTAATGATCTAATAACTACTAATGCTAAGGACCATTTCTCTCCATGACTCATGAATTTGTCCTAACCCTTTCATTATCACAATTATAAATATACCTTAAATTCTCATCAAATTATTTACTGCCCTAAACAATTCATCACATTCTTATGATACCAGCATAGTATTAGAATTTTGTCGATTGATCAAAACAGACATTCTCTATAAGGATCTATAATCATTCAACAAATCTAACATATACCTATTGAGCACTTTTTCTACTGTTCTGTATTTTAGGGATACAACAGTTAAAACAAATACACCAACAATAATCAATTCCCTTGTGGAGGTTACTTTCTAGTAAGACAATAAATGAGAAAAAAACTAACGCAAATACATAAGGTAATATTTGCTAAGAAGAGTGGGAATGCTAGAAGGAGATTGCAATTTTAAATAGGGAAATCAGGGAGCGATTTTTTTTGTTTTTTTCAAATTTTTGAGTAAAAATTGAAACAAGATGTGCTGAAGGAGTGAACCAAACAGATGTCTGAAGAAATAACACCCACAACAGGAAAAAGAGCAATTACAATGGTTATTGGTCAGAAGTATGTCTGATGTGCTTGAGATATAACAAAGAAAGCACTGAGATTGGAAGGAAGGAAGCAAGAGAGAGTAAGTAGGAGATGCCCTTAGAGAGATAATGGTTGTCCAGATTGGGTAGAGCCTTGGGTGAGACGAGAGCCATTGGAAAGTTTTAAGCAAAATAACGACCTGGCTTTGGCAAGTTTGAAAAAACTCCTCCTCTATTCTGTGGAGAACAGATTGTTGAAGCAGCAAGGATGAAAGCAGGAAAAAGAGATAGAAATCATTGTAATACTATTGTGGAGAAATGACAATAGCTTGGATCAGAGTAAAAGTGATTATAAGTCAGATTCTGGTTATATTTTAAAGATAGATTCAGCAGTATTCTCTGATTGTTTGGATATGGAGTATGAGGAAGAAGAGTCATGATTCCCCCAAGGTATTTTTGGCTTCAATAACTGGAACTCCAGAGTTGTACTGAGTCAAGAAAGCGGAGCATGTTTGGAGAGATCAAAGATCAATTTTCCACACACTAAGTCTGGGAATCCATGATACATTTAAGTGGAAATAACAAGTATCCAGATAAATATAGGGGTCTTTAGTTAAAGGGAAAAGGTCAGGATAGACCATGTAGATGAGATTTAAAAGCATCAGATTGGATGAAATCACATTGTAAAAGAAGAGAAGCAGCCTGAGGAAAGTGAATAACTCCATTTAAGAGTTCTGGTGCTAAAGCAGGAAGTAGGGCCTCTCATCCACTATTTCAAATGTTATTTATAGGTGAAGTTAAGAGAGTGAGAGAATTCATCATCAGATTTATCAACATGCTATTAGTAGCAATACTGTAACACTTCAAAAAGCATAAATATCTGAGGACTATTTAAGTTGGATAAAACAAACCAAACCACTTTAGTAGGTCCTGAAAATATATATGAATAACAACATACAGCAATAACATGTATTAAAGCTATATATAAATTCTATTTTAATGTAGTAACTGATCATCTTTAAAATTATTCTCATTCTAAGTGGTTAAAGTACATTTTAAGGAGCAAAGCTTAGCTATCCAGAATTATCAGCTCTAAAGAATAAAATACTTCCAAGTATTATCTTGCCCCAAACTACAGATTAAAATTTGCTAGGAACTTAAATGATAATATTCAATTCAAATATTCAGAGACACGTCTACATTTATTATTTCAACTTTTTAATTTTCCTCTGGGTGCATGTATTAATTAATTAATGTGCTGGCCCTCCTATGTGATGACTTTCTTTGAAAGGTAGAATTATTAATAAAGAATATTTCCCTTGCTTTAGCATATTTAGGGCAAAGACCAAATGCTTCAGATATTTAAACTTTTTTTTAGCTTATGACAGCCTAAAAAGAGCAGGAAATGTGTCCCAGATACCCTGTATAAGATAAAAATTGAGAAAGCAGTGACAAAAACCTGCGGAAAAAAAAAAAAAATGTACACACAAAAAAATAATTTTTGAAAGCCCAGCTTCTTTTAACACAAGCATAACTAAAGAGAAAAAATTCATAGCAATTATAATGAGAATAATAATTAATAACAATAATAAGTTGAGTAGAGCCAAAATTTCAGAATGACTATAAAAGATACAAAACCACCTAAAAAAAAAAAATTCTGCCTTAATCTAAAAATATTACTGGAATAAAAAAGATTCACATTCTTTATTTTAAAAAGTATCTCAGCAAACAGTTTTGGAGGAAAAAATGATTTAGTAATCTCTAGTAAATGACTGATTTTTACATGTTACCCTCATGAATTGAAATAATCCTTATTTTAAGAAGCCCATAACCTTTGGTTTGGAGTAATATAGCTTGTCTTGTTAAACATCTTAACTATGTTAAGAATGCTCTTCTCCACTCAATATGAACAGGATCTGCTTATCCATTAAGTATTATAGGCAAAGTAGGTCAAAGAAAATGTGATAATATTAATATATTATTATATCAATTTTGTTGTAAAATATAATTTTAAATATGTGTTTAATAGAAGAAGGGGCCCACAAAGTCAAAAGTGTGTAGGTCCCACAAAAGTAACAATGTGAGCTTGGCTTGTGAATCAAATCACACAAACCATGTCCCATACTTATTCTATTGCCGGATGATAAGAAATTTCCTCTACCCTTTTGCTGAAAGTAAAGTTAAACACCTTTGCCTTTGAGCTCCTAAGTGAAACATATGTGAGAACACATTTTGAAATTATGTTACTTACATTTCTCCATTCAGAAATCGTTTGTACCTATTTTTGTAAGTTTCTTTGGTCAATAGACAGATATTCTACCTTGAAAATTGTAAAGACATGCATTTACCCTACTCTGGTTGAGAGTATAGTGCTCAGAAGCAATGCACAGTATGGAAAGATCACATACTTTGGACTCATATGCAACATCTCAGCTCTGGTGATATTAGGTTTGTAAGTTTTTGCAGTTTTCATTACGTCTCTATACCACCTGTCCCGTGGATGTAAAAAACGGGTATGTGTATCCTGTCATCTGATGTGTGTTACAGAATGGTTATGATATTTCATCGGCAATCCCCAAACTCAAAAGATTCTTTCTTCAATGTCCCAATAGCAGAAAATGCCACCACAATTTACCAAGCTACTCAGCACAAACATTGTTGGCTTAATCCATGAACCCTGTCTTTCACATCCATGTTTAATCAGCCATCAACTTCATCATCGTGACTTGTCTAGGCCACTAATCTCTCTCTTCTGGACTGACCACATGATTAGCCTTCAAATTATCACCCTTTTGCTGACTCTTTTCATCCTGAAAATTTGTATGCCACAGAGATGTCAGAGTTATCTTTTTAAAATAGAAATCAAATCATAGCATTACCGATGCTTCCATCGGAGTACATAGTATCTGTTACACTGTGGCTTTCAAGTCACTCAATGACATGGTCTCTTTCCGTCTCTCTGACTTCATTTCCTACCTTTCGAGCTACAGTATTCAGTCTTTAAATAAAAAAAAAATCAGTCTTTTATTTAAAATATATTTTATTTGGAATTGTTTTAGATTTACAGAAAGTTGTGAAAATCTAGCAGACAGTTCCCATATATTCCATACCTAGTTCCTCTATTGCTGACATTTTACATTAGTATGGAACATCTGTCACAATTAATGAAGCAATATTGATACATTGCTATTAAATAATGTCTGTAATTTATTAAAATGTCCTGAGTTTTTCCTTAATGTCCTTTTTCTACTCCAGGATATCATCTAGGATACAACATTACACTTAGTATCCATTACATCCTAGCATCTCTGATCTCCTAAATTATTTTCTAAAATTTGCATACAGCAGGGTTCACTGTTTGTAATGTAAAGTTCTATGGGGTTTGAAGAGTGTTATATCTATACCATTATATAGATGTCTCGGTAAGCATCTCCTGCTGTAACAGTTTCTCAGACTTAATGAGGATTACTGGTTAGGAATATTACAGAATGTCCCTGAATTGGACATTTTCTGATACTTTTCTCATGATGACCTAGCGTTATGAATTTTGACAGAAAGACCGCAGAGGTAATATGTCATTCTTATTACATCACAACACATAGAGTGTCCATACTTTCAACACAATTTACCACTGTAATGCTAAACTTAATCACCTTGCTAGGATCGTGTTGGTGAAAACTAACTGCAATACCCCATTTCCCATTTTGTATTCTTAGAAGGAAGTCATAATGTGCATCATACACTTAAAGGAGTAGGGATTTATATTATACTTCCGTGAGGGTGAAGTATACATTCATTACTTGGAATACTTTTTCATGGGATATTTGTCTATTTTTCCTCATTTATTTATTCATTCATTCCTTTATAATTGTATGTATTCCTGAAGATTAATTTTATATTTTGGGTTATAATTCAACACTATTTTTTTCTTGCTCATATAGTTTCATATTTGCCTATTGGAGGCTCTTCAGTTGAGTCCTATGTCCCTTTAACACACCCCATCATTTTTTGTTTTGTTTTGTTAGCACTTCCTTACTTTCTGGCACTGTAAGATACTCTAGGCTTATTTTGTGTATTCCCTGTTGCAGTCCTAGAATCAGCCATTTTTCTAAGGAGTTCTTGCTCATTTTATTGACAAATGTTATTGAAAACCAAGATCTGAGTAATAGGTGTGCTCATTGCTACTAAAGTATCATTGCTTCTATGCCTTCTCAATCCACAGAACAATGCAATATGTGTATGTGCTAACCAATATTTGTACATGTATCTATACATATTTATATATCTATGTATAAATATTAAAATAAACAAATTCATACTGATGTCTCCAACTCTGATTCACTTGGCTCATTCTAGCTTTCTCCTCTTGCATGTCTGTTAATTGCTACTACAACAGGAAGAACCTAGGCTCCTCCATTCATAATTCATTAACTTGATT
Source organism: Rhinolophus sinicus (assembly GCF_057876585.1). Classification (NCBI taxonomy): domain Eukaryota; kingdom Metazoa; phylum Chordata; class Mammalia; order Chiroptera; family Rhinolophidae; genus Rhinolophus; species Rhinolophus sinicus. Next base: position 33,176,577 of record NC_142501.1, read on the forward strand.
GTTTAATTCCAGTTTACATGTACAATGGCTCCAGAATTGTTAACTTATACCCAGAGGTAGCAAGTTTTTCAACTAAAGTGCTATGTCCATTTTCTTTTGCTTTTAGTTTTACAGACTTTATTCATTTCCAAAGTTATTTAGGTCAGTACTCTTTTCTCCCAATACTTTCACAGAGGTTGTTTTACATATTTGTTAGATTATTTTATCATAACTTGTATTCCATCCTGGCATCCCTAGTTTCCTGAATTATTTTCTAAAATTGGCATACATTAGGGTTCACTGATTGCGATATAAAGTTCTATGGGTTTTGATGAGTGCTGTATCTATACCATTATAGCCACATACAGCAAAATTTCACCACCCTAAAAAATAAAGCATGAATATGTTGGACAAAGGGATAATTCACATCCTGAGCAGGAGGGAGCAGACAGCATGAGATTTCATCACACTATTAAGTATGGTACACAATTTAAAACTTAGGAATTGTTTATTTCTAGAACTTTCCATTTATATTTTCAGATCATAGTTGACCGCAGGTACCTGGAACTGTGGAAAATGAAACCACCAAAATGGATAGACTACTGCATTTTGTACAATTTCTTTAAAAAAAAAATTGTTAAAGTATATTTTACGTCCCAGAATGAGATCTATCTTGGTTAATATTACATGTTAGCCTGAGAAGATTGTTAGCCTGAGAAGATGGTGTCTTAAATGTACTAGTCTATAAATATTAATTAGATTAAGTTGACTGATAGAGCTGTTAAGGATATCTATATTCTTACTAATTTCTACTTGACTGATCTATTAATTACTGACAGAAATTTTGAAGTTCCCAACAATGATAGTGGAGTTGATTATTTCTTCTTTCAATTCTACCAGTTTTGCCTATTTTTGATACTTTTTTGTTTAGGTGCACACACATTTAGGATTGTTATGTCTTCTTGGAAAAGTGATCCCTTCATCATGAGGTAATGACTCTACTTATCCCCAATAAGCTTCTTTGTTTTGAAGTCTGACATTAATATAGCTACACTGGCTTTCTTTAGGTTAGTGTTAACATGGTATATTTTTTCCTTTCCTTTCATTTTAACCTATTCTGATCTTTATATTTAAAATGGGTTTTTATAGACAACACATATTGTCTAACATATTGGGTCTTGTTTTATTTAATCTGACAATATCTTTCTTTTCATTGGTGCATTTAAACCATTCACCTTAATAATGTTTATTAATATACCTGCTTGTTAATATTTTCTACTCATTGTTTATCCTTTGGTTCTATTTTCCCACTAATTTTCTGCCTTCTTTGGTTGTAACTGAGCCAAATTATTTATATTATTTTATATTATATAATTGTATCTCTTCTATAAGAGATATAATGCATATCTTTGTACACTTTGTAAAATGCTTTTTTTTATTTCTTTGTCTAATACTTTTAGTGTATATTTGCATAGTATACATATTAAAAGCATTAGGACATCCTTGCATTAATAAAAAATTATATTCTATGTTAAAATTTAACCTTGATATAGGTCATAGATTCCAAAAACTGGCCAAATTAAGTCACGAATTTGAGGACTCAGAAATAGACTCTGAACTCATGATTTGATGCCAAGTTATGTGCTAAATTTAGCTTGGGCAGCATGGAAAGTATTTTTCCCTCATTGCTCTACCTACTCTTGCCTTCTCCCATTCCACAATCTCAATTCTATTGATCTAATCTGAGCAACAGTATTTAAAATATATCTTCACAAAGCAATTTTGATGAGGAAACTTGATTTATATTTGTTACATGAGTGTTCTGGTCAAACCAGATATGCAGTATTTTTATTTTCTAAAAATGTAATACTTTTACTGATTAAACGATGAGTTATAAAAAAGGACAGAGGAAATACCCTCTTATGTCTTAGGATTGCATTGGTAAGTTTTAGGATTTGAGCTCTGAGGAGCATTTAAATAATACGAGTCTTTTTATATTTATGACTATAATATGAGTTAGCAGAAAAATCTGCTGGGTTAGTGCTCACACTGCATCTGTATGGATGTGTGTATGAGGGGTGGGGATCTGTGTAAAGAGATTGGGTTGGTCCTAAAGAGAGTGTAATTGGAAATATAGAATTCAAAATTCAAGATTATGTCAATCACAATTTCCTTCTCCATACTCATCTGTCGACCCAAAATCTCACATACCCACTGCATTTTTACTTTGGATTCTAAATGTACTTAGGAGTACTATCCTAATGAAATTGAATTGCATCTCAGCTTCCAAATAGATAAAATGAAATGGCAATAGTTATCTATACAATTTATTTCAGTTATGCAAGTTACTTTTCTATGATTACTTGAGTAATTTATCTGTAAAATAAAAAAAAATATTTCACCTAAATATATATTGACTCTTAAGCTAAATTTGTGGGTTTAAATTTATATATATTTCTAGATACTTTTTATGTGTAAATATTACCAAACAAAATATAGAAAAATAAGTGGAAAATACAGTTATTTGAAATGTAATTTACAAACTTGTTAAAATGTACCTCAGATTTTAAATTTTACATCTTCTGATTTGTATATTTTCTTAAGTATATTTTTAAGAGTGAAATATTTTTATTTTTCTTGATTAAAACAACATAAAAACAAAAATCAGAAAATATTAAAAGTATAAAAACAAAATATACCCTTATAAATCTAAAATATGCATATATATTTGTACATATTGATGTATCTCTATATACCTAAGTACCCTATGAATACATATGTAGATAATCCTTTACATGTAGATAATCCTTCACATATATACCGGGGGTGTCAAAAAAATGTATACACATTTCAAGAGATAGTATCTATGCTCAAGCGGTAGTTCGCCATAATCAGAAGTGTCTGGCCATTGATGGCAACCACTGTGAGCACCTCTTGTAATTGCAGAAGTCAAACTTAATTGTATTCATCTTTTGTTATTGGTATATATTGAGTATTACAATTAATACAGTTTTTTCCTTTCTCAAAATGTGTATACATTTTTTTGGCACTCTCTGTATTTATATATATATATATATATATATTCACCTACACGTATATATTTTATGTATGTGTGAAATACATTATAAAATAGATATTATAAAACTTGAATTATATTGTTTTCCACTCATCCTTTTACTAAGATTATGAACACTTTTTAAGGTTATAAGTGGATAAACTGTTTTTTCATAATTAGTCTTCTATATTTGGGTGTTTAGTTTGTACACCATTGCTTTTTATTAAAATAAACTCTGTGGTGAACATTTTAGTAATTGAATATTTTATAGCCATGTAATTATTTCTTTAGTATAAACTATGAAAGTAGAATTTTTGGACCTCATGGTACATTCATTTTTAATACTCCAAGACTTACCAATGGTACAGATTGTGTAATTTTAATTATACTCAATATATTTGCAAATATATATTTATTAAAAATTATTGAATTAAAGTTTTTTTGAAGTTGAATATAATTTTAGCTTAATTTGAACATAGATATCTAAATTGTGGAACTAATACACTGTAGACCCCTGATTTTTAAAAAAATATATAAATCTCCAGAATTCCAGATAGCACTTATAACATCTACTTTACCTTTATCAAGGTATAAATAGTGATATCCTCTGAGTCCTCTCACATAATGCATATGCAACAGCAGTGCTACTTTGGGTTGTGACTGCAGAGTTGTCAGCTACATTCACTGTCTAGCTCAGTGGTTTTTCCATTCCACAGTCTAGTAGCAAAGCATTTCAATCTCGGGTCTCAATAAAATTATAAATTGACAACTCTCATATATCTTATGGATTACTCTAAAACTCAAAAATATTAATTTATGCAATCCACATATTTTCAATTATTTTGTTTATTTTTAAGTTATGACCAAAATAGACAAACATGTTTATGTTCTCATTAAACCATCATTTAAATATTAGAAAACTTGACTAGTTTTAATTTTTGAATAATTAGTTCTAGCAGAAGTATATGTGAGGATTCTCAGATTACTACAGAAAAAAGTGATGTTTGAGATGTAGACTTGAAGAATCTTCCAATAACCCAAAATATAGGATATTTAAAAACATTTACTTACAATTTTTTCTGACATTAAGGACCTTTATAAGAATATCATCTTTTCTAATTGTATTTCTCTTCTAAAACCTCAACATCTTGAATCATAAAAAGACAAGACTATATTTTATAAAGGTTACATTTGTTTTCACACCTGGAAAAGAATTAAATCAGTAGGCATATTTGGAAGAACAAAAGTTAGATAGTATATTCCACTGGGTGAAGAAAAAGGAGGTACTGAAAGGTAAAAGTAGATGTTAACAGACTAATGATCATTTTTTAATAAGAGAGGGACCTTTCTGTGAAAAAAAATACCAATATATTTTTTTCATTGCTGTCTTCCCTTTCAGCTAACCTTTGAATGAGAGAAACTTCTGCTGATGTCAAATGACCACAAGGATATTAACAACTGGACTTGGAACCTGTCGGCCGCTGTTGGGTATCTTTCCTTTACCAAGCTGGCTTTCTTCACTACTGCCACTGACCTTGCAAACAGCTCCGACAAAGGTCGGAATGGATTCATTGATCAGCTAGACCAAGCATATGACAGTCTGTGCCTTAATTGAATCCCAAAAGGGGGCAGACTGGGTTTTTATTACAGAGGCCAGCCGATAGCACTCATTAAAAGCTCCACAGACTGTGTGGTTTACTAATTAGTTTATTATACAGACACCTTGACGATGGGCAAAGTTGTCATTTTGCCCTTTATCGCACAGGGGATGTTGTTAAAAGTTTAATCAGCTAACACTGACCAAGTTAGCTTGGCAGGCTGTGGATGGTCATTACTGAGGTCACCCCTGCTGTAGCAATTCTGACAGGGTCACAGCATGAACTTACAATAAAGAGAGTGTTACATAAGGTAAGAGCGCACCTGAAAGGGACCCCAGAAAAGAGATGTGCTCTGTGGGGAGTAGGAAACAGATGGGCTGTTAGGACAAGTGAATCCTTTTAAAGTTTATCTTTGCCTGCCCTGTTTAACATATGCTTTATGAAAAGATGGGGTATATAACAATCACTTTGATATGTTCATCAGAAATAAACTTGGAAACAAGTTTTTGTTTTTTTCTTTATCAAATTAAGGACACCTGGTTAAAAATTACTTCCCTGTGTTTTATTCAAACTTTACATAGTACCAGGGAAGTAAGCAAGATATTTCAGATGGTTTAAGATTATCATACATAGACCAAAGAAAAAGTCCTATTATAAGCTAGTATTATTATTTTTACTCAGAAAATCATTGTGACCACTGCTGAATTGTATAAGAAAATTCTCTAATGTACCACTGTTGTCCCATTTATTTCAGAGGTTCTTTTTTATCTAATGGGCTGATTTCTAAAATGTATAATTTCTAAGGAAATTTTCCTTTTTGCGTCTAGGCAACATTATACAATTAGTGAAGTATAGATGAATCCAACTTATGCATTTGGTAAAGACTCAGTAGAGAAATAGGATACAATTTCATACTAAAAATTATTGAAAAATTCAAAATATAGGTAATGTATACAATATTTTTCTGTTTATTTCCAGTTTTTAACTGGCATAATGATCCTATTCTGTGCTCTCAGTAGAATCGGTCATGCAGTCAATCTAACTCAATTGTTAGCACCGAGTAACATTTTGCCACCCATACTTTTGATTTTGGGTATGTAACCTTAGTGGGATTGTACTTACAAAGTATGTTTATGCATTTTAATAGTGGATTTCAGCTCTCTGGATGATCTACTAAGATGAAGATAAGCAGTTTAGAAAGAGGTATCTGCATTTTCTCTATGCCTTGTCCTAGGATATTCAGATCTCTAGAGATCTGCATGAACCTGAACTTTAGATCCAGTTTATATACAATACAAATTATATCAATCCAGCACAGATCCTTTGAAATCGAAACTGTTATTAGCATGTACCCTTATTTTTTTAGCATCAGTTATCACCTCTGCAATATTATCTAACGTATTTGTGATAGTAAATCTATATGGGTTAAACAAGATAAGAATGTGCTCAAACTATACTTTTATCTTTGATACAACAAACTGTTATTTTGGCTATGCCATAAAAAAATATGCAACACTGAAAGGCATCTACCATGGAGATCAAAATATAACATTAAGTTTGCGATCATTGAAGGAGGATTTATAAAAATAAATTAATATTCTATATTGCATTCAAACTGCAGAAGGAATTTTAGCAACTACTTTGTATTATCCAAATTGAAATTGATCCAGGAATCTAGTCCTGACATTTAGACTAATGGTAGGGTTTGTAAAAAGGAGGCATGTTCAGAGGTTCACACTTCTTTGTAGGCCGGAGGACTCTTCCCACGGAGACAGATTGTATTGTCAAGCCCACACAGGCAAAAAAATACTTCATCATTAACGCATGTTAGAACAAAAACTGTTTTAACAGTGGAATTAAAAGACTATTGCTACTGTATATGTTTTCCTGCATAGGCCATGATGGAAATTGTGAAAAACTTTTAGTAAGAAATCTGAAACCTCATGTTTTCAAAAGTATCTCAGCAGCAGCATGTTATTTCAAATACTTCCAAGACTTTATGTTATAGAAAGTTTGACAAATTTAAAGTTTGACAAATATTAAAGATAATAGCTTTTGTACATCACAACTTAAGTAGTATTATAAAATGAAAAGTCAAATTATAGACAATGAAAAGATATTTGCAATACGCAAAACTTACAGAGACTTAATATTAATAATCCATAAGAAATGCGTATAAATCATTTGGGTAAAAGAAAATACAAGTGGAAGAATGAACAGAAGACAATAAACATACATTGAATGGAAACAGGAAGATATGAGACCAAAATATATATAATTTATAATATATATTCTATTTTTACAATGTATCTGTATATTCTCTTTTATAATTATATAATCAATCAATTGTAATTTGCTGATGTAGTGATATATACATATATATGACATATATATATATATATATATATATATATATATATGTATGTCAGTATTCACCATTTCTGACATAGATTTAATATCATTGTGTTCATTAATTTTCTCAGAGTCTAATCAACTATAATTAGTGCATTAATAGCTTTACATAATAAATAACTTAAATGAAACTGTATTCTTTAAGGGAAAAACCCTGACATTGAGTATTACACTGAATATTGGCAAAGACAAGTGTTTCCTTTTAACTCAAAAGCGAATCAGTTTATATTGAAGTGCTATGTAAAAGCTTTTAATTTTGTGTACTTTCTATGATTTGAGCAGATCATTTTTGGTTAATGAGGACTGCAGCACATTTTAATAACTATAAGAATTGGTTTTAGTATTGATATTGTCTCAACAAATCTCTTCTGATATTTGATATCCAGAAAAGAATTCTGGGTTTCCAGCTGTGTTTTTGAAATTACTTTATTTTTATTCCAAGACCGAGATAATTTATTTTATTCAGTTGACAGTAACAGGGGATTTTAATATTTTGATGTGTTATTAGTGTTGAGGTTGGCATTTATAAATTTACTGTAATTTATTCACAATAAGTGTTTTCACTTTGTAGCATAAATATTTTCATGACTTAGTTAATAAAGAATCTCAGAAGAGTAGAAGTAGGGTGGAAGCCAGTGAGAGGAATCTGTGACAAGAAAGAGTAAGAAGCTTCAAGGAAATGTGAAAGAGACATGTTGTGTATTAAATTGGAAAGTGCAAGCTAAGATAGGAATAAAAGAATCATAACACTTAAAAAAAGTAGGCAAGAATAAATGGGAGAACATAATAAATGAGTATAAAGATAAGTATTGAAAATTTTTTGGAATTGAAAATATTAGACAAAATATTTGCTTTAGAAATTATCCTCTCTTTAAATTCTAAGAAAGTCATCTAACAATATCGATGGTAACATGGCAAATGGATACTGAATTAAAAGCAAAATTATGTAGTTTTCAACATCTAAAATATAGCTAAATTAGAAAATAAATTGAACAGAATGCCTCATAATAATCTGAACAGAAAGCAAAAAGTATACAAATTAAACACATTTTATGTCCTTTAAGACACTAGATATTGTAAATCTACAAATTACTTTTGCTATTCTTTTTTTTTGTAATTTTATTAAATTATTTGGGTGACATTGGTTAGTAAAATTATATAAGTTTCAAGTGTACAATTCTATAACACATCATTTATATGCTGGACTGTGTTCACCACCCAGTGTTAGGTCTCCTTCCATCTAATTGATCTATAAGACGCATTTTTATCAAAATCCTAAGGGGGCTTTTTAAAAATGTGATAAAATAATCGGTTCAGAAGAATATATCCATGTGATATCTCTCTCTCTCTCTCTCTCACACACACACACACACACACACACACACACACACACACACACACACCACGAGTTTAAGAAAGAACGATATGAATTGCCACACATTGGTAATACATTAGAATGCTATATAACTAAATGCTGTGAAGCTGTCAAATTGAGAGACAAACAAATCAGTGAGACTGAATAGAGACCAGAAATGAAATGCATCTTGTATAACTTAATGTATGGAAAAGGTTGTATTTTGATGTTGGTTGAAAAACAATGAGATTCCCCCAAACTATTTTGCAGCATTAATTTTAAATTTGATGAAAAATGAATATTAGATGACTTAGCTCAATATCCCCAAATAACTTCTGATATGTTAACTATCTAATTATGAAGAAAAGAAACTTGCAGATTACAAAAAATGTATGTGAGGCTTTACATTATCCTCTTGGAAAATCATTTATCAACTATGACCAATATTTATCAACTGTGGCCAATATTAATCAACCTCAAAATGACAAAATTATAGTGATAGATAGCAGATCAGTGCTGGGAGTTGGGTTTGGAAGAAGGGTGTGACTTTGAAGGGGTAATATTAGGGAGTGTCTTTCTGTGATGGAGTAGTTCTATATCCTGATTTCTGTGGTAGTTATACAAATCTATTGTGAGTGATAAAATTTCATGAGCTAGACATGTATAGAAAATGTACAGACATGTGAATAGTCTTATTTATGTACCTTGCGCATTTTGCTATAGGATTGTCAGCTATAATTCTTATTAATGTTTATACAAACTATATATTTGGAAATTAAACTTTTGTTTGTGACATAAATTGGAAATATGTCCCCAATTGGACAATGGCCTTTTTTTTATTGCTTGTGGTGCTTTTGTCAAGCAAATATTTTATGTAGTCACATTTATCTATCATTCCTTTTACAGGACTCTTTTATGCAATCCTCATTCTTGTACTTGTATGATTCTATGTTTTTTAAACCTAAATCTCTGATCATTTGAAAGTTTCCCTTATGAAAAGCATAGGTAACAATCTAACTTGATCTTTTTTACATACAACTAGCTATTTAGTTTTCCAATATCAGTTCTTTAAAAGTTCACTTTTACCCACGCACTAAAGACTATTTTATTTTATAATAAATTTCTACATAAACTTAGGCATTTAAACTTATTTCTGCATTTGTATTTTGTTCCATTGGTTTCTCTTTTCATTAACTGATACCATACTGTTGTAAGTTTGCATAGTCCCCTCATTGCTCTTCTAATGGGGATTTCTCTACTTTCTATTATTTTTCTTCCAAATGAATTTTATAATCAATGTCTCTATCTATAAAACAAAGAAACAAAACAGTGGTGGCATTTTAATAATATGTCATTAAATATTGACCATGGGAATTTGTGATTATAATTGTTTTTAACCTTTGATCCACCAAATGTACCTATGTATTCCAGAGTACTATTCACACATGTTCACAAACAGATATACGAGGTGTGATAAAAAATTATGGTGAATGTTTAAATAAACAAATTCATCACAGTAAAGGACACATTGCCATTAATCCCCCTCAAAATACTCTCCCTCATTTTGAACACAGTCATCCCATCGTTCTTGCCACTTTCTGAAGCAGTTCTGGAAGTCCTCTTTCATGAGTGTCTTTAGTTTTGTTGTCGTGGATGCCTTGATGTCCTGAATCGATTCAAAACATTTACCTTTCATGGTCATTTTGACTTTGGGGAAGAGTGAGATGTCACAAGGTGCCAGATCTGGTGAATAAGGTGGATGAGGACATTGTAATGTTTTTATTTGACAGAAATCGCCATACCAGAAGCAATGTGTGACACGGAACCATTCTGCTGTGATCACAAAATACAGTGAATGCTGCTGCCTAGTGCCATCCAAAGGAAAGGCAGGGATCTTCAAAACGGGAAGTGGCACGTCGAACCTTAGTAACAGTGTGTGACAAGTTTCAACTTGTTGGATTCAGTCAGTCGGATGTGAGCTATGGTTCAAAGAAGGTGTATTTTAAAGTGTGCCATAAATCATCCTCTATCATGACAATGCTCAGTGTCATACATTGCTTCTGGTATGGCAATTTCTGTCAAACAAAAACATTACGGTGTGTACTCATCACCTCTCAGAAAAGTACAAATAGAGAGGAAATTCCTAAATATAATAAAATATATTTATGAAAAAATCATACTCGATGGTGAAAGACTGAAAACTTTCTCCCTAAGGTCAGGAACAAGACATTAGTATTCAACATTGTACTGGAAGTCAGAGCTATTGGACAAAAATAAGAAATAAAAGGTATCAAAATGGGAAAGGAAGACATAAAACTATCTCTGTTCACAGATATTATGGTCCCACATAGAAAATTCCAAAGAATCTACAAGAAGCTAGAGCTAATAAACAAATTCAGCAAAATTACAGGATACGTGATTAATATGCAAAATGTTTTGTTTCCATATACATGCAAAGAATATTAAGAAAGCAAATACATTTACAGTATCACCTGAAAAATTTAAATACTTAGGAATAAATCTAACCAAAGAAGTGAAAGACTTGTAGACTTAAACAACAATACATTGCTGAAGAAAATTAGAGAAGACTTCTTCTGGGTATCTATCCAAAAGAATATTGAAACATTTATCTGTAAAGATATATGTACTTCTATGTTCATTGCAGCATTATTTACGGTGGTCTACACATGGAAACAAAGTGTCCTTTGACAGATGATTAGATAGAGAAGATGTAGTATATATCTACAGTGGAATATTATTTGGCCATAAGAAAAGGTGAAACTACCATTCACAACAACATGGATGGATCTTGAGATTATCATGCTAAGCTAAATAAGTCAGACAGAAAAGGTCGAGAACAATATGATTTCACTCGTATGTGGAACATAAAACTGAAAGCAGCAAATAAACAAGACAAGCAACAGTTTAGTAGTTACCAGAGGCTAGGGGGTTGGGGGGGAAGTGAAGAGGGGTAGAAGAGGGTAAAGGGGGTCAAATATATGATGATGGAAGGAGAACTGACTCTAGTTGGTGAACACACAATGTAGTATACATAGATGATGTATTATAGAATTGTACACTTGAAACCTATATAATTTTACTAACAAAGTCACCGCAATAAATTTAATAAAAATTAAAAAGAGAAATTAGAGAAGACCAAAAAAAAAAAAAAAAGAAATGCTGTGTTTATAGATTGGAAAACGTAATTGTTAAGATGTAAATACCACCTAAAAGCTAAAGTGATCTGCCGATTTTTTGTAATCTCTAGCAAACTCCTAATGATATTTTTTGCAGATAGGAAAATCTGTTTTAAAATTTATATCAATTTGAATGTTTCTAAATGGTAAAATAATATTGAAAAGAAGAACAAAGTTGGAGGACTCATCTTTCTTATTGAAAACTTATTAAAAATCTACAGTAATCAAAACAGTATAAAATTGGCATAAAGATAAACATATAAATCAATACAAAAAAGAGATCTCAGAAATAAATCGTCATATATAATCAAATGATTTCAACAATGGTGCTAAGATGATTCAATGGGGGAAAAGACAATTTCTTTTAAAAATGGTGCTGGGACAGGTATATATCCGCATGCAAAAAATAATAGAATTTTACACCATGTGCAAAAACTAACTCAAAATGGATCACCAATCTAAATATGACAACTCAAATCATAACCTGAATTTGGCAATGGATTCTTAGATATGACACCGAAACAATAAGCAACAACAAAAAAATAGATAAATTGAACTCATTAAAATTAAAAATTTGTGTATGAAAGGACATTATCAACAAAGTGAATAAAAAACCTGCATGACAGAAAATATTTGTGAAGCATGTATCTGATAAGGATCTAGTATTCAAAATATGTAACTCATACAACTTAATATCCAAAAGACAAACAACCCAATTAAAAATGGAATAAGGTCTTGAATAGATTTTTATACATGAAGATATACAAATGGTCAACAAGCTCATGAAATGATGCTCAACATCATTACTTATTAGGGAAATGCAAATCAAAACCCACAAGTACCACTGCACACCCATTAGGATGGCTATCACCAAAAACATAACTAAAAACCCAAAACAAAAACAAAACTACAAAAAAATAACAAATTTTGCCAAGGACGTGGAAATACTGGAAGCCTATATTTTGCTCATTGCAGTGTGAAATGATTCCACCACTGAGGAAAACAGCTGGGCAGTTCCTCATAGAGTTAAATATAGAATTACCATTTGACCCAGTGATATTTCACTCTTAGGTATATATCAAAAAGAATTGTAAACAGATACTTAAATACATTTACGTACAGTATGTGCATGTTTATAGCAGCATTATTATTCACAATAAGCAAAGTGGGGAAAGAGATCAATGTCTATTAATAGATGACCAGATAAACACATTTTGTATGTCCATACAATGAAATATTATTCAGTCACTGAAAGGAAAGAAGTACTGATACATGCTAAAACCTGGATGAACTTTGAAATCATTATGCTAGGTAAAAGTAACCAGTCACAAAAGGTCATCTATTGTATTATTCCATTTATATGAAATATCCATATTAGGTATGAATAGGTAAATCCATAGAATCACAATGCAGATTAATAGCTGCCTGAGTCCAGGATGGGGGGACACTTTGGATCTCCTGCTTAATGGGTACATTATTTCCTTTTAGGGTGGTAAAAATATCCAGATAGAGGTGATAGTTTCATAACATTGTGAATTTTCTAAATGCCACTGACTTATTCACTTTAAAATGGTTAATTTTATGTTTGTCAATTTCACTTCAATAAAATAAAAATAATTTTTAAAAATTAAGATATATATCTCTACTTCTCTACTTCCTTTCAACTACAAGAGTATCAGTCCAGATCCAGCCACTATGCTGTCTTACCTAGACAACCACAATACCCCATCTGCTCTTTCTACTTTCACACTTCCCTAACTACGGTGTATGCACAGAGCTACGAGTTATCCTTTTAAAATATAAATCTGATTATGGCATTCCACTAGCATTCCACCACAAAGAGCATTTTAATACGTGTAAAGTAAAATACAAAATCCCAGCTGTGGTCTCTAAGACCAGGTCTTATCTGTTACTTGTTTATCTCACTTTCTCTCTTGACCATCCTGTGTCGGTTATGCTGGTCTCCTTGTGATTCTTTGAACATACCAAGTTGACTCGTACTCAGCACTTTTGTCTTAGTGTTTTCTCTCCCCACACATATTTGCATGTACTTTCATTTTATCTAAATCTGTATTCTGTTGTCATACCTCAGAAAAGGGTGTTAATTAGCATCCTGCATAGCTGTCTGTCTTTTACCCTACTTTATTGTTTTTGTCATAGTACTTATCTCACCTATTATTATCTCATAGATGTGTTCATTCATTTATTTCAATCTCTATATTTTAAGGTCTTAAGTATAAAGATTTTGTCTGATTGTTGTTTTTGTTTTAATATTATATTCTCAATACATATAAGAATACACACCACATAAAAGTTATTTAATAAGTATTTGTAGAGTTTTTAATTAAAGAATTTTTATAAGAACTATGAAATATTTTCTAAAGTTACAAAAAGTCTAGAAGGAAGGGCATTGTGATAGATAAGAAAAGTCCTAGAATAGACCTGCACGTCTTTTGGTTATTCAACCAATCTTTCTAAACTTCATATTTTAAATATAAAAGTGAAAGGCATATATTGTATTTTTCTTTTTAGCTTTAATGTTAAATATTTCCTAAGAAGATTTAGTAACTTTCATCATATATTAATAGCCAGTCCTTTCTAGAGTAAAAAACGAGTTTTATGACCTCTCCAGGTTATTTGGATCTATGTATGAGTATTATTGCTGTTTTTGCCGTTTATTTTGTTTCATTAATTTATTTTTTTTTAAGAGCTTACATTTATGAGGTTAAAAAAGTTGATATAACTATAAGAGAGGGATATTCTGAATTTTTACACTTAAAACTTTTAGGGGAATTTCAATATACATTACAGAAAGAATAAGACAAACAAAATACAATTTGTAAGTTGTTCTTTCCTCATTATTCTTGGGAAGTCTTATTCAGTGACAAGTATGTCACTGAATGTATGTAGACCCACCTATTTTGATCATGAAGATGCTGACTCAAAACCATGCAAGTTCTGTTGGTAGAGGAAAATAACTGAAGAGGTTATCAGGGCCATAGAAACCTTTATGATCTACCAATTCTTGTGGGTCCATGGAGACTCATTTGGTTCAACTGTTTCTTAATATAAGGAAAAAGAAAAAGAACTGATGTGAGGATCTAACAGATGAAGAAGCCTTTTGTGGAATTTTCTGCAATCCCTCATTCACACCAGACCACGGTGAGTGGAGCTGGATGGACTGTATAATAAGGTGCACTTCTCTCTGATAGAAACTTTCCTAAAGAAGAAAAGTTACTGATGAAAGCTGGTGGATCGTGTGCGCGCTAGTGAGCAGTTGAGGTTTCATCTCGTGTTCAGTGACTGTAGAATGTAGGACAACAGGAGAGCAGGCCACAAACCTGAACTCCCTCTGCTCCTTTCCTGAAAGTGTAGAAAGAGCATCAAAGGGAATGAAAGTAACTGAATATCCAACAGAAAAGTATTGTATATTTTTGCTTTGGGGGTCACAGCCATGCTTTGCATTATAAAGCAAAAGCTTCCTAATATAACATTTATGAACACCTTAATCCTGGTTATGCATTAAAAAGTGGTAAAATAATAAAGTATGTGTGTTAGGAGTAATTATTAGCTATAGATCAATTTATATCATCTTTTGTGATCTGAGGTATTATGACCAAACTTTAATTGCTACGTCTTGGTTTTGCTTATTTTGCCTCTTCACTACATTTGAGAATATTTCCCCTCATAATTGTACATAGTAAATGCATTATAACTCTATAACTCAGGGCAGTTATTTGCATCACCTGAAAAATGCAGTGCCAAGGAATTTTTTATTTAAAGAACATTATGTTATTATTTGCAAATTAGCAGTTCTAATCCTTTCATAGTTTTTATTAAGTAAACATTTCCCAACGTGAATGGCAGTAATTAAATCATGGAGTTTGCTTAATCTAGCTAAGAATTTTAAATTATCCTATTTGATAAAATTCAATGAAGTATTTCTTTTCAAATTGCTCAAGATATAGCTCCGTAATTCACTGAGGTTGTTTCTAACACAGCAAGTGTAAGTTCTCACTCAAAAATATTTTTCTAGCTTAAATTTGCACAGTATAAATAAAAAGCTTCCAAATTATTGTGGCTGTTTTAACACAGTAAATGTTTCTATTTTTCATAAAAATGGAACTGCTAGAAGTGATCTTCAATACTTTGGACATCTTACCTACCCAACATTTCGCCCCCCCCCCGCCCCCTCCCCATTACTGCCTTTTAGAAGTTTTTTCACTGCTAACATATTTTGCATCTGTGCTCTAAACATAGCTATAAGCTGCATAGGTCAGCTGTTTTTGGCTCAGTGTTCCAAATTCAGGTTTTGATCTTCACATTTTTCTGGGGCAAATATCAGTGCATATTCCAGACAGAATCCCCTGTGACTGTGTTATAGGTAGAATAAATTTATTTTAATTTATTTTCTTCACAGAATCACAAATGAAAAGATAGGATATAGAAATTTGCCAAAATGCCAGTTCTCTATGCCTTTGTTTCTGGACATGCCTTTTTTATGTCACATATGAGTTAAAATTATAAAGATTTAATGGCCAAATTAATAAAGGCTTTAGTATAGTCATCCAATTATATCAGCATATGTAAATGTCTTAATCAGAAAATATGTATATGGTAACAAAATCCTGGGTTAGTAAGTAATAAGAAAATTCAGAGAAAAAATAATTTTTTGTAGATTAAGTATAAGGTTAAATTGTATCAGTCTGACAGAATTGGCATTTCAGATTTTACTCAGATGACCCAGGACGAGCACAACAGAAGTACTCAACAGTTTAAACTCTGCATCCATGCTACTCCTGATTAGCTAGTTGATGAAGGGGTCATTTAACCTAGAAGTATCATTTTTCTATACCCTTCCAATTGTTCTACACACACAGATGTTTACTCCGGTTTTCTAGCTAACCAAGAAAATAGAAAGGGAGTGCAAATGAGCTTGTTTTTGTAATTGCATTTTCTCCTGTGATCATTAAATGTGTTTTATCTTTAACATGCTAAAATGCTACAATACCACAAGGGAATACTAACTCTGGAATTAACCTGTTACATCTGACAACTCTTACAGATTTGTATTTTAAGGCTTCTTGGAAGATTCTGTTTTCATTCTTGTTTTCCAAGAAATATTGCAATGTTTTATCAGCAGAAATCCAGAGGCATTACTTAAATTTTCATGTAGGCTGTGAAACAGTACACTGTTCTGTATTTAGAAATTTTGATTGTCATTATCAAAAAATATATAAACAAGGTTTCCCTACATTTAATTTTAAGTTCCAAAACACAAGCAAGACATGGAGACATTGAAATTATTCAAGAAAAAAGAGGAAAAATAAATAAAAATTAAGACTAGAAAATATGCCTCATAAGGAATATTACAGGGAGAAATTTAAATACTCTCCTATATTTTAATGAACATGATCTGGACGGTAATGATCTACTCTTTGATTTTCAAAGTATAAGAACTAATTAAATGACTGACTATCAAGAATAAGTCAGTTTAGGACTATGAAACATACTATTTATAGAATGGTTAAGACTAACCTAAATACCAAAGTTAACCAATACCTTTTTTGAGCATAATAACTATCTTTATATTTTCAGAGTGTGGCAGAATGACTGTAGTATCATAGTTATTTAAATGTCTTTTGACTATAGGAATTAAAGAAAAAAATTGAGATCGATGATTAATACTCTGTTTCCTAGATGAAGAGATTCCTCTCTCTGCAGCAAATGTTTGCCCTTCAGGAAGCAACCTGTACTGTGAATTTATTTTATCAACAAGACTACTTTAAAGCAGGACAAGAAAGCAATCATTCTAGCTGGGCTGATTACAGGAACCACTTGACCTTTTGGGATCCTGAAATGAAAGATGGTGTGTTTGGTTTCCTACTCTTGTTTTCTACCACTGTCTGTTTTGTTTTGCTTTTGGTGCTTCAAGTGTTAACTGTGCCCCACGTCTTCCTGTGTCATCTAGCTTAGACTTCTACAACCTGACCCTGGTTAATACACTCGAAGTACGTAAGTCTTAACTTACAGATTAAGCATCTAAATTGGCTTGAGCCATTCTCCTCCACAGATTATACTTTTGAATTGAGAGATGACAGTATCTAGCAAATCTGGGCCTGAATCGTCTCCATATTGTCTAGGTTCACCTGATGGCTTAAGTTCTGAGCTAACCCATCTATCTGGATAGAAAATAACCACATATTCTCAATGTATAGGAACAGAATTAAACGTCTGGCTTTGATGCTACACCGGAATTCTCCAGCTGCCTCAGCTGGGCTTTATATCCTACTTTTTCCATATTTGATCCTGATAATAATTTTGAGTTGGCCTTAAGTTTCTTGACGACAAATCATTCTAACACTGTAGAATATAATATGAACAATGCATGAATAATTCCATACAAATTATTGAAAATACTGATTTTTAAAAAATAAATTCAAATTTATTACTATAGTTTCACTTGCAGAATGATAAAATTAATGGAGTAGGTAAAGAATGGGTTGTACCCACTAGGGTTTATACATATCCTAAGGTTTATTCATCCAAAGATCTGACACTCTTTTGCATAATGCACAAATGTTGTGAATTGCTATTTTCGTTACTCAGGGTGTTAGATGTAGATGTCAATTCCTGTTGGTTCTCATATCCGTATCTCACTCTTACCTTGCTATGTATACTATTTTCCTATTACTACTATAACAAATTACCACAAAACTAATGCCTTAAAACAACACAAATTTATTACCTTACAATTCTGGGGATCAGTATTCCAAAATAAGTCTCACTGAGCTAAAACAAAGATGCCTGCATGACTATATTCTTTTTGAAGGCTCTGGAAGGGAATCTGTGTCTTTCTGTTTTCCAGATTCTAGAGGCTGTCTGCATTCCTTGGCTTGTGGCCTTGTTTCATCTTCAAAGCCAGCAGTGGTGGGTTGAGTCTTCACTTCACATCACTCTAAACTTGCTTTTTTCCTAACATCTTCTCTGATTCTAACTCCATCCCCCAACTCTTCCAAGTTTAAAGAAACCTTGTGATTATATTGGTCCACTCAGATAACCCAGAATAATCTATTTTAAAGTCAGCTAATTAGCAGCCTAATACCATCTGCGATCTTAATCCCCTCTACCCATGAAACATAACATATTCACAGGTTCTGGGATTTGAATTTGAACATCTTTGGGGCAGAAGGAGGACACTATTATGTCTGTTTTGTATTGCAGTCAACCATATTTCTAAATTTCCCTTGCCATCTATTTCAAGCTAGTTTTAGCTATTAGCCAGCACACAGAGGTGTGGGAGATTGAAAAGACGGGAAAATCAGATATTCCTTGCTTGTGCAATATATCCAGTAGCCACTGTTTCTCCCCCCATTCCAGATCAGTGTTGTCAGTAATTCTAGTACCTTTTAGTACCTTTGTAAAAAAAAAAAAAAAAAAAAAAAAAAAAAATCCCTGCATTAAATTTAATCAATTTACAATTCCAAATTGTTTCTATTTTTCTGACTTGTAGAGTTCTTGGTACCTGGATGGTCCTCAGAAACAGAAATCAAAGGTGGGAGGGTGAAAATGAGTTCCTTACTTGTTAGACTGTGAATGTAATGATAACATTCTTGCCAACAGAAAATATCATGCAGTTGCATGATAATTACCTATATTATCATGTGTGTTTGCTTTGGATGAAGTGGTGATTGAATGAAAGGCTTTGGAGAATCAAGTATCTGTTGTATCTTCCAAGTATGTTGATAATGATGACAACAAGATAACAGGATTCTTTACCATTTTACTGGGATAGAGTTAACATAAGAAATTCAAATGTAGAGAAAAAAACATTATGAGTTTATTAAAGTTTATTTGAGCCAAACAGAGGTTAGATCTAGAAGAAAGATCTCAGTAGACTGAGAAAAATGCTTCCCAGAATGACAGTTTGCAGTTTCTTTTATGCATTTGGAGGACTGTGAGAAAGACTACATGAAGGTGGGAGAAAGCAAGATGGAGACTGGATTACAGAATAATTAATAAGATGATGTGCTCTCTTGAGAGTGGTTATGATTCTAAGGGGTCTGAAAAAGAGGCACTTCAAAGGTGTGTTAACCTAGATGTACAAAAGCAATGGACAGGGTTTGCTTGAGGCAAAGATAATCTTTTACTTGGAAAGTTATAGGCCTAAAGCATGACTACCTACCATGACCTGCCATTTAGGAATTTACAATCAGATCACCCTGTGGTTACTTTCAAGTAGATGGAATTCAGTGTTCCTTTTTGGTCAACAATAGTTTGTAAATTATACGATAAGATCAGGGATTTAAACTGGACATTCAAGACAAAGACAAAAACCCAAACTGTTTATATATGGGTAAAGTGAGCAAGTTGCAAGTTGAATTCACAGCCTGCCCAAATCATTCATTAAGATTAGGACATTAATTGGAAATCATTCATTAAGATTAGGGCATTAATTGGGAATTTGAGATGGCAAACTTTGGCCAGACTTAGATAACTATGAAAATACTAAATCCCTAATCAACCCCTGTAGAATTGCCTAGCAAGGGATATGTATTCTTCTCAGGATTCCCCCCACCCCCAATATTCCTCATTATTTCTAGATAGAGATTGAGATTACACCATATCTAGGGAGATTTTATTAGAATAATTAGATGCCCAAATAGTTATAAAATCTTGTTAATTTTTATCAACAGGAATACAAGAAGTGTGTGCAGAAATGGATTCTAAAGGCTGATTTAAGACGTGCCAGGCTGAATATATCCATAAGAATGCACTTACCACAGAGTTTGCATTTCATAGGCTATAACAGTCTGAATAAACTTTGAGTTCAAGTTTAGTCCATAGTCAATTAGGTTTAAATGCCAGAATTTCCCTGCCACAAAGTGGGGATAGGAATCAAAACAACAAAGATAAGAATGCTGTTTGGATTTTTCTGTTCTACCTTGATGTCCTCTTGTACTGGGCCAACCAGAGGACCCAGGGGACTACCCCCGGTAAACAAACAAATTAAGAAGCACATTAATATGGGAGTGCCCGCAGTTTACAAAAGTATTACTTAATTTACATCATAGGGGGAAAAATTCCAAGTCTGGTTAGCAAAAACCTGACTTAGATAATACCAAATGAAAATTACCTGTCACTAATTATCTGGGCTTCAACACACTTGTGTTGAGAGACAATTCTCCATGGGTCTCTCACATTTTGCAAGTCTTTGAGCAGAGGTATAGACAGCTTTTGTCTTGGATTATTTTTACAAGGATGTTTATAGGGCAAACAACTCTGAAAGACAGAGATAGTACCTCCTTCTGAGGTAGAGGAAACATTTGTTTCTTACTAAGGATATGATAACATCCGGTTCTGAGGCAATGGTCAGGCAAGTTTGTTTGTAACCCATTACAGAAGATTGGAGTTTTTAAGCCTGATGTTCTTTAGCTGAGATGCAAATCTACTGTATGCACAGCATCTACGTTGGTCAATCCACATGACCCTGCGGAAAATGTGGGCAGGGTGAATTAATGCAAACATGAAGCTCATTATCTGATGGGCTTTGTGTAATAAAATATTTTGTCTCTGACACAGGAGTCTCTTGTTTTCTGCCAGTATTCATGAAACTGTGACAGGTTAACGTGTTAGCTTGCAAACAGGATAAACCTCAGATTCCTCACAATTCTTGACAACCTGAAGTTCTGTAATTGAAATGGAGACTAATTTTTCTTACTGAGAGGGTAGATATGTTATATACTGTAAATCTTCCTCCAACAATTTACAGACCCCCACCAAGGGCTTATGGTAGTGAGGTGATAAATGGAGTTTTGGCCTAAGTGGGTCTCAGAGTGGGCCCAGTGGATTATCAAACTACTCTATGTTTATTTTTCAAGTCCATGAATGCATCATTGGGATAGGTTTCCTGCAACTTGCAGAATTTCCACATTGGTCCCCTGACCTGGGAGTTAGGCTATGGATGACAAGAAAAACTGAGGGTAAGCGACTAGCACAGAATCTCATTATCAAACAGCAAACCAAATATACTATATTCTTAAAAAAATTTAAGAAGCTAGTACCAGTAAAACAAACAAACAAACAAACAAAACTGAAAGACACAGGAGTAGTGATTCCATTGTATCATCATTGAAGATTCTGCTCAGAGACACAAAAGCCAAACAGAACTGAAGATGAACATAAACTTAAATCAGGAGGTGATTGATTTATTGGAGCAAATTGATTTCTCCATTCATTTAACAAGTTCTTTTAAAAGCCAATTATTAAGTTGAATCAGAAGTTTGTGTTCAACTGGTAGGGTCAACATTGTAACTTCAGTGGCTTACTCAGTGTTTTGCCAGCGTTCCTGCTCTCTGATATAACACTGTTTGGATGTATCTGAACATACATCTGTTATGGGTTGAATTTTGTCTTCTAAAAAAGCTGTGTGAAAGTATTAACCCCTAGTACTTCAGAATGTGACCTTAATTGGAAATAGACTCAAGACAGATGCAAATACTAGATAAGATACTGACACTCTGAAGTCAGGTGGGCCCATGATCCAACGTTACTGGTGTCCTTACAAGAGGAAGGCCATGTAAAGACACAGACACATAGATAGAACTGCATGTAAAGATGGAGGCCTAGATTGTATGCATCTACAAGCCAAGAAATGTCAAGGAGTGCCAGTGATCACCTGAAGCTAAGAGAGCGATATAGAACAGATTCTTCTTCTGAGCCTCCAGAGGGAAACAACCCTGCTGACACCTTGACTTTTAGACTCCTTAACTATGAAAAAATATATTCCTGTTGTTTTAAGCCACTTAGTTTGTGGTACTTTGTTTGGCGGCTTTGGAAATTAACATTGTCTCACAGAACTTCACACTGATTTGCTATTCTGATGAGATTATGCTGATCAGACCTGGAAAATAAGAAATAGCATGTACTCTAAATGCTTTAATAAGACACGTGTGTGACAGAATTTGGCAATAAAGTCTGAAAAAATTCAGAGATGCTTACATTGATAAGGTTTTCTGGTTAAGCTGTTTGAATAAGACGGACCTTGAATGTTGCAAAGTTAAACAGAATTTACCAAGAATCGGAGAAAACATAAATAATAGCCAAAAAAAAGAGAGAGAATGAAATTATCTTATTTTTACAAAGGTGTATATATATATATATATAATATATAATATATAATATATAATATATTATATATTATATATAATATATAATATATTATATATTATATATTATATATTATATATTATATATTATATATTATATATTATATATTATATATTATATATTATATATTATATATTATATATTATATATTATATATTATATATTATATATTATATATTATATATTATATATTAGAATTGAGTGAGTTGTTTTCACACATTAGTTATATTTCTTCACTAGATAAAGAGATTGTATGTCTCCAAGATATGGACAGTACCTTCCTTTTTGGTAATAAACAGTACTTAATACATGTTGGTATTTAACTTTATAAATTCAATGGGTATTTGACTGTCTGAAGGTTTTACAATATACACATAAGCAATTGACACTTATCGATGGGTTGCTTTATATTACCAGGGTTTAAAGATATTGACTGAAATCCTTTAAAAGGATTGCAAAATTTATTTAATAAGCCATGGCATTTCTATGAAAAAACTGATGGAAAACGTGTAAAATGCTGAAAGTCACCATCAAATCTAAACCGTTTTATCTGAGAAGAGTTCATAGGTATGACAGTGCAGGTATGAGAGTGCTGGGCTCAGCGCTAAACCGAGTATTTATCCTAGAAAAGTGTCTTTGCCTCTTATTATAGCCGGAAAACAAAACTTTAAAATCCTCTGGAGGTATGTGAGGGGTCACTCTTTCTCAACTTTCTAGTACGAAAAGGAAAAGAGAAAGCAAGTTCCGAAGAACAGGTTGACCCCTGACCCTGAAAGCAGCACTTACTGATTAGAAACAGAAGTTGTTTCTTTTGAGGAAAGAAAGAAGTCGTTGCTACTTTTGGTATCCTCATTGTATCTTTCCTGGAGCAAACCTAGATCAAATTTTAAGAAATCTATAACTCTGTGATTCTATTATTTAAATTTCAATTATATAGGCAGAATAGATTAGGTAGAGAAATGTCATTCCTTGCCCAAGGCTACATTAGCAATCCCTGTCACAGGCAGAATTAGAACACAAGCCTCCTTCACAGTCTTAACAGTCACGTTTCTACATGTCATATTCTTTCACTTAACTAAAAAAGCTCTTTTTCATTTAAATAATACATATATTCTAAAGGGTAAAAGCTACCAGTATATAATCTCGTTTTCCATGTTTTATAAGCCAGATTGCTCCCCACAGTCTCATAAATGATGAGGAAAATTCTTCAAATCATGGTACCGTGAATTTAATGTCATCTGAAAGGATTCTTTGTGCTAAAAGCAGGTGTGCTTGTGTGAATATGTGGCTGTCCCATATTGAGGAGCCATATATTTCACAGTTAGGCTCTACACACAGAAATAAACAGCCATATGGCAAACAAACTTACTTTTTACTGCTTCATTTTATTTGTTTCAAAATAGTGCATTGCCACAAATCCAGAATATTAACAACACTCCATCTGGAGAAATGTAAGTATTGGAGCCCCGAACCAGCACGTTAGTATTCTCACAAAACTTCAAAACTTCAGTTAATTCCAAACTTGGAACAGGCTTTATATCAACCCAGCTTGTCTTCTGAATGCCATGCTAGTGACTCAATTAAAATGTGTATAAAATGGGAAAATTCACAATTCTGGAAATATTTTTTAAAGTTGTCCCTCTTGCATACAATTCTAATAGACTGTGCCACAATGTTCATTAGTAAATCATTTTTAAATTTAGGTAGATTTATTTAACCCTATTTTGCAAATAAGGAAAAGGAATTACAGAATTGTGTGGCTATATCTATGATCTGCATTTAAAATACCTGCTGTTTAGATTAGAAATAAGTAACTGATGCTTTCTTTCTTAGTACAACAATAAATTTATTTATATTTATTTTCTTGCAAGTTATGGAGTACAATGAAATAGTCACTTCATACTTATAAGGAAAAATTACCAAAAAAAAAGCAAGATATGAGATTTTACCTAGAAATCCCTAACCATATCAAAAGGGAATACTCAACTTTCCTCAAAATTTGTCCTTGTTGTTAATAGGCATATAAAACAAACAAACAAACAAACAAACAAAAAACAACCCTCTGCAGAGAGAACAATGTTCTCTTTTGATCTTTGATAAGCAGACTAGGTGAATTATATACAGAGCAAGTATTTGGTGAGATTTGTAAAGTAGTAAGTCAAAATATGGAATGTTGTCACACATGAAGGGTATAAAGAAATGAAAGATTCATCACCAAAACATCAACAGCATTTTCAACAAATAGAAAAGGATAGTGTGGTCTTTAAACAAACAAACGAAAAAGAACAATCTCAAAATTTAAAGTATAAAATAGACTTATACATATTGTCACAAATGATCTCACAGCAGAGCAATGAAGCCAGTATTACCTTTTGAATATGATGAAAATGTCATGAAATTCAAGTTAACAAAAGGCAAAGTCCAAATTAATATCAGTTCTTTTAACCTTAAGTCGTGTCCAATTTTTACTATGTCGTACATTTAATTTTCCTTAAATTTAAATAAAAAAATCAGATATTTTTACATATCCAGAACCAGAAAACACATGGATTGTTGCTGAATACTGAGATTTTATTTTTTTGATGGAGAAAATAATTTACATTAATTACTATAATTTTCTACTAAGACTGGAGGAATTCTGATAGGCCAAAGAAAAATAACAGATGTTATATCTTGAGATTGATTATAAATTAAATATGCCTTGAATTTCATATAATTAAAGTCAATATATATTTTGACAGCCAGCTAAATGGTAGGCACCTGGTGATGCACAAAAGAATATCAGGTGAAGGCAAATCTAACAACAGCATAGACCTAGAAAATAATACCATAACTAATGAAATACAGCAGGTACACTAACAACTTTTATTAGTTAAGAGAAACCTAAACTGAAGAATAGTAGATTAGTTTATAGAAAAAACAAGTAGGGAAAAGGACAGGGATGTGTTAAACCTCAGGAACACAGAACATTGATACAAACTCTACTAAGTCTCATATTCTCTAGATTGAAGACCTAAAAGGGCTGACAATAATAAACTGTGATTTGAGTGTTGACTGTGTGCCACATGTTTTTTCATCACATTTAATTTGAACAGAAACCCTATGCAATATAAATTACTGCTTTTTCACTTTAAAGATGAGAAAAACTAAAATATAAAGAGGTTAAATAACTTAATGTTGAATGTCACATAACTGTGAAACTAGGATTTTAAACTACGTAGTAAAAGGTGTGAATTAAAAGTAGTATAAGCATTTTGTCAGCCTGAGGGGATATTTTCATTAGCTGATCCTCTACAATATTGAACCCTAGTTTTTTGGTATTAGCTCTGGGGTTTGAAACACTTTGAAATATAAAACTAGAATTTTAATGAAACTAACATATTTTTAAAATAATAGGTAAAAATGCATTTAATGAATCCAATTTACTCAATATAAAATGAAAATTTCCTCATCACAAAAATGAACAAAGATTTCCTGAAATGAAGAGCTAATTGTATGAGTAGATACCCATTTGCTGTCCATTACTTTGCCAATTTGTTCCCTCCCACCACAATCACATGCATATGCAATTATGAAAGATATAAAGACATTTACAAGTACAGGAAATATGCATCTATGCTATAGGTTAAGGAAAGGAACTATTAAAAACCTATAATTGAAAAGAATGCCAGGCAAATTCACCACAGAGGGGGCTAGATTAAAGAAGGCCGTCTATCATGGGTGCACAAATGATCTCCCTTTTTTCAGAAAGGACTCAAATATACCTAAATTCCACTAATTCTTTAGGTTTCAAGGACTGGTGAACTGTGGAGAGGTATGTCACGACTGGACCATACATGTCAAAGCTTCTTTGTCAGAATGAAAGCAGAAAAAGTAAAAAGTAAGAAATGATAGGTAATCGAATAAACGAAAATAGCTATTAAAACATCCCAAATACAAAATTATAAAATCAGCTTTGTAATATGATTAAGGAATAAAAAACCATGACTGAATAAATTTTATTAATGGGAGGATGAAGTAGCATTGGGATATATACTTTATCATTTGAATATGCTAAATAAGTAGTTCTTATGATCACCTTTATAAATGCCAAAAGTTGTTTAAATAAACTTGTTCTTCCTAAGAAAATTTTAATAGA
Organism: Rhinolophus sinicus; assembly: GCF_057876585.1. Taxonomy (NCBI): domain Eukaryota; kingdom Metazoa; phylum Chordata; class Mammalia; order Chiroptera; family Rhinolophidae; genus Rhinolophus; species Rhinolophus sinicus. The sequence continues at coordinate 33,203,479 of NC_142501.1, forward strand.
ATAGAGGCAAAAGTCACTTAAATATACACCCACATACATACAAATACATGCACACAGGAATTCAATGTATGATATGGCTGCCTATGTTATTTCTGGACAATTGGTAATTCTCAGTAAATGTTTATATATTCCAAAATAACAGAGAAACAATCAAAAACAAAATACCTATGAAAAAACTAAATTGAATGATTTAGACAAAAAACATTTATGCTTATACTTAGAAGAAAGGACAGCCTCTATATAATAGGATTAGTAACCCATCAAAGAAAGCAAACTTTTAAAATTTTTAAAACTTAGTGAAGACATATGAGAAACATATTTGGCTATTGATGTTGTTAAGTTCTTCTTGCCTCTTAGAGACAGCAAATTACCACATATAGTTACTATATCATTTTTTCCTCTATAGTCATACCTTTACTTTCATTATTCTTTTTCTTGATCATTTGCATCTGCAACTGTGGATGAGATCTCAACTCCATCTTTTATATTACCGCCTTTACTAATATTATAGAGGTTCAAATTTTCTTTTTACAACTCTTAATGTACATTTCAATTCTGCTATTATGTCTTTATTCTCTGGAATCTTGCTTTATCTTATCTAAATCACTTTCATCTCATGCAATTGCCTAATTTATCTTTATCAATTATTTAGCTGTAGCAGAATCTATGTCTTTCTACATACTTTAAGGGTGTCAAAATTCTTGTGAAATTTTCTTCTAGATCATGCAGTAGATTTTTTTTCAAAGGAATATTCTTCCTCCTGTTCTTCTAGATGCTGATAATCAATACGAAGCTTTACTAGGGCTGCACTTTTGTTTGTTGTTGGGCAAATTATTTTCTTCTCTAGTATTAGTCCACATGCATGATGCATGGTTTGCCTTGTTGTCTGTTGACCTTTGGTACAGATCTAATCCTCTTCTCAGATCATGCTACAGCATGAAGAGCAGGCTGATGCGTACAGATCTCAGACCATCCTAGTCTTGGAGAATACATCCACTTAGAACACCTCTACTATAATGAAGGTTTTCTTTTTTCAGTCCTCTGCATCTATTTCTGTATTAAGCTGATTTGATTGAATATATGAAAAATTAAAACTTCCTCTAGAGCTCTTATCATTCTGTCTGCTTCAATGAGCCTACAACTTCCATAAAGTATCATGTCACAATACTACTTTTTTCAAAGATGTTTTATATAATTTGCAGTCTCTGTTGGAATACAGAAAAATGGTGGCATGGATCAGTATTCTGACTACCTCTCAGATTGACATGTTAATGACATAGAAGTTTTATATATATGTAGTTAATATATATATATATTTTTTTTTTTTTTCAATTGAAGTTAGTCTTTAATTTCCTCCAAATTATATGTATAAGCCAACTCCAGATATACTAAATAATCAGAACTGTCAAGATGGGAAAACAGAAAAGTATACATATTTATTCTACTCTCAGTGATATTAATGTCAGCTTTTGATAAAGGATTATATAATAGAGAGAGCTATCTGATTTCCCAGTTGATATAGGCCCTGATTCTCTGAGAAAAACAATGGAGAAAATGAAAAGATGTACACTTTTTTCCCTGATTCATGGGAAAACAAACAAACAAATAAACAAGAACAATGAAAAAAAAAAGGGGGAGATGTACATTTTTATCTAGAGGATTTCGTGTTCTATAGGAAGAAGCCAAGAAATGATTACCCGTCAGGGTCAAAGGTGATTTTTTTCTGATTGGCTCCATCTTCTTAGTTACTAGGGATTCCTAACTACATTTTGATGCTACATTGTCTGTAAATTTTAGTATAAAATATAATTGTGTTTCTGTCCTTTTCCTTTTTGTTCATAAGTAGTTATTATAAAAATTTGGAAGACTGTATCAGGGGCTTCCAGATATATGACATTTTGAACCAGAATGTCTGAAAATTATTTTAATGGCATTTAAAACTGTATTGTAGTTGTTTGGGAAATTCACTTGATTCAATATACATCTTGATTTATGTAATACAAAGGAATTGATATATATATAAAATGTTTTTTTTTACATGCTCCCAAATTGCACCCTTATATAAGTTTAAATATTTTTTAATTATTTTGATAGTCATCTATGTGTTTTTCATGTAAGGGTATGCCACTTGCTTTAATGTTAATGACATTACGAGGTAATAATCTCAGATTCATTTTTCCGTATTTCTAATTAGAGCATTAAAAAATATTGGCTGTGTTGCAAACTATGTGATTCTCCACCACGTACCTGGGGGTGTCTTGCTTTATATTTTGAGGTAAGAAGCACAAATGCTAAACAAAATGTAAAATTTCTTTCATTTCCTGCCAAAGTTTAGGTTCTATTTTTGCCAGAGTAGAAGGCAAGCACATTATACAGGATATGCCTCTCTGGTTGTTAGTTCTCCTGCCAGTTTCACTTTAGCACCGTAAGAGCTGCAACAGCAGATGGACTCCCCAAGTTAGCATTTGGAATCAAAAGGTGTTTAGAGGACTGTGGCAGTAAGTAAAATTCCTTAATGAGAAATTATAAAGAAGGGGAAAAGGAAAGTAACCTATTAAATTGTGTAACTAAACAGCAAATTTGAATCAATCAGCAAGTATATTTTATGTGTGTTTTCAATACTGGTTTGGGGATAAAAAGATTACTTTGAGTCTGCTTCTCAAATCCCCTTGTCAATTCTCAAACCTCATCTTGTCAGCATTTGGCACAGTTAATTACTCTTCCTTTTAAAAGCTCTCTTCATATTTATGTGGACTACACATTAGAGATTGTTTTTCTTCCTATCTCACTAGTTGCTACTTAGTATTCTTTCTGGAATTTTCTCATCTTCATAAGTTTTAAATTTTGAAATGCCCTACAGCACAGTCTTCAAACCTCTTTGTTTTCCTAGATGATTTCATTTATATGCTGATGACTCCAAAATTTATATATTTAGGTCAAACATCTTATAGGAACTACAGATCTAACTCTTTAAAAAAATATTTTAAAATGCTCACTTGGAGGCTTGTTCAGGATTTTAAAAAATATGAGTCAAAAATTTCTGCTTTCTATAACCCAATCTACCGCTTTGTCCTTTATATCTATAAATGGCACCACAGTTCCACTTTCACGCATGAAGGAAAAAATCCTGTGGAATTTACCCTCCCATTGTAAACAACTAGAAAAGTAGACAAATTATATTAATTTACTTTTTTCAGACATTGAACAAAAGATAGTAAATTAACTCGATGAGGGAATCCTTTCACAATATATACATATATCAAATCATCGTATTGCACACTTAAATATCTTAAAATTTTATTTGTCAGTTATGCCTCAATAAAGATGAAAATAGAAAAAAAAAGAGAGATAACACAGCAATGTATGGAAGCTTGCATCAAGAAAATGGTCCTCTGATTCCTGCCTTGTTGTACTCACACCCTGATGTGTTTGCCTCTCACATTGAATATGACTGACCTAGGCAACTAATGTGATTATGTCGAAATTATGGTCTGTGACTTCTAAGGCGAGGTCAAAAAGAAATTTTGATTCCTATCTTGCTCCCTTTTGGAAAATCCAATAAAAAGACAAAAAGCTATTCAAGGAGTCTATGGAGGTGTCCATGTAGTGAGAATTTAAATCTCCTGCTAGTAGCCATATAGATGATCCAAGCTGGAATTAGATATCCCAGCCCCACTTGAACCTCCAGATACCCAGTTTAAGAAAACATGTTGACTACAACCTCATAAGAAACACTGAGCTAAAACCACCTAGAAAGGCTATTGATTGATTCCTGACTGAGCAAAATAAATATCTCAAAAAGTGTTTATTGTTTTAAGCTGCAACGTTTGAGACTAATGTCGTACTCAGCAATAAATAACTAATGCAAGTCTAGGAAACCTGGATGTGGAGAGATGCAGTAACAAATAACTATGATGGCGAGTATTTTGGAATCAGATTATGAGAAGAAGCTGAAAGGATTCTTATGAAAGAATTAATGAAACACGAATGTGCCTTGCCCAGAAGTCTGATGGACTGTGAAGAGGCTGCCAGTGGGGGCTGGAAAAAAAGTGATGAAAATACTAGTAGAAACCAGAGGACGGGACAACTGATTATCTAGTCACACAGAGTTTAGCATCACAGTAATCTGCAGTAATGTGTAAAATAGAAAGTGTACCTAATTAACTGGATGATCAAACTAAGCAAATGTTTAGGCAAAGTATTGATGATGACAACTGATTTCTCCTTGCTGTTTATAGTAAGATGTGAAGTTTGATGGACATAGTTTCTAAACAACTTTCCAGTACATACACAAACTTCATCTAACATAGCTCTGCTGATCTCTATTTTCACAGTCCAGTGTTTAGTTTCCACTTTACAAATATTTAACATACAAAGCACCACAATCTCCACACCACATATAGGTATTATTTCCCAACTAGTCTGTTTCTGTTTATTTTATTTGTTTCTGAACTTTCTAGAAGGATTTGCAGCTCAATCAGCCTTTGCTTACTATATCAAAATTTGTCTTCATAATTTTCTTACGGTATATGACTTTACGAGAAAAAGAGGGAGTAATAAGAAAATAAGTAAATTTTAGTCTTATTGCCTCAAAAATCTGCAAAATTGGAGCAAATATCACCCCCTTTCTTAGTTGTTTGAGAACTTAAGTTTCTGAACCCATGAGCAAAGAGAAAGAAAATGACATAGAGACCTCAAGGCTTTCAAAGGGGCAGAGCATGAGTGATCTATGCAGTCATATTTTTCATCCTGTTGAACTGGACTTGGATTTAACATGTCCTAAAATAAGTTGCAAGGAGTTCAGCTGATTGTGTTATATGAGGATCTGTTGAAGAAGAAACCAGAAGTGTTTAGCCTACAGACAAGAAGACTTAAGGGAGAGGCGGAGCTATGACAATTATCTCCAAACATTTCAGGGGAGGTCATTTACTAACAGAGTACAATTTAGCCTATTTGTCCATAAGACACAAAATTAGAGTCAATCTTTCAGAGTACAAGGGAGACATCTTTCTACTCAATGCAGAACTATGTAATAGAACAATTCATTTATAGAATGACCAGCCTACTGAGGTCATGATTTCTTCAATACTGTTAAAGAAGAGATTCATAGGCTCAGGAGAAATTTGGATCAAGTGGTCTGTAATTGTCTAATCCTAAGATTCTATGCTTTGTTCTTCATAATATTTTGTTATTTGAGAGAGAAAAACAAAGATTTAAATGTAATATGAATTTTAAAAATTAAAATGGTAAATTTTCAAAAGACACAGTCCATCTTCTTAACACAGCTTACATTAACAGCAATGGGATATTTGGAGTGTTTTTTTTTGTGTGTGTGTTTTTGTGCAAATCTAGCCAGGCAAGTGAAACCATGCTTAATATTAATTCAACTTATTTAATTTCATTTTTATTTGATATTCTATTTTATATTCTCATTGACACATGAGTAGGCTACTTCTTAAGAGTTTACAGTCATCATTAACATAAAACATATTTAATAATGGTTATAATACAGACACTAAGATATCAGAAAAGAAAGAGTTGGTAAATGATTGATTCAGCTATACCAGTATCTACCTGCAAATCAAATGTGTTTATACTCATCTATTGATGTGCTAGAAAAAAATACTCTGTTACCATGTTTTCCTGAAAGTAAAACTGGGTCTTATATTAATTTTTGCTTCAAAAGACACATTAGGGCTTATGTTCAGGGGATGTCATCTTAAAAAATCATGCTAGGGCTTATTTTCCAGTGAGGTCTTATTTTCGGGGAAACATGGTAGGTGCTGAGGTTACAAAAAAACAAATTTAATCCTATCCTCAGGATCTCACAGTCTAGAAGACAGAGATAAATCTTAAAAACAGTAAATTCAAGAGATAAGGAAATGAAATTAAGATAAAGAATAATATGGTGTTTTAGGGGTAAACACTTATTCCCCCTCAGTTGGCAGAGGGAGTTCTATTAATTGCTTTTGTTTACAGCCTTTTCAGTTCATTCTTAGAAAGAAGGGACATTTTATTTGATTGGTTAAGTTAGCATAAAGAACTGGGAGTCTGCACATCTGCCCTTTCTCCTGGGATCCAATCTACTTACAGAGAGCATGTATTCTTCTCTACTCTCTTGAGAAATCTATGGTAATCACAAATAGGCTTTGAAAGTCTTCAGTAGCAGAAAGTCTACTTACTGGAAAAAAAAAAATTGCAGTGTCCAATATTACCTTTCTCCTTAATACAATTGATATTTTAATCTTTTTTGCAAACTGCTCTCTTCATACACAAATTTATTTATTTTTCACCTTTATTGAGGTATAATTGCTATCTAGGTGTTGGGGATTGCTGAAAGCTTCTAGAGGATGCTGTCAGATCCAGGACACACGGTCCCCTTCATAGTTATTTCACAACATAACTACTTCTTCAAGGCTAGCAAGAGACTGTCTCATACTTTGCTCTAATGGATTATTTATATTATGTAACAATAATAGGATTCACTATCCCATCACCATTATCATAAAACTTAACCTGATCAAGGTAATGACTCTCTCATCATATTAGCAGCACTACCTATACTCAAGGGGAGATGAAACAACTCATGTTCACCAGGGGAGAGGGAATCTTGGGAGCCATCTTCTAATTCTTTCATCGTATCCCCTTATTTTCCTATATGGATTTCATATTAGAGATCTCATAAAATAATTTTTTTCTATTAAATATATAACAAATTTACTTTGGTCTAGTGATCTTAATATAAGCATACTTGAGGCTTTTTATCCCTTAAAAAAAGATAAAATCTTAAAGGTACTATTTTATTGAATTGAATTTGTGATTGTGAGATCTTTCTTATTAATATTAAAACCCTGCATTATCTAAGAACTAAATATCAGAAATAAATGTACTGCTAAGGTACTTGCTTTTTACTGACTCATAAGGGTATGCTCATGTATAATGTCTGTAAAACAAAGAGAAAAAGTTCTGAAGAAATGTTCTGGAAAAGACCTTTTTACAGGAATTCTAAACATATACACGCGCGCGCTGTGGTCTGACAATTAAGTTCGCGCACTTGCCACCATGTTCCTACACTGGCAGCACTGTACAAACAGGTCAGGTTTCATAACCTTGGTATATCAGTGTCTCACATCTGTGTTGCTGTCAACTTGTAGCAGTGTCTTGCTCAGTGGCATTCATTATTGCTCTTGCATGTTTTTGTGTGCTGTCATGAGAATGTCTGAGCTTGAATTAGAGCAATGAACAAACATTAAATTTCTTGTTAAACTTGGCAAAAGTGGAAGTGAAATCAGGGGCATGTTAGTCCAAGTTGGGGATAACACCATGAAGAAAATGGCAGTGTACAAATGGATTAAACGTATTTCTGAGGGGAGAGAACATGTCACTGAAGAGAGGTCAGGGTGGCCAGTAACCAGCAGAACTGATGAAAACATTGCAAAAATTCATCGAATTGTTTGTCAAAATCATTGGCTGACTGTGAAAAGTATAACAGACTAAGTAAACATTAATAGAGACACAGTTAGGAAAATCTTAACTGAAAATCTTGGTATGAGAAAGGTGTGTGCAAAAATACTGCTGAAGGAGTTCACTGAAAAACAAAAACAAAGGAGAGTCGAAGTTTGCCAAGACCTTTTGGAGAGGCAAGAGGATGTTTTGGGCCATGTTATCACTGGTGATGAAAAATAGGTGTACCAATAGGACGCTGAAACAAAGCGTCAAAGTGCACAATGGAAGTCAGTCAATTCTCCATGATGAAAAATGTTCCATCAGTCCAAATCAAGAGTCAAAATTATGTTGCTAACCATTTTTGATATCAGAGATATTATTTACTATGAATTTGTACCAACTAGACAAACAGTTAACCAACTGTACTATTTGGAAGTGCTGAAAAGACTATATGAAAATGTTAGACGACCTGAACATTTTGCCAACAATTCATGGCTCTTGCATCACGACAATGCTTCAACTCTCACGGCACTGTCTTTGAGGGAGTTTTTAGCCAATAAACAAATAACTGTATTGGAACACCCTCCCTACTCACCTTCTCTGGACCCCAATGACTTATTTCTTTGCCCATAGATAAAGGAAATATTGAAAGGAAGACATTTTGATGACATTCAGGACATCACGGGTAATACAATGACAGCTCTGATGGCCACTCCAGAAAAAGAGTTTCAAAATTGCTTTGAAGAGCAGACTAAGCGCTGGCATTGGTGCATAGCTTCCCAAAGGGAGCACTTTGAAGGTGACCATAGTGATATTCAGCAATGAGGTATGTAGCACTTTTTCTAGGATGAGTTCTTAAACTTAATTGTCAGACCTCCTTTATACACATATATATACACACATATATACTTATATTAAAACATTACTAGAAAGATAAATCACACACACAAAATTAGGTATCTTCCAAACCTGTTTGAACTCTAAAATTGTTCAAATTACACCTCCCTTGTTAATCTTCGTTCAGACTTATAGATTGCTACCCTATGCATATACAGTTCAACATTCAAAGAAAGTCTCAATATAACCCATATTCAAATACTGGAACTTTTTTTCTAGGAAGCTCCTCTTTCTCCAGTACTCCTCTTCAAATTCCAGTGTCCCAAGCCTTCCAAATCTCCACCTCATTCTCCTGTATTTAGTATGATATTGAGACTGTGTTTGGGATTCCCTCCCTGCACTGCAGAATAGAAAATGCTTCCAGGAAGTAAACCAATACAATCATTGCTCCCCTCTCAGGCATCACTGTTCTGCATTGCTAGTCACTCTGAAAATAGTTATTTTTATTATATTTCATCTACTTTCAAATTTTTATATGTAGAAGGGCAATTATATGGTCCCACTTATTCCATTATAAACAGAAAAGTGTGTTTCCCACTTTTATTTATTTTTAATTAAGGCAAAATTAATCGCAGCAAAATTTTACTTTTTTTTTTGGTGTACAGTTCTGAATGTTTTGACAAATGCATTCTGTCATGCAACCACCACCACAATCAAGAAATACAAGATCAGGCTCACTTTTGTGAGCCTGACTCTAACCTATAGAGTTAGAAACACTTTAATTTATGCACAATGATAGAGATTCACTTATAGCAATGAGGTGTCTTTATTCTGCTTGATCTAATTATTTCCTTTAAAAAGCCAACATAATTTACCAATTTTTTTACTTTGGTAGAAACAATGGGATTTAAACACATGCACCTCTGAGATGCCTTTAATATTTTCTCATGGTCATTGATAGTCACAGCATAACATTATTATTACATAGCATCTTGCATTAGATTAAGCCAGCATTACACTTCAAAATGCCTTTCTTAATTCTTTAAATAATCTACATTGTCTTTTTGAAACTATATCATAAATATACTCTACCACAATATATCCATAACGAGGTGGTTATTAGGCATGACCCACAGTATCACGACAGGCATTTGTGAGATATGAGAATAAATTAAAGCAGGAAAAGTTATATATCTGAATTTGATTGTGCATTTAGTTGTTTTCTAATGGGAATTTCTACAGAAGATATAATTCAACCTAGAAAAGAATGAGGTAATGAATGTTAGAGAAACAAATTAAACTTCTGCCAGACATTGACGGGTTGTAAATTTGTTTTAATTTCTAAGGAAAGAGATCCAGGTGTCACTGTGAACAGCTCAATAAAGATGTCAACTTAATATTCAACAATAGCTAAACAAGCTGTTTATTTGAATTATGAAAAGTAGAAAGTCTATAAAACATAAGAAAATAATATTATATAAAGAGAGCAACCACTGGTACTGTTTTAGCAACTGTGTTTTTTGTTAGATATTTCCTCTTCATCAGGATACTTGATCAATTTTACATTCATTTAATATATATTGAGAACTTATTTATATAATTGGGGTTAATGGTCAGGAATATTCCACAGAAGAGGTGATTTTTTGAGCCTTATCTGAATAGTTAGCAGCCAATGCCAAACAGACAATGGTATCAAAAGCATTCAGGAAAAAAGAGCAATGCCAGCAAAACCTTGGAAATTTAAAACAAATTTATACTTGGAAGACAGCATGGAACTCAATAACGCTTTCCTTTCTTTCTTTTTTTTAAACCCCCAATTTGACAGAGTCAAATCACAGAATTCTCGAAAGTTATGGAAGAGAGGATTTGGAATTACATAAAGATAGAAATAAAAATTACATGTTTTAAGAGCTTATTATGCCCCAAGTACTGTGTGTTAAGCATATAAGATACCCTCATGAAAACTCTATGAGGTAGGTACTATTAGTTTCTTTATATAAATGAGAAAACAAAGAAATAGAAATGTTTTTTTGCCCAATGTTCAAAATAGCTAACAATAACTACCGTGTTTCCCCGAAAATAAGACCTAGCTGGACAATCAGCTCTAATGTGTCTTTTGGAGCAAAAAATTAATATAAGACTTGGTATTATATTATATTATATTATTTGTATTGTATTGTATTGTATTGTATTGTATTGTATTGTATTGTATTGTATTATATTATATTATATTATACCCCATCTTATATTATAATAAAATAAGACTGTGTCTTATATTAATTTTTGCTCCAAAAGATGCATTAGAGTTGATTGTCTGGCTAGGGCTTATTTTCGGGGAAACACAGTAGTATGGCAGGAATCCAGCATGTTTAACTCTTAAGCATTACACATAATTGAAACTTAATAACAAGGCAACTAGTCTTGTGCGCTGAACAAGAACTCATGCATCACCTATGAATAGAGCCTTGCTTTAATAGCTTGAAGGAAAATACCAATGATTTGATAGTGGAATCTTTCCCTGGGAAGCATATTTGCTCTTCACTTGAACTTTTTCCTCTTTATGCCTTTTGAGTAATGCAATAATTTTTACCCGATCTCCTGATCTTTATCATTAATTTTCAGCCATCCTTTTCTAATTTCTGCGTTTAAGGTCAAATATTTCCCTCTAAACCACATGCTAGTCACATCCCACAAGTTTTCTTACCATTAAGCTCAAAATGCTTTTTATTGCTAATTCTGTTTCTAAGTCAATGACTTATATGGAAAGTAGTTTAATAATTGCTTATGATATATGGACTTTTAAAATATTTTTAAAACTGATTTCTAGCTGCTTTTTACTGTGATCAGAAAAGATACTCTGCATAATAACAATTCCTTAAAATTTGTTGAGATTTCTGTTATGTTTAAGACATTATCCTTTTTAGTCAAAGATCTATGTACTCCAAAACTATATACTCCATAGTCTTGGCTTATAGTATTCTAAACTTGACAGTTATGTCAGGTTTGCTAGTCATATACAAATCTTCCATAAGCTTACTGATTTTTTTCTTCTTTTTTTTTTTTTTTTTTTGATATGCTGGATTGATGAATTACTGATAAAGTTGTATTGAACTTTCTTCCCATAATTCTGGATTTGTTTATTGGTCACTTAAAACTATATTACTATTAAATATCCCTGTTCATCTCTAGTAAAACCTGTTAACTCAAATTTTATTTTCTCTCACTTTCTTAATATTTTTTATTAAGACTATTTTTGGAGCAGTTATAAGTTCACAGCAAAATCTAGGGAAAGTGCAGAGGTTTTTCCTATACTCCCTGCCCCCACACATGTAAAGCCTCCCCCATCACCAACAGTGTGGTACATTTATTACAGTTGATGAATCTACATTGACACTTCATATAATCAATCATGTCAAGTATAAATTTTACCTTAAGTTTCATTCGTGATGTCGCAGCTTTTATGGCTTTGGATATTTTCTTTCACTTTAACAGAGTTAATGTATTAATGTTTTCATGACATATATTCTTCCTTCTTTTACTTCAACCTTCTGAATCCTTATATTTACATGTGTCTATTATAAAAAAAATATCATGCAATTTTGTTCTTCATTATTTTGAAATCATTATCTTTTAACTAGGATATTTAGTCAATTACTATATAATGTAATTACTGATATATTTGGGTTTAAATACACTATCTTACTGTTCACAATTGGTCCAGCCTCTTCTACCTTCCTATTTCTCTCCATTTCTCTCCTTTTCTGCAGTCCTTGCAGTAATTATTTTCAGTATTCCAGAGGGACCTTAATCCTCTGGTGTGATGTATCCAGAAACAAAGTGGTGTCCAGAGATTAAAAGTATACATGATAAATTGGAAACAACTAAATATATAATAAAGTGAGTTAAAGCAGCATGAAATGGGCAGCAATGAGAAAAATCCAAGGTGAGAATGTACTATACCTGAGAAATTATAAAGTCATAGAATACTTCTTACCTCTACAAAAGAAAATAATAGGGTGTATGCTAATCTGACTGATATAAACATGTTTGATGATTTTAGACTTAAGGAATTGATCTAGAGAAAGTGCATATTTAATTATGCTTACAAAACAAAGGTATTATCAACCTTGGCAACATTAGAGAAAAACTAGAGGGGACAGGGGATGAGAAGATGGAGGGAAGTCAAAAAGCAATGTGTTTGATGAAGAATAACATTTACAGCAGTCTCCTGAAATATCTTCACATAATAGCACCTAAAAATACCTATGCTATCAACACTGGTTTAATGGACGAAACTAACCCACTTTTGGAGACAATCTCTCCGTGGACCCTGGCTATGCAAGGGTTGACCTGAAAGTCAAAGAGCTGATGAAATCAATATCTTAGCAAATGTACAAATCATCGTGGCAAACTGGTTGGGAAGCTCTACTTAAAATTATAAGTGAAACAAAGAGAGGTATTTAAAATGGTTATAAATTTCTAAAGCTGAGACACAAGAGAATGGGAGACTGATTTGATCTTAACCTTCATCTATCATTATAGGATATCAAAGCTTGGCATAAAAATAGTATAAGCATGTTATTTAAACTCTAAATATGGATGTAGAAAATTGAAAATATCAGAAAGACTCAAAACGAAAAAGTTAGATGCTTTTCACTTTTGAAAAGCAGTAATGAAGATAAAAAGGAATAAAACAGAGGCCTATAATTTCCATTAAAAACCCTTTTATGGCCTTTTAGATTTTTTTTTAAATCCCGTATACACATAACTTTTTATGTAACAAAACGAGGATCTGTTAGACAAAAGAGCATTTATTAGGTATATGGTAATATAGTAAGGTAAAAACAAAAAACAAAAAACAGGAGCTCTACAGAGGGTATACATAAAATATGGAAAAACAAAGTAAACAATATGTGGCCAAAACACAATCACTGAAGTAAAAATTTAAAATTTTCATTCTTATTTTTCTGGTACCTGAGAGAAATTGTTATAGAAAGTTTACAGAAAGTATAAACAGATTATTTAACTTAGTTTATTTCTTGAAGCAGAATAAAACGCCTGTCCTCCGTATCTTGGGAGATAAGCAAATAATTGGCTGCCCCCAGTCCAGCTCCATAAATTACCCAGAAAATACTGAAGAGAAAAGAAGCTCCCAAGGCCTGATCTTCCGCTCTCCACTTCCCAAACAAAACGTAGCCTCTCAAAAGGCATATAATCACAGTGCTCACCATGTTACAAATTCATTAACAATGACTTAAGAAAAACTTTTATTATATCTTTTCTGGGGGAGAGATCTGGTTTCTAAAGAAGACTGGAAACAATACTTGCATAAAAAAGGGAAAATATTAAATATCCCTCACTCTTCAAATTTGGGGTCAATGTCTTCTGTTCTAGGAATCCTCACTGGAATCAAGATAATTTGCTATGTGTGTCTACTCTCAGTGACCGTATACTCATATTTAACACTTAACATATTATTTTCAAATTATCTGCTTATTAGTCTGTTGTCCTCATTTCACTATCAGCCTACATCAAGTCAAGGACCATGGCTTAATCATATTTGTATTCTACAACAAGTATATAGTCCAAAGTAAGCACTCATAAAAATTCAACTGAAGGTCACTATAACATATCTTTCACTGAAACCCATGGAATTTCACTCAGGAAATTTCATCAAATCTCCATATGCTATTTAATTGACTTAAGACTAGACAAATGGGTGTGATGGCTGGAATAATATGCAATGACCTTTATCAGATTAATATAAACTAAAATCTGAAAAGAAAACACACAGATAATAAGTTCAGGAGGTAGTTTCACATGTTTCCTGTTAGAAACATATAGAACTACTAGTTGTTTCCATGTTTATACAGGAACTTTTCTGTGTAGTGAATTTCTCACATATCCAATTCATAAAGAATATTTTCACTTAGTTGTATATGCCATGACAGAAATTCTTATTAAACTACAGAACTAAATAATGGTTAATGTGGTGATAGCAAATTGTATAGCACAAATAACATTTTCTGAAAGCTATATGGATAAGAGAATTTCCTGAAATGTGTATCAAAATTATGATCACCTTCTCTATTGAATGCAATTAACTTTATTTATTTTTCAATACACTTCTTATAGAAAAAAACCTCAGATAACCAAGTTGATAGAAATTAAAAAACTAAAAATTTAGTTGTTGTCAGGTATTTTCAATGCCACATTTTCAGAAACTCAAAACATGCACAGTCACACACACACACGCGCACACACAAATATATACATATTTATAAAAACCACATTAGACTCCTGAAACTAATAAGCCATTATAGCAAAATATTGCAGGATACAGGGTTAATATACTAAAGTTAATTATTTTCCTGCATACCAACAATGATCAACTGGAATTTGAAATTAAAAACACACCAATAACATTTACTTTAGAATCCCCCAAAATGAAATACTAAGGTATAAATCTAACAAAATATGTACAAGATATAGAGAAAGCAAGCTATAAAACTTGATGAAATAAAAGAAGAATTTTTTTAAATGTAGAGCTATTCCCTGTTCATGGATAGGAAGACACGATATTGTCAAGATGTGAGTTCTTTCCAACCTAATCTTCACATTCAATGCAATCCCAATAATAATATCAAGAAGTTATTTAGTGCATATTAACAAACTGATTCTAAAATATGTGAAGAGAGAAAATATCAAAAATAGCCAACATGATGATAAAAAAAAAGAAGAGTTGTAAGACTGACATTACATTACTTCATGGCAGTATAAAGCTATAATAATCAAGGCAGCATTGGCAAAGGACTACATAAATAAGTCAGTGGTAGAGAATAGAGAGCCTAGAAATAGACCCACATAAATATGGTCACCTGATCTTTGACAAAAGGAAATAAAATGCAGGAAAGGTAGTCTTTTCAGCAAATAATGCTGGAACAACTAAACATTCACATGGGAAAAAAAAAGAATTTAGACATAGACCCTACACTTTTCACAAATATTAACTCAAAATGTATCACAGACCTAAATTTAAAGCACAGACCCATAAATTTCCTAATAGGCAACAAAAGAGAAAATCTATATGACTTTGGGTATGACAATGACTTCATAGATATAACACTAAAGGCATAAGCCATGAAAGAAATAATTGATAACTTGGACTTCATTAAAATTGAAAGCATCTGCTCTGCAAAAATTAATATGAAGAGAATGAGAAGGTAAGTCATAGATAGAGAGAAAATATTTGCCAAAGATAGAGCTGATAAAGGACTATTATCCAAAATATACAAAGAATTTTAAAACTCAGTAATAAGAATGCAAACAACCTGATTAAAAAATAGGCCAATGATCTTACACACCTAACCAAAGAAAATGTACAGATGGCAAATAACCATGATAAGATATTCCACATTATATGTCATCATGGAAATGCAAATTAAAACAACAGTGAGATATTACTTACTACACACTTATCAAAATGGCCAAAGCTCAGAACACACAAATCACCAAATCCTGAAAAGGGTATGGAGCAACATGAACTTCCATTCAATGCGGGTGATAATGCAAAACTTTACAGCCCTTTGGAAGACAGCAGTTTCTTAAAAGCTAAATATTCTTACTATATGATCCAGCAATTTTATTATTTGGTATTTACCCAAAGGAATTGAAAACTGTTATCCATACAAAGACTGACACACACATATCTATAGTAGTTTTATTTATAATCGCTACAAGTTGGAAGCAACCAAGATGTTCGTCCTTCAGTAGTGGAATGGATAAACTGTTGGACATATAGTTAATGGAATATAATTTAGCACTAAAAAGATATTCCATTAATCAGTTATCAATTATCAAACCATGGAAAGACGTGAAGAAAAATTAAGTGCAAATTAATTAGTAAAATAAGTCTATCTGAAAAGAATACATGATATGTAATTCTAACTATATGACATTCTAAAAAAAACAAAACTATGGAGACAATGAAAACAATCAGTGGTTGCCAAAGATGGCAGGGGAGATAAGAGCATAGATAATTTTTAGAGCAGTGAAATTACTCTGCACAATATTAGAATGATGGATGTATCTCACTCTACATTTGTCTAACCCATAGAATGTACAACACCAAGTTGAACCTTAAGGTAAACCATGGACTTTGGATGATTATGATGTGTCAGTGTAGGTTCACCCTTGGTAAAAAAATGGATCACTGTGCTGAGTCATGATAAGAATAGGGGATGCTATAAAGATGTGGAAGCAGGGTATATATGGGAAATCTCTGTACCTGTCTCTCAATTTTGTCGTAAACTTAAAACTGCTCTTGAAAAATAATATCTTAATAAAACACATGAGAACTTGAACCTATTGACCAAGTCTCAAGTATTTATAGTTATACCTAACTTGCAATTATGTGCTCAATGAAATTAACATGTGTTTTATTGAAATTTTAATTTTCATTTGTATCAAACATCATAGAAAGAAAAGGATGGTTACCTCTTCCCAAGTAACTTGATAGTATTAAAGAAAATTAAAAGAATTTTCTGTAATACTAGTGAAACTACTATTTTCCTCTTCCCACTACTGATAATGACTTTAGTTACATATTAGTTTATGTAAGAAATGAAGTTTTGGTCTTAGTATCATATAAGTTCAATTAGTTGAATATTTTTCCACTATATATTTGGAGCGTTTGGAGTAAGTTTCAAATTATAAATTGCTAAAGAAATATTCTAAGAAAATTCCAGGTTAAACTCTATCTATCTAATTTAATATAAGTCTTCACAAAAGAAAGAGAGTAATAAAGAAATTTCTAAATTCTTAGCCTGACATATAATTCTGGTTTTGTTTGTGATTCTACTTATCTCTGTAACTGATTGGAATTATACTTGTGTAGCTACTTTGCAATTAATTATATAACTAAATTACCTTTTTACTTACAATACCTTTTTTCTTCTTTTGTACTTCAACTATCTTCACTTTTCCCAATTACCCATCCTGATCCTGAAATAATTTATACTAGACAGACAAGTCAACTTGATTTAAAATAGTTCACATAAAACACACTAAGATCATCTATCTCCAGACTAAGTTTTAAATGAATGTTTCACTATAACTAAAAATAATGGAATATAGAACATAAAATTCTACAAAGTATTAGGGGGGAGAGGTGTTCACCCAACTAAACATAATATGCAACAGATTTGATTCACTAACAAGTAAATGCTCTTTTTTTTTTTTTTTTTCCAATAATGAAATATGTCAGAAAATACAAAATTACTTTTTAGGGAACTGTATTTCCATAAATGTGATACACTGCATAATAGAGCTCATATGTGTCTGTATTTGAATTAATAAAATAAAAAAAAGAATGGACATAGATTTTGGTGCCCCAAAAATCTTTATCATTAAAATAGGTTTATAGCGTCATTTAAATCTTTGGTATCTTGCCTGGAAATGAGCATGTTTCATGAATATTTCAAATAAGTGAGGTTATCAATTGCTGATGTTGCACCACATCCAACCTCTAAACATTGAACAAAAAAGGAATTGTCCACTCAGTTTTGCATTCTCCTTTCAGTAGATTATTCCAATTCTCCATATCTTTAAGGAAAAATAATACAGTTTGGTTTATAAGGTATTTCAATATATTGCTAAAATGTTTGTGCTATTTTAACAAGTTCTATTGAATTTACTTAAGTGTCAATAAACAAACAATAGTGAATTGCATGACCTTATGAAAAGGTACACAGTATGGGTATATAATATTTGATTTTATTCTGGGGCAAAAAAGTTTCTTTTGCTATCTGTTTATATTTATAGGTCTACTGCCTATTTTATTGTATTTATCTTTTATGTTAGCCATAAATTTCCTCCAAACAATTTATATAATGGTTTAATGTGTAAAAAACAGTTGTCCTATTTTCCTTGTGAAAAATGTTTCCAGCATCTAACATTTTTATTGCTTATTGGTCTTTCAAATCAAAGCTTAATTAAGGTAGTTTATTTATTATAAGTGTTATAATAAATGAATTAGAGAACAGAAAAGAGAAATGAGGAGTAGACCATAAGTATATAGAAATTATACTTATGATGGAATTTTCACAGCATTTTAGTGAGGGAAGAAAAGAAATACCAATATTCGATACTGGGGAAATTATTGCCAACATGGAAAAGCAATCTACATTGGTTTTGTTTTGTTTTGTTCTTTAAATCAATTTATGTGGTTTAAATTTAAAAAAGGTAAACCCTTTAGAAGACAATATAAAATAATATTTTTCTAAACTTTATTAAACTTTAAAGCAAATTTAATAAATTTTATTGTTTTAAAATCAAGCTTTCTATCAATTGAAATATATTCTAAAAAAGGTAAAATAAAAATCACTGATAAAAAGACATATTAATAATACATATAATTTAAAAGGAATTAGAACTCAGAATATATGAAGAACCCCCTCAAGTCAATAATAAAAGGCAAATAACAGTAGAAAGAGTAAAACAGATGAATAGATCTTTTACAACAGAAAAAAAACAAATAACTAATAGCCATTATTTATCATGAAGATAAACATTTAAATCTCAAATTAAAATCTCAGAATACAATTTTGCATCAAGTGGATTGAAAAACATTTTTTTTTTTTTTTTTAAGTTAGACGATACCATCTATTGGTAAAATGTGAAGCTACTGAACCTTTATATGTTGCTGGTCAAAGTGAAAATTTATAAATAATGTTGGCAAACAATTAGCTTTTTCTAGTATAAGATACATATAGTATAATAGTATAAGATATATCTAGTACAAGTTATATGTTAGTGTATATCTTAATATATATCTATATATATATATATATATCTAGATAGATAGACAGACAGACAGACAGACAGACAGACAGACAGATAGATAGATAGATAGATAGATAGATAGATAGATAGATAGATAGATAGATATGAGGTCGGACAATTCAGTTCACGAACTTTGTTGCAATAATGTTGCTAACCTTTTCTGATATTAGAGGGATTATTTATTATGAATTTGTACCAACTGGACAAACAGTTAACCAAGTTTACTATTTGGAAGTGCTGAAAAGGCTGCATGAAAAAGGTAGACGACCTGAACTTTCACCAACAATTCATGGCTCTTGCATCATGACAATAAATGGCACTGTCTGTGAGGGAGTTTTTAGCCAGTAAACAAACTGCTGTATTGGGACATCCTCCCTACTCACCTGATCTGGCCTCCAATGACTTCTTTCTTTACCCAAAGATAAAGGAAATATTGAAAGGAAGACATTTTGATAACATTCAGGACATCAAGGATAATACGATAATAGCTCTGATGGTCATTCCAGAAAAAGAGTTCCAAAATTGCTTTGAAGGGTGGACTAGGAGCTGGCATTGGTGCATAGCTTCCCAGGGGGAGCATTTTGAAGGTGACCATAGTGATATTCAGCAACGGGGTATGTAGTACTTTTTCAAGGATGAGTTCATGAACTTAATTGTCAGACCTCATATATACCTTAGTGTGTGTATTCCAAGATATTCTTATATATATATATATATGAATATATGTGTGTATATATATATATATACATATACATATATATTATATATACATATGTACACATATACATATGTATATATACATATATTCTTATATATATAAATTTTTATATATGTATATATTTCTAGTATCTATATATGTATATATAAGACTATATATAAGGATATATGTATATATATTCCCAGAACAATGTTTGTATTTTTGTACATTATTTGTGATAGGAAAAAAATGGCAACCTAAATATCCATCAACAAATGCATGGATAAAGAAATTATGAGGCAGTCATATTATGAAACACTGTATAGCAATAAAGTTGAACAAATTATAGTTATACATGTTGCATCAGTTGACGTGAAATCAAGAAAGAAATTACACTATATTTGAACAGTAAAAAAGAATTATTGACATAGAAGGGAATTGAAAAAAAAAAAGCACAGAATTGGCTAGAAAAAAAGAACTCTGAAAAATATAGGAATAGCAGATACAAGGAGCAGCCAGTACTCTGTAGGGTTAGCATACATTTAGTCCTGTCCAAAATATCCGTGGAGACACTTGGTCCATGCTGGCCCATCTACATATCCCATGTGGCATAACCACCTAGTCTACCAAGGCAAGAAAGGTTATTATCATCAATACAGACACAACACCATTATTGGATCACAAAAATATGATAGTATATGAAAGTACAAAAAAAACATTATGGGCTATCTGCACTCAGGGACAGTTTCTAAGTGTGGACGTTTGGACAGAACCAAATTTTAAGGACCTTTTTGGGGTGGGCCAAATGTCTCCATGGGTGTTTTGGACAGGACCAAATGTCTTGCAAGTGTCCTGAGGCTGAGACTGAGTCCCCAAGGAAGAGCTTCTATACACACTAGCACATCTCAACTTGAAGTGAGAGTCAGACCTTGGAGAGAGCATGGCCAAGGCTCACTGAATCTCAGAGAAGTAGTGCCACCAGAAATTCACCCTCTAAGTTTCCTGGGAAATATGTTCATGAGGAGGGATCTCATAAGAGGTACTCTGATGCAAAATCTCTAGAGTGGTATACTGGGGTAAGCTGGTGGGTGCTGAGTGCTGGGTGCTGCTGGCTGCTGCATACTGTAAGAGCTGTGGCTATCTGCATACAGGAGCCTGTGCCAAGCTACTAGCAAAGACCCCTTCTTCCTGCAATGACTCTTCAGTGTCCTTCACTGACAAAGCTTAATGTAGGGCCAGCTGGTATAGAAAAAAATATTTAAAGGATTTGGATCCATTTTTGTTTACCTCCTGCAACCAAGCAAAGGATAAGGTAGAGGAAAAGCATATTAAGTCTTCTTGGTTATTGCTAATGTTATTGCTCTTAAGCTGAGAGATGGATTCATGAAAGATGGTATTTATTTTCTCCTCTATACCCTTCCGTTGGTGTACTGATACTTTGCGTGTCTATTCATTATTTAATTAAAATAATTGTAAAGGCTTAACTCCAAGATGTATTAATAGAAAACTGCAATCTGATTAGTGGAGTGCGTGTAGTACATTTATTATTCAAATATTTCAGTGCATAGTAAAATACGTATACTTAGAAATTCATTTTATAAAGATAGCATAACGATGATATCAAAATCTGAACAACTGGTACAAAACTACTCAAAAAAATTTCTTGAATTCTTGTATGAATACAGTTGCAAACACCCTATACAAAATGTTTACAAAGTATTCTCGCAATATATTCCTGAAAAAACACAGCAGGAACAAGTAACATTTATTCATAGAATGCTAGAATGTATCAAATTAGGAATTCTAGCAACAAATTAAAATAGAAAATATATAAATATATATACATATGTTTTATATTTTTGTTATTAAAATACTAAATAAATAATTATAAGGAGCACTAAATATTTTAAACATGATAAAAATATCTGAAACCAATCGAAAACATCATAAATAGTGGAAGTAAGAGATGTATTTTAATTAAATCTGAATAAACAAAAAGTGATGCTTAATAAAACTACTAATTTTCAATACTGTTCTCAAGGCTGTAGCTAAGTTTGCAACATAAGAAAAAATTATTATAAATATTAATTGGAATAAAGATTAAATTTATTGGCAGATTTTATATTTTACAGTTAAACATTTCAAGAATATTATAACTAATGGAAATCCAGTAAGTTGTATGAATAATATATAATATACAAAACTAAATAATTTCCATCATAACCATAATAATCCGTTTAAATCATAATGGGAAAAATAATCTCATTAACAATAAGAACAGCTATAAAGTAACGCGGAATTAATCAAAAGTAACATAAAGATTACACAATAATTTATGTATACTGGACTTTTATATTGTACATATGTATGAGTATATATGACACATAAATATATCATGTAAAATACATACTTATTATATATTATAAATAAATATTTTAATGAATGGCATATGACTTTTTGTTTCAAATCAAAGTAATTGTATCAAAATTACAATAGGAGTTATTTTGGAACTTAAGCGGCGATCGAAAAAATGTTATGCTACAAATCAGAATAATAAAGACTATGCTATATCCAATTCACAATTGGATTAAAACAGCAGAGTTATGGAGAATTATAATATAATATACTGGTTTAATTTATCTTAAAATTGGATAGGTGAAAAATATTACTGAAGTAATTGGCAGTGGAAAATGAAGAAAAACTAATAGAAATCTTTATAAAGGATGGATCGGATTGACAACAATTTAGCTCAGTTACTGATTTTATTATTACAAGAAGAGAAATAATCATATATTTTGTGCTTCCTGTGTCACGATTTGTAAGTGAAGAATACTATATTTCAAAAAATTTTACCAAAATAGACAACCTGAAATTAATCAAGCCCTAGATCTCATTTCCACTTTATAGTAACTACAGATCAAAGAAAAACATTAAAAAGCAACATGAAGATGTAATTAGCAAAATCTAGAATGTGAGCAATTTCACAGGACAAATGATTTGTTTCTTAAAAAAAATGATATAGATGATATATTATAAAAATGTAGTCTTGAAACCTATATAATTTTACTAACCAATGTCATCTCAATAAATTTAATAAAAATTAATTTAAAAAAATCATGTAAGGATAAATAAGGAGGGAGAAGAATCCTATAGTTTAAAATAGCTTTGATACATATCAAACAAAATGCAGTTTGGATCTTGACCGGATTCTATTTCACACAAACCAACGTAAAGAAAAGAAAATAGATGAGAGAATTGAGAAATAAAAACATAGATTGGATTACAATAGCTAGATAATTGATAATCTAATTAAAATTATAAAATTTTGTTATGGTGCCATGATTACATTAAAGAAAAACGTTTTCATCATTTAGAAATATATTTTGAAAGAATTTACAGTGAAATCATTTGAAGCTTGGGATTCTGATTAATGAGAAGGAGAGAAAGAGGGCTGCAGTACAGATGAATCTTGATTGACCACATGCTAAAGCTGTTGAGGCTGCATTGTGAGTACGTAGAGGTGCATTGAACTAGTCTCTGTTTTGACTTACGTGTAGAATTCTCCATAAAAAAAGCTACTTATTAAGATCTTGAAACATTTCATCCAGCAGGTGATGACAAATGGAAATGAATACTATATCATCAAATATTAATAATTGACAATGTGTAAAACACCAATAACGTTCTGTTAAACAACATCAAAAAGTTAACGTATCTGATATGTTGTTTTGGTGATGTATATGATCAGACAGACCCTTTTTGGTGTAATTTGTGCATTGTTAGAGAGTTAAGTATCTTATAAACACTGACAAATAGAGATTTAGAATATCCCCAGAAGAAAAGAGAATTACAATTATTTTCTTCCTAATTTTCCGTTGTCACTTTCACCTAATATAAGAATCTTTCAGTTGTTGCAAATAGGATATAAAAGGGCAATGGAGCAGAGAACAATTTATATTGTGACCTTTCTTCACTAATGTATTCTCTGATGACAATAGTAAAATCAAAAAGTTTAGCTATAGTTTTAAAGTTTCCTGCAAAAACCAACATCAGTAACAATGATTTTTTGCCCTTTGGTTATGCATCCTGGTAATACACGACATTTGTATGCAAAATAAAGATATTATGTACAACGTTTTATTTAAAATGAAATAATGCACACCGTCCATGTTTACACATGTGAGCATGTTTATATGCACATGTGGAGGTGTTTGTGTGTGTGTGTATATGTGTCTGTCTTCACTTGTGAACACTGTTTGCAATGTACATAGATTGAGGGCACTTTTGTTCAAAATCTCAAAAGGAAGAATTTAAATTAGATATCATTGCCTCTCTTTCTCATTAATTTAAAGAAATTCCAATGTTCTTCTAAATAATTTCTCTCATTTCTTATTGGCTATGATTTATTACAAGAAGGGATAATAAATGGTTTATAAAAGCATACCAGTAAGTTCTCTGATAACGTATCTTAACACAGTCTTCATACTTAGCCATATACTCAATATTGCCTATATATGATTTTGTTAAATAATAAAAATAGTGAAACAATTTCTGTTGACCTTTAAAGGCCAGTGCTTGAGGATATTCAGGCACCCTGACACGATATAATGAGTGTGTTGTAAACATTGGGGATCATTCAAACCAACTAAAAAATATTACATATGAAAACAATTAAGGCCAAAAGGGATTAAGTAATCTGATTAAGGTTAAACAACTACATGTAGGATTCTTGGAAGATGGATTGAGTGGAGCACACTATCTTGGATTTTTTGGTATTTCTATGCTGTTCTGTCAATTACACATACACACAGCAGGAAGAACACTGAAGTAAGGGATTAAGGCATTTTCTTGAGATTAAGTCATAATTTCCACAGTTACAAATCCACCTTGATACTTTACCAATAAAAATTCACATCCCAGAGAACAACCTGAAATACTCTTAAAGTCACTTTAACACCAATAATTACTTTTAGAATATTTCATTAACCTGGGGGTTGATGTGGGAGAAACAAACAAGTTATTGATTTAACCTGAATTAAGATAAAAAACTGTTTCAGTTTTATACAGATAAAAAGGCAAAACCACAGATTTATTTTAATCCAAAGTATTTGATTAGAAAAGAACACCGAAACAATTTTATTAATTGAGCAAAATGGAAATGATTTTTAGATTAAAAGCTGCGTTTTAAAATCATTTTAATTATTTTTTTTTTAGTTTGCTTCCTAAGAAGTCACAAACTGGAGGAAGAAATTAATATCATAATCACTTGGATACACTAATGGAAAATCATCTCATTATTTTGCCCTTCCTTGTGTAAGACACTGTCGCAGTTGGGCCTTTTTGCTTCGTAAAGGTAGCAGATGAATGATGGGGAAATGTTTGTTATATATATTAAAGTATTCATGGATGTCACCTAGACTATTTTCTCCTTTGGATACTAGGCTCAATGAAATCTCTCATAATTGCTTGTATTGTATGCCAAAAGAAACTGGATATGGTTTCTTACAAAACCCAAATAAAATGAAGTTATTTCTTGAAATGACACTGCTCTGCTTACTTGGCCCTCATTCTCTCCTTAACTATTGCTTCCAACATTAGATAATGTATTTTAGCATGCTTTTTTTTTTTTTCCTGCCAGCATTTCAGTATCTATGCATTTGTACATTTTCGTAACACCTTTTTTTTTCTCCAAATGGCATTATGTGTTTGCACATAAATTCTTCTCTTTTCCCTTGTCATGTCTGCTAATCTTTTTGCTGTTGTTGCTGCATTTGGCACTGAAAGTTCAATTTAAGTTATGAAAATCAAGCTGTCTATTCTGCTTCATTCATCATCATCAACCAAAATTATTCTGGAATCAAAACTTGTTTTCTATTATCTTGTTATTTTTTGGTGATGATATATGGAAGGGAAAGCAGACAGTGGCGGAGCAAAGGATTGAACTGTGGTTTATAGCAAACATCTGTCTCTCCATAGTAACCTTGTGGGATTTCTGCACTCTTATCTACAAAAATAAAAATTCAGAGGGAAGCTTCTTCTGTCAAATGTTCTTTAGATGCAGAACTCAGCATATGGGTCATCAAAAGACAATTCAAATGTCAAGTACACATAGATTACTACTCATAAATAATTACAAAAGAATTTAAGCACCAAGTATGTTCTAAATGTAATGAATAACTTAAAGTGAATTTTAAAACTTCTATCTTTATATTTTGAAGTAACAGAAACAATTGAATAGATCACAACATATTTTGATAAACATTTTTGGGGACAATGAAAGAAGTGTGGTTAAATTTTTTAGTAACTTGGGAAAGATGTAAAAGTTTACTCTTCTAGTACAAATGAGCAGAACATTCTTAATTAAATTAAGATCTAATAATAAATGCAAAGTAAATAACATATTTTCCTTTGTGATTGCAAAAGGAAATACATAGTTGATGCCTTTTTTCCATATACTTAAAAGATTGTAAATGGAAATCCTTCATAATCGTCCTTTTATCGTGCAGTTTTGCCCCTATATTAAAATGTAATAATTTCAACTATTACATTATGTCAGTCATATGAAAGCTAGATTTTAAAGTAAGCATATAAAGTCTAAGTGTTATGATTAATTCATTATCGGAAAGGTTTATGAAATTAATCATTTAATTTGACCATTCGTATATTCAGTTTTTTGAACTTTTAGAATTCTTTAAAATGACTTGAAAAAATTGAGAATACCTAAATGTAGAAGTAATGTTTCAATTAAATGATGACCATTGTGAACTAAAAATATATTACAGATTACATGAAATGAAGTAATAACTCAAAAATTTCCTTATAATTTTCATTTTGATCATAGGTCATTCTTGTTATTATTTTGGCCACCAAGTTATCCTGCATATTATAACTTTAGTTTTACCATAAATACTCTGCATGTAGACAGCCTCCAATTTATGATTCACTAACTCTGCTATTCAGATGACACCTCAATTTGGCTGAATCATTTTATTCTACTGTAAAAGTCCAAACACTTGATATTGGAGGGCTCCTTAGAAGTCTAACTTCTGGCCTTATGCATAAAAACTCCCAAAAACATCCCAGATTTGTGGTCAATTTGGAACATTTCATGAAGGAGAAAGCCATTTTCTCATAAGCAATGTGTTCTGGTTGGGGAGATCTTAACTAATATTGAACCAAGATTCTATTACTCATTCATCTAGCTTTTTCTTTTGAAGTTCAACTCAGAAAAAAGCAAATCCTATAATCATACCAAAACTCTTCTGATATTTGGGAAGATCCATCACGTCCTGAAGCCTTCAATATATCAGATGAAAATTTCCTATATCCTTCAACTACTCTTCCATCAACATGCTTTCAGACCCCTATACATCATGTTCTTCCATTTCCTATCATACATTTCTTAATATACTTATTAAAATGTAATTTTCAGAAGTATGTACAATTTTCAAGATGTGATTGAACCTATGCCAAATTTTACTTTGTTTTTAGTTTTAAGAAATATTATTTTCTTTAACTCCACTTCAGACTGAAATAGCATTTTGCCAACTATATTATACTCAGCTATATTGATTCATGCTGAACACATACTTATAAAAGGCACAGTTATTTTATTCATTTATCGATTTGATTAATCTTTAAAGGTACGTACTACTACTACTTCTACTTCTGGTTAAAAGTTCTGTTAGGTGCTGGGAAGATACAGAAAAATAAAATAGGATTCCAGTATAGTTGGTTAAAAAATGAATTCATATGAAGCTCAATAAAATGCAAACAGTATGCAATTGAATTATAGAGGAAGATTATTTAATACATACTGAGAATCAGAGAAGGTTTCCTGGGAGGTGCTATATAAGCTACATCTTAAAGAATAGGTAGGAGGCAATTGGATCAGAAAACACAAAGACATGAAATAATATGATGATTCCTTGAAAAAGTAGAAGCTTTTGTGAAGTGTACTGGAACATTAAGCTAATTTCAATAAAAGACAATGTTTAGTCAATAAGATTTCCAAGGTCTAGATAAAGTTTACCCCACCTAAAATTGACTTTTTGATTATAAAGGTAACTTTTTTTGTTTAAAATGCAATGAAGGATTTCTAATAAAAGATGGTAGATTGACTTGAAATGCATCTCTTTAATTTTTCCAGAAAACTGAAAGTAAAGGAATAATGAAAGTAAAGGAATAAAAAGCCCACAAATCCAAATCACTGAACAGAATAAGAGTGAAAATGTACATAAATGTATTAGAGAGTTCAATATGCTTCTGGAGGATGAAAAATAGAGAAGGACATGATAGTTGAAGTAGCCTGGGTAAAAGTAACTGCACAGCACAGACGAAATTACTAACAAGAAGGTCACTGACTTGACTCTTCCCTCCCCTCCAAAAACAAACAAATGAACCAACAAACAAAGACACTCTGAAGATGTTAGATACTTAATATGATAAAGGCCAGAAAAAAAGGACTGAAAACAGTAAAATTAACATCAAATCTGTATATGGAAAATACTGAAATCCTTTTTCCCCACTGTCAGGTTACCCTTAGGGAGAAGTTCTGAATTGTCTTTTCTAGATAAACTTAAAATAGTAAGAGAAAAACCACTTCTCTATTTCAGCACTAGGAAATCTTCCAAAGAAATACCTAAGACCCTACTCATTTACATTATAGTGAATTTCTCTAGCTAACATACCACACCTACATACATGGAACACCCAACCAATCTTTGGTTCCTAAATTAGAACATAGCCAAAGAAAATCTGACATTTAAGGAAAGCCTCTAATATGAAGTAGAGAAAACAATAAAAGCAAACAGAAAATGCAATTTTATAGGAGGAAGAAACTTTGTAAAATACTGAAAAAAAAAAAAAGTCTACCTTTGGGTGAAAGGAGAAGATATTACATATAGAATAGCTCTTGGAAACTTAACCTGTAATTGCTGAAATGAAAATAAAGAAAAAAAAAGTGGGAGATTTGGGATTATTTTAATGAAAGAGGACACCAGTAAGTTATCTTAGAAATTAGAACTAAAAATGAAAACTACAAAAATATATATAAAATAATAGATATTAGGACAGAACATCTCTCTAAGAGTGCTAACATCAGAGAATTAGGATCTCTAGTAAGTAATACCGTGTTTACCCAAAAATAAGACCTAGCCGGACAATCAGCTCTAATGCATTTTTTGGAGCAAAAATTAATATAAGACCCATTTTATATTATAGTATAGTATAGTACAGTAGTATAGTATATTGCATTGCATTGTATTACATTATATTATATTATATTATATTATATTATATTATATTATATTACCCGATCTTATATTACAGTAAAATAAGACTGGTCTTATGTTAATTTTTGTTCCAAAAGATGCATTTTGCTCCAAAAGATGCCTTAGAGCTGATTGTCTGGCTAGGTCTTATTTTTGAGGAAACACGGTAACAGCAAGATGTAGGAGAGAACATTGTCGGAGAAGTAATACAAATTGAGATTCCTGAATTGAAGGACACACGTCTTTAGAGAAAAGGATCACAAGAGCTCAGGAAAACAAATGAAACTTTAAAAAAATCAAACAAAGAATACATTGTGAAATTCCGGAACACAAATAAATGGAAAATCTTAAATGTTTGTATATATGTTACCTAAAGAGCAATAAAAATCTTACTTGAACTTGTCAACATAGATTGTCAACCTTGAATCCCACGCTCAAACTGCCGATCAATTATATCAGGTAGATTATAGATATTATCAGGCATGTAAGAACTTAGGAACTTTGACTTCTACACATCTTTTCTTTAGGAAGTCATTTAAGAGTACACTCTTGTGAAACAAGAGAGTAAATCAATAATTAAATATACATACAGATATAGATCACTGATTAAATTTACTATAGCAACAAAACAAAGCCTAGGATGACAACAAGAGAACAATCAGTTCAGTTTGGAGCAAAAGAACATTGACTTTTTAGAGGAAAGATCTTGGAGTACAAAAATAGAATAGATTGTAAAACAAGACATTTAAAAAACGTCGATGATGAAGAAATGTGCAATTAACTCAGGAAACCTGCAAGGTAATCATGGCTTCCAGGAGAAACATAAACCTGCACCATAAAGAAATGTAATTATTTTATACCCTCTGCTCTTCAGGGGACAACATTTACGTGAGCACAATGAAGTCACCACTGATTAGTGATTTAAATGAAAAGATATATCAACGTTTATGAAGAAGAGGAGGTGAAGGGATGGTATGAGGTAATACAGCTGTCTATCATTACTGTAAGCCAAAGATAAGGTTGAAAATGGACAGATCAAGATTTAGCAGTAAAAGCATATATTTTTAACAAGTGATGGTGACTCTAGATGTCCCTGCTAATGGAGCTGGGAAAGAGTGGTCAAGAACAACTCCCTGAAGCTTCCATCTGTCATCTTGATTGGTTTTAAGCATTACCTCCTGTCTTCAACTCAATAGCAATTCTGTGTTGTTCTTATTCCTGTCCAGAAAAAGCAGTGGGTGCAAAGGGGAGAACTCAAGTTAAGAGAAGGCTGGCAAGGAAAATTTCAAGGTTAACCTGTTTATCAGCAGAATGGAAGCTTCCAACATGTAATAAATTTTAATGTAGCCAGGCTGGACTTGAATTCAGCTGCATATTTGCTTCATGCTTTCGGCATTCTAGTATATCATTATGTGTACTATGTCAATTATGATGCACTGGAGACTGTCATTTTTCATCAAGTCAGAAGAGAGAGCATATGTTTTCTTTATTATTTCTAAAATGAAATTATTTTACAACTATATCATTTCAGAAATAAAAAAAATATGATTTTGTACATTTGTAGATGCTTTGCTATTTTCATTTTGTTAGATGTCTGAGAAGATTTTTTTTTGACCAACAATGTAGGATGTAATAATGATAGATTTAGCCACACATTATTTTCCCTTTAGCTATATCTCAGGTTAGTTTAAATCCACACATACACACTACTTTCACAATGGTGTCTATTGACTTCAACGAATCACACTCTCTACTGATGCCCCCTGTGAGATAGAAAAGAAAGCAGCTTGTTCATAGATTCCCTGTAGCACATCACCACCATTGATCCATGGTTTTAAGGGCTTTAGCCACTAATTTCCTCCCACCAATGGAGAGACCCATTGCTCAGTGTGTTTAGATTCTTATGGCTGCCCACTGTGACTTCAGTTCTTAATCTGCCTGAAAGTGTCAAAAGTCACGCTGCTGTTTGGAGAGATTTTTTTTTTTTTTTTTTTTTTTTTTTTTACTTGCTACTGGGAGTGATGCTTTTCTTAGTACTAAGATGCCCATGATAATGGAGAGGAGAGAGCTCTGAAATATGTGTGTTCTATTCACTGTTGTTGAATAAATAACCACTATAGTTCATCTACATAATGTCAGAAGATTTTTTTGTCAATGAGTTTTCAATTGAACTTCAGCATAGTAGTATGCTTAGAAAATTTAAATGATGATTATCTAGTCACAATGTCTAAATATAGGGCAAAAATTTTAGTGCAATTAACAAAAGAAATAAGTTTGATATTTTTAACACCTAAACGTTAAACTCTAGGTACCTGCTGATTTGTATTATTCACACATAGTATACAAGCAGTTTTTCTCATTAACTATGTATTTGATTTTATACAAGTAGGTCAAGTGTATTAAACAGCATAAAATACATAAAAGATGTTTAACCTAACTGTTAATCAAATAAAAACAAATTAAAACATCAATGAGTTATAATTTTCTACTTTCTAAATTAGAAATATTGAAAAAGTAATACTACTTAATGATGAAAATAGTTCTAGTTGGAGAATAAATCAGTTCATCCATTTTGGAAAACAATTTGTCAATAGGAATTTAAAACCATTAAAATGTTCATACCCTCGACACATTAATCCCACATTTTGGAATCTGTCTTATGATATTAACCTAAAATACAAAAATAAAAGTCTAAACACAGGTCTACATCAGCATCATTTCTAATTGGTAAAAACTGTCCCATAATATGGAGAAGATTAATTAAACTATTGCACAACCACATTATGTTATATTACACTGCCATTAATTTATTTTAATAGGAATGGAAATACTTATGTTACAATGCTTAGCCCAATAGTCAAATCTTGAAAATTTTTGATATCAACTGAACTTAAAAGATAAAACTGATTGGGTATGGGTGGTCTTGGAGAGAAAAACAGAATACATATATTTGCATACATAGTATTTTTATTGCTCAGAACTCTTTTGGATGCAAGTGAGAGATTCAAATAGCCTAGCTTATGAAACGATTGGTAAACTTTAGAGCTAGTCACAGAACTACAGAAAACACAAAAAAAACCCAAAATGCTTAAGGAGGGCAGAATCCAAGACAGTATGAGTGAACACAAAGATTATAACCTTATAACTAAGATCCCAAGAGCTTCCAAGGGGTTTTCTCTATCTCTTATCTTACCTTCTCTTTAAATGTTGGCTTTATTCTCTCCTTCTACAAGCACAATTCTATACAGAGAGAAAGTCATGGCCCCTGAAATCTTTGTGTTAGTATATGAATATGTCTGTATCCATAAAGGAAGGGGAACCTCCTAGGGAAAGCCTCTAATTGGCTCAATTTGTGTTATGGATCTATGAGTGAAGCAATATTAACTCTTTTCTTCTCAAAGTAAAAAGGAGTAGACACATGTCCACTGAGGGCATCATAGTATCACAGACACCACCTCATTATATACCTCCTGGAATACAATTAACAGGATATAAACACATAAATAAGAAAAAGGAAAAAAAAAAATTCTGGGTATTTATTAGAACAATACAAAAACACTAATTTAAAAATATACATGCACGTCTATGTTTCTTATCACATTATTTACAATAGCCAAGATATGAAAACAACATAAGTGTCCATCAAAGGATGAATGGATAAAGAAGTGGTACATATACAATGGAATATTACTCAGCCGTACAAAATGTGAAATACTGACAGTTTGTGACAATATGCATGGACCTTGAGGGTATTATGCTAAGTGAAATAAGTCAGATGGAAAAAAGACAAACACCATATGATTTCACTAATATGTGGAATATAAAAAACAAAAATAAAATAAATGAACGAACAAACAAGTCATAGAGACGAACAACAGATCAGTGGTTACCAGAAGAGAAATGGCATGGAAGGAGGGCAAAACAGGTAAAAGGGGTCAATTTTATGGTGACAAATCAAAACTAGACTTTTGGTGGTGAGCATGATATAGTATATACACATGTCAAATTATAATGTTGCACACCTGAAACTTATACAATGTTATAAACCAATGTTACCTCAATCAAAAAAGAAAGTGGGAAATAAATACATATAACAATTGTTTTATGGTGGTGAAATTGTGACTTTTAAAAAACAAACACAAATGAAGGAAAAATAAGTACACTCTTAATGAGCATTGTATCTTCTACAATGAACACACATTTTTAATTATTCTTTTGAAATAGTTCCATACACACTTCACAGAGAATTGAGGTGGTGGCACTTAAAATAAATATATAATAATATAAAAATGTCAATGCATCATACAAATGGCAAAAAAAATAGCTGAATACTAAAATTTGAGTTGCTTGGTAGCATATAAGCATTGCTAGGCATTTCTATACCTAATCAACTAAATAGCAATAAAGGATTTTTGATCAACTGAATTAATGATACAGGTGGAAATTAAGGTAGGCAGAAATATATGACATAAATTTAACAGAAAAACAAAAGTCTTGCTCTACTCTTTTATGAATGCAAAAAATAATGTATTGTTTGCTAAGTAATACTGGTTTAAACTTGCTTTATTGGAAAATAATTAAAACAGGGTTACACATAAATCATATTTACTCTTCCAAGTTATGCAACCTAGCCTAGCATTCCTGAAAATTATCCTGTCTCTGCAAAAATAGTTATATGAACTCATATTTGGGCTTGGTTTACCAAATCTAGGGTATTATACTCTGGGGACTCAGCACAGCTTATCTTGTAAAATAAAGTTTAGGACAACTATCTTTTTAGATCCGGGAGATTATCAGAGTGTACCCGTTCTCTTGAAACATGGATATCCAGAGTATCAAAGTTTCATAAGCTGTAAGAAAACTGCAGTACTGGTATATAATTGTCAATTCACTTATAGCAGTTCCTTTTCTCTGCAAGCATCTTCAGAATGTGTTCAGGCAGCAATAGAAAACCCTCAGACAATTTGTTGAAGGTGTTTGCAGTAAGAAACCATTAGATCTGAACACACAGGAAAAGCACGTGATATTGATATTGTCTGCTACAATACACCTTTTGTACAACTCAGATCTACTCATTGCCCACATTAAGTTTATTCGCTTTTATCGATCACGGGTTCTTTAAGATGGTGGTTAGTCATAATTTCTAAACAAATAAATAAAATGTTAAACTAGGAGTGCTAATGAGAAAAGTTATTGCTCCTTACTATTGCAGTTGGTTGCCTGGCAGTAATTTGATTACCTGGTAAGTGTGTTAAGACAGGCCTTCATTCCTAAAGGGATTGAGCTCCTATTACCATGTCCTTCTCTGGTTTTGACTGCAACTGCCCTTTCAAAGTTGTCACTAAGGCAAGAACACAAGAGTTATCACAGTGAATTCACTGAGTGTTCCCTGTACCACTTGGTAGCAAGGATCTTATATCCTCATGATAATAAAGATCAATCACCACTGTCCATACACCTACTTCCCTTCTTTTCCCACTAGTCTTCTGCAAGGACAATTCCAAACAGAAACCACACATTATAACCTTGTACTGTCATAGAAGTGTTCCCTATTCCCCAATAATCAAAACATTTAATCACATATATCCTGAAGGTACATGGAGTGAGAAGTCCATATTCTGTTAGTGGAACAGGGAACGATTGTGAGAGTGGTCATTCTTACACTTGGTTTCTGGACCTATGCAATCTAGCCATTGGGGATACAGAACAATACAACAGGCACTGTTTTATTTTTTAAGCAAAAATGTATACTGTATCTTGAAGAACAGCAAGATGTCATCCTAAAATGGATGTCTTAACTCTGCCTTTAAAAGGTCATTTCAGAGTTCTATCAGATTGCCAATTTATGATTTTGTATACTCAATCACACAAATATTTGGGGAGTTATTTTATGTGCAAATTATCTTGGTTTGGTAATATTAACATCATGGAGTCTTGCTTTCAATAAATTATTTTTTTATCTCTGAGCCTCATTTTCCTCTCATATGACAGAAGAAGATTGACTTGAGTGATTCATAAGAACTTTTCTAGTTCTCATTTATTATCTTCCTTATCCAGATAGGAAGAAAGCTATTTCTACATCATTTTGGTGTTTGCACTATGGGATAAATACATATTCATTGACTCTGATCTTGTGATGTCCACTGCGTTCTAATGATATGCCTCTATATGCTACTTTATCATCATGAGGTATCTCCTTAATACATGTCTACTTGAAATGTCTTGGCATAAACTTTTAAAACATATCTTTAAAATTATAAGAACACTAGCTCCCAGATATAAATTATTATAAATAATGAAATCTAACAAACTAATGATGGTGGATAAATTAATTCTGTAAATAAGTCAACATACCAACAACTTGTTAATTGCCAGATTGGGTTATTAGTCTCTATATTTTATCTAAGAAGACATTGAATGGTGAAGAAAACTTAAGTTATGTAATTAATACCCCTGTACAATGTTGAATAAGATAATTTTCTGAACCTCTATGAAAACTAAAAACAACTTAGTGTGATTTTGTAATTTCAGTCTTGATTGGAGAGCTGGAAAATCTATTTTCTAGATGAGCTTTACTCTGCTATTGCAAGTTATCTGATTGCATTTTTGAAGTGGTAAAAACCACTAAGGGTAGACATATCCTTATAATTTTAGATAGATGAATTACCCTTACTTATGAACCCAGGAACCCAATATGAATAATGTATTATGAGAGCATGTGGCAAATCTAACTTTTCCCAATAGGTGGGTCCAGCCTTTTACTGCCAATCAGTGAAAAGAATTACAAGGCCAATGACCTTGCATCTATGATCATCTTATCAGCCTAAGAGGAAAAAGATTGGTACCAAAACCTTTAACAGACAGTATTTCATATGCTGGGATTAAAAGTTAGGTTATAGAGAGGGACTGGGAAGCAGAAAGTAGATGGTTTAGAATTAAGCATGAAAAGCTAACATTACTGTTTATTAGGAGAATTTCTGTGGCTGATGTTCCATATTCACCTATTCATTCAACATACATTTATTGAGTTTCTGAAACATCCTTCCATACACTGGAAATATGATAGTAATGAAACAATAATCCCTGCCTCCATGGAACTTAGCGTATAAAAGTGTCTTATAGAGAGAAATGGAAAGTATTTTTTAAAGTATAGTATTAGCAAAGTATATAGTATGAAGGATGGTGCGATAAAGACTATGAAAAGTAAACATAAAGGAGTAAAAAGAACAGTTAATAGAAAGCATGAAAAGTGCTTTCATTTTTTTTTTTTTTTTAAAGTTCGTCAATAAAGAGCATGCTGAAGTGATGTAAGTCAAGTTCTGAAAGGGGGAAACAACAAGCTATGAAGCCATCTGGATATAGAGAGGAGCAATCCCAGCCATAGGAAGAGGATGCAGAAAGGTTTTGACATGGAAACATCCCTGGCAAGCTCAGGAACATCAAGGAAGATAAAAGTGAGTGAGCAAAGGTTTGAATCACAGGAGTCAACGTCAGAAAGCTAACAGGAAAGCAGATCATGTAAAGCCTTCAAGTTCATTATCTATTCAGAGTGAGGTGGGAAGCCATTGAAGGGTTTGAGCAAAAAGTGTCATGATCTGACTCAAATATTAACACAAAAATTGTTATTGCTGTGTTCAAAATAGAGAGAAGAATGCTTGGGTAGGAATAGAAGAACCAGTTAGGAAGCTGTAGTGAAAACCTAAAACAGAAAGATGATCCAAGGGTGTGTTGCAAGTAATGTACTAGGAAGGTAGCCTGTTCTTTAGGTATTTTGAAAATAGAGGAAAATAAATTTTTTAATAGAAAAATTGAGTTCGCATTTAGTGATAATTATAAAGAACATGTTTTAGAGGTAATATAAGGAGTTTTACTATGATATTCAAAGTCTGATGTGCTACACTGATCTGGAGTCCATAAGAGCGGTAGACTTAGATATAAAATTTAAAGCATTAGAACAGTAAAATAACCAAAGTAGTGGAGGCAAAATAAAAGAGCTGCAGTAACATTAGAGTTTTGAAGTTATCATAAAATAGCCCTTTTCTTTTAAATGATAGTCTTTACATTAAAAACATTACTTGATTTCATAGTTGATAGCTAAGCCAATAATGTAGCCATTCATCTAGGTATTAGTTAATAATTTAGTCATGTTCAGCTATCACAATAATTCAACTGTAATTTAATAATTCAGTGAAATTTCAATGTTTTTGTAATACTCTTAGTTCAACCACAGGGTAAATAATGTATACAACATGGATAGCACACTCAGGAAACAGCAAACACTCGTTGAATCTCTGATGAAAGCCACTAAGGATATGTGTTCCCAGTAACATTGCATCATTGGACTTAGGAATAATTACATGAAATGTTAATGTCTAATAATATGTACAGTCATGACTTCTATAGGTTTTTCCTAAATCTCACAGGTGTTATGGAGAGAAAAACAGTATTTAGCATTTTTCTAGAATAAGAGTGACAAACATTAAATTTTGCAGGTGTTTAAAATTTATTATAGTCACATAAGGAAAAAGTCAGGTTCCCAGAGGGAAATTGATGGCATACTAAAAGTGGGTAATTTGAGAAAGAGTTTAATAAAGGGGAAAAAGTGACAGCAAGATTCAGAGGGGTAACTTGGTAAATGTCATAAAACTAGTAAATTGTATAATTGTCATTAAAACTTAACTCTGACTACAAAATTCACAGATTTAACATGCTATCACATTTTTAACAGCTACCTTTACTTCAGAATGGACAAGTCAAGGAAAAAAATAAGCTCAAAATATTTCAACAGGTGGTTTAAAACACAAAGCTTTGTAGGTTAATGTTTTAGAGCAGAACATATAATATTGTTCTATTAAAAGAGAACAATAAAAGGGCTACATAGAATTTAATACAATTTAAATTATTTATAAGAAACAGTCTAAAATACTTCCAAATTTTTCTTATTTGTGGGAGAAAGAAACTGTCTTACCAAATATTATGTAAACAATTAGGGGGGACCAACAATTAATTATAAACACCAAGGTATTTGGATATCTCAAGAGTATAAAGGGGTGTTTTAAATACTGGTACCAGAAAACTTGTATACCAGAGTACTAATGGTGACTGTGCTTAGTTTATTTCCTGAGTCCTTCATGCCTTTGTGCCTTGTTTTCTCTTTCTACTATCCTAACTCAGCCTTATTACTTACACTCATGCCACCTCTCAGAGTTAGGCCAAAAAACAGATCAGATTCTACTTCCCCTGTCTTCAGCATCTACAGATTAAGGAACTCCTACACATGTGAAACTGCTGGAGTTAATTATTTTTATAATCCTATGGCCATTTAAACCCATCATACCTCACATCACCACTATCAGTTTTCATCATCCAGTATAAAAGATCATCTACTCACCTATCTTTTCCTATACTGTCATTTATATAATGCTTGAAGATTTCTTTCCCTGGTCAAACTTACAACTTACCACTACCCAAACCACTTCAAGAATTGAAAAAATTCTTGAAGAATCTATATGGACACCTCCCCTAGCCAGTGCATACCCAGAAGTGGGATTAATACTCAGTAAAATTACTTTAAAATGGTCACCAGTACAATGCCTAAATTAGTACATGCTTATCAGACTAAATTTGTAAAGTATAGATTCAATTTTAAGTGTGTTAGGTTGGATGGGACATACACAGTGATGAATAGTTGAAATAGCAGCAACATTCAGTTAGTAACATAAAATAGAAACATAGCACTTCCACTTGGGGGCAATCAGATTAGGCAGAAACATGCTCTCTGCTGAGACCAACTAGCTGAAGCACTGTCTTTCCAGTCACCGGGCATCTTAGGGGACCCCAACTATGCTGACATTATGTTTTACTCCCCTTTTGCACCTTTATTGCATACTAATGACTTACGGACACATTAGAGTGTAAAGATGCTCTCTACCTAAACACAAAGCCTCCTCACTTTATTAGTAAATGCATAATTATTGTTCAATAATATTAAGTATGTAGAATAGTCCAAAACAACTATTAAAAGAGATTGTCAGATTAGATTAAAAAGAAAATAACCAAGGAGATCCAAGATGGTAGAGGAGATAAACACAGCCTGCTTCCTTCCGTAAACACATTAAAATTGTAAGTAAATTATAGAACAATCAACCCTGGAGAACAATCTGAAATCTAGCTGAACAGAAGCTTTATAACTAAGGATATAAAGAAGAAGCCATGTCTAGACTGGTAGCAGGGTCAGAGATGCAGAATGGGTCCCATACCTGAACACGGTGAATGAGAATCAGGAGGGATATCTCAGCCTCTGTGGTTCCCCTCGAAGGAGTGACGGACCCCAGACCCACACAAGCTCCCCAGCCTGAAGCATTGGTGCTGAAAGGAGGAGACCCCACAACATCTAGCTGTGAAAAACTGGGGATTCTGAGGGACAAAAGGAGGCAGGAAAGCCAGATAACTTCTTAAACAGCCCACGCACGGACTCATTCGCTTGCAGGCACTCACCTTGGGTTCCAGCAGAGGGACAGGGAATGTCAGAGACGTACAGCGGACAGGCTGAGGTGTGTGGCTTCCAGGTGAGGGATGGAAGACAGTCGGCATTGTATGGGGGCCCTCCTCCTGTGCAGCCAGCCACCAGCAGGTAGGAGCCATCTATCCTGTGTTGAGCCTTCCCACTATGCTTACGGTGAAATCTGAATATGATTGGCCAGATGAGCTCCACTTGCTCTACTCTGCTGACTCACTAAAAACCTGCCCCACCAAACTCCCTCAACACTGGAGGCAATTTCTCAGCGAGAAGCTAGCCCCACCTGTATTGACTCTTCCTTGGTAAACTATCATACACTGGGACCCTAGACAGTGGCAACCGGCCTAAGTGTGCTCTGAGACTTTTGCTGAGTAACTCCAGGCTCAGCACTGGCGCCAAACCAGAATCTACATTAACCTGGTGGCCACAACTCATCCCACTCTAGTGACTCCCTAAGATCCTGCCACACC
This sequence comes from Rhinolophus sinicus, assembly GCF_057876585.1. Lineage (NCBI taxonomy): Eukaryota > Metazoa > Chordata > Mammalia > Chiroptera > Rhinolophidae > Rhinolophus > Rhinolophus sinicus. Next base: position 33,243,562 of record NC_142501.1, read on the forward strand.
CAACTCCATACCACACGAGCCTTTATAACAGTCTGAATCTTAAGGGATCCAGTAGGTGGCAGCAGGCCTCAGGGTGCCCTGGCATTTTGCAGAGCTAACCCAGGCCCTATACTGGTGGCACAGATCCCAAGTCCTCTCCCATGAACCTCCAGGTCCAGCAGAAACAGTAAAAAACCACAGATCACTTTGTAGCTCCTACCAGGTAGTCCCTAGCCAGTCACAGATAGTAGGTGACCAGGCCTGCACCAGAGCCCATTCCGAGAGGCCCCGGAATCAATATACTTGGATGTTGACTTCAGACTACAACAGAGAACCACCAAATTAACCCCACAAGTGGCACACACAAAGGGTGGTCTCAACAGGCGCAAGAGCCCACTGGAGCAAATCCCACTCAGTAATGTAAACCCCTCATACAGCATGCTCTAAGCTGTGGACATGGCCAAACCCCACAGCCACTCAGCCTGAGGACCAATCCCACCTACTTATGTGCTGATAGCAGTCGAGATCATGTGTAACAGGAAGGCACACAAACACACACAAGGACACTCCTGGGGCACCAAGAGCAGGTGACCAGGGAGACCGTGCCAGGGCCCCACAAGGACCTACTACATAAGGCTGCTCTACTAAGTCTAGGAGACTAGCAGCTCTACCTAATACATAGAAACAAACACAGGAACGCAGCCAAAATGGGGAGACAAAGAAACATGTCCCAAATAAAAGAACAAAACAAAGCTCCAGTAAAAGAACTAAACAAAGTAGAGGCAAGCAATCTACTACACAGAGGTCAGAACACTGGTTATAAGGTTGCTCAATGATCTCAGTGAGAACTTCAACAATGTGCTAGGAAACATAAAAATAGAGATAAAAAACATAAAAAGAACAAATAAAAAAATACAATAACTGAAAACAAAAAATACATTAGAAGGAATCTACAGTAGATCAAATGAAGCAAACGATTGAATCAGTGATTTAAAAGGTAAGGTAGTAGAAAACAACCAATCAGAACAGCAAAAAGAAAGAAAAATTAAAAATGGGGATAGTTTATGGGGCCTCTGGGACAACATCAAGCATACCAACATTGCATTATAGGAGTACCAGAAGGAGAAGAGAGTGAGCAAGGAATTGAAAACCTATTTGAAGAACTAATGACTGAAAACTTTCCTAATCTGGTGAAGGGAATAGACGTAAAAGCCCAGGAAGTGCAAAGATTCCCAAACAAGATGAACCCAAACAGGCCACATGAAGATGCAACATATTTAAAATGGCAAAGGTTCAAGACAAAAAGAGAATCTTAAAAGCAACAAGAGTAAAGCAGTTAATTATCTACAAGGGAGCTCCCATAATACAGTCAGCTGGTTTCTCAACAGAAATTTTGCAGTTCAGAAGGGACTGGAACAAAATATTGAAATTGACGAAAAGCAAGGACATATAACCAATATTATTCTACCCAGCAAAGCTACCATTTAGAATTGAAAAACAGATAAAGAGCTTCACGGACAAGAAAAAGGAAAAGGAGTTCATCATCAGCAAACCAGTGTTACAAGAAATGTTAAACGGACGTCTTTAAGAAGGAAAAAAGAAAAAAAGAAAAAATGTAAATAATAAAAAGGAAATAACTACATAAGTACTAATCAACAATTATTTTCAGTGTAAATGGATTAAATGCTCCAATCAAAAGACATAGGGTGGCTGACTGGAAGAAAACAAGACCTATACATATGCTGTCCACAACAGATTCATTTTAGATCAAAAGACACACAGACTGAAAAAAAAGGGATGGAAAAAGATATTTTATCAAAATGGAAACAAACAAACAGCTGGAGTAACAATACTTATACCAGACAAAATAGACTTTAAAACAACAGCTATAACAAGAGACAAAGAAAGAGCCATTAATCCCACCTCTGAGTATTCATCTAAAGAAACCAAAAACACTGCTTTGAGGGGACATGTGCATCCATATGTTCATTGCAACATTATTTACAATGGCAAGATATAGAGAAAACCTGGTTGCCCATAAATTAATGAATGGAAATAGAAGAGGTGGTACATATATACAATGGAATATTACTCAGCCATAAAAAGAATGAAATCTTGCCATCTACAACAACGTGGATGGACCTATGGGGTATTGTACCAAGTGGAGTAAGTCAAACAGAGAAAGACGAGCACCATATGATTTCAGTCATATGTGGAGTCTAAAGAACAAAATAAACAAATGAAACAGAAACTAACTAACAGATACTGAGAACAATTTGATGTTACCAGATTGGGAAGGAACTGGGGAGATGGGTGAAAAGGTGAAGGAATTTAGAAGTACAAATTGGCAGTTACAAAATAGTCATGGGTAAATAAAGTATACAATAAGGAATATAGTCAATAACATTGTAATAACTATATATGGTGTCAGAGGGACCTAGATTTGTAAGGGTGATTAACTTTGTAAGTTATATAAAAGTCTAATCACTATGTTGTACACCTGAAACTAATATAATATTACATGTTAATACAATTGAAAAATTAAAACAATTATTAGAAAAAAGAACACAGGCCTAAAATATCCATTGGTAAAAAAGGAAGTCTCAGACAAAATTAAAAATATTTTACTGAATGAAAATTAAAACACAATTGTCAAAAGTTGTGTGATACAACTAGCAGTACCTAGCAAAATGTAATGAAAATTAATGTTTATACTATAAAAATAATTTCAAATCAATAAGCTAAGATTACACCTTGAAAAACTAGAAAATAAAAGACAATTTAAAATCAATCAAAAAGAAATAAAATATGTCACACTAATTATCTTTAATTAAAAACAAAACTCACAGGCCCTCAATAAATATATATTTTTTTGGATTAAAAAAAGAAAGGAAATAATACAGATAAGAGCAGAAATCAATGAAATTAAAAACAGAAAAACAGAAGCAAATCAGTAAAAGTTAAAGTCAGTTCTTTGAAAAGAATAATGAAACTGAAAAATCTCTAGTAATATTAATTTAGAAAAAGAGAAATAACAAATTATTATCAAGAATAAAACAATATCACTGCAGATCCTGACATGATGTTTTTAAAAAGATAACAAGAATATTACCACAGAACCCAAAATAATATTATTGAAAAGATAAGAAAAGGATACTACTAACAATTAATTCTAGGCACATCATTTTGACAAATTAGATAAAATGGACTAATTTCTCAAAAATCACAAACAACTAAAACCCAAGATGAAACAGATTATCTGAATATCTTTATAACTATTAAATTTAATTTATAGTTAATATCTTCTGAAAAGAAATCTCCATGCTTACATGGTTTACTGATAAACTTTCCCAAACAGTTAAAGAATAAATAGTATCAATCTACAGCATCTCTCCTAGTAAGAGATGAAGAAGAGGAAAAACTTCCCAATTCATTTTACAAGGCTAGAATTACCTTGATACCTAAACCATACAAAGGCAAAAAAACAAAAAAACAAACAAAAAATAACCTACAGAATAATTTCTCTCATACATAGAGAAGCAGAAATCATCAACAAAATTTTATCAAATTAAACCCTGCAATATACAAAAGAACATTACATCACGACCAAGTGAAGTTTATCCTAGGAAATGTAAGACAGATTCTATAGTCAAAAATGAATCAACAGAATCCCTCTAAAGAAGAAAGAAACATATGATTATCTCAATGGATACAGAAAAGCATTTGACAAAAGACTATTTCAGTTCTTGTTATGATTTTGTTAAATTAAAGAGTTTAAGTGGAGCACAGGGTATGAGATGGTTAGCAGAGTTTCACAAAAAGACCAAAAGAGAAATTTGAAATAGTGAAGTTTATTACTCACAGATCCTAGAGGAAGTAGAGGGCATGCATTGCAGGGCCATCCAGAGTTCATGGTGCTGGGAGACAGGCAGAACCTGGGGCATATGCCTTTATTAGAGTCTGTGGGTAGAGTGTTTTGGGATTCCCTGGCTAAGGATGAATTAGGCAATCCAAACCAAAAAGTGAGGTTTTGTTAAACTCCAGGGGGGTTGTATCTAAGGACAGCACCAGGAGGAGGTCCTAGGAGGCAAGTTCTATCAGGAACTTACATTTGCTTGTGACTTTAGGGGCTATTGTCTATAACACACCATGCATTTTCAGAGGTGGTTAGTGTCAGTTTGAAGACCGCACAGACCACGTGGCCACACAAAATGGATGGCAAGGCAGCAATTATCACAGAGTAGCTTAGGTAAACATTCAACGGCTCTTAATAAAATGTCTTAGCAAGTCAGCAGAAGGGCACTGTCTCAATCTAATAAAATACATGAAAATAAACCTTCAGCGAACGACACATTTAATGGTGAATGACTTAATGCTTTCCCTCTAATATATGGAACAATATTAACTCTCACTACTTTTATTCATCATTCATCCATTTGTATGATATAATGTCCAATGGTTTCTTTAAAATTCCTTTCCCGCAATATTAAGTCCCTCTTTCCTTACAAGTTGTAGTGAGGGCTGAAGAATTAACAAAGGTGATTGGAACTCTATCAGAAATGAAGGCAGTGACAAATTGTGGGACAAACATGCGTTAATACCTGATTCCTCCATGTCTATATTATATCTATCCTCCAAAGCTATCACAATGTCACCTCCATCATGATCTCCTGTGTCAAGGTGGTTTCAACACCTTAAGAACCAATGCTACAATTGTTTTTGTAGTTTTCTTCTTTCTTATAATCATTTTTTTCTTATAAATTTGGTTGTGGACATTTACATTATTTCCATGTCTTCATATTTTAAGTATGTCAATGGCTAAGACTGTGCCAGTCATCCCTACTGCCTGAAATAAGCATAAGGATTAAAATTAGCAAGACTTCAAAACTTATTTAATAATCAATAAATGAATACATCTAAGATCTTTCTCTAACTCACCCCCCAAGGTACATTCCACTTATAGAATTTGACTTGTATTTTCAACTACGTATTTTTCATGATGCCGTTTCATGATGTCATTCCTATCCAAAAATGCATTGCAACCATTTAAAATAATTGGCCTATCCTACAAGAGCTCTCTCTTCTAAAATGATGCTGTATTTTGTGTAATGTTATTGAACTTCACTTGTCAAAAAAGATAATTTTTTTTTCCTCCACCTATCTTTCTCCCCAATTTGAGTATAAGCTCCTTGAAAACAGGGACCTTGGTATTTGTGTGTGTGTGTGTGTGTGTGTGTGTGTGTGTGTGTGTGTGTGTGTGTGTGTCTTTACAGGGACCTTGACAGTAAACCGATGTTGAATAATTGTATGACTTCTTTTAAAATTCTAATTCTTTAATCTGGGTTATTCAGCATAAAAATGAGTATTTTCAACCTTCTACTTCCTGTTATTCTATTTAGATTTAGCCGTTGAACCTAAAATACCACTTATTACGTTGACTATTGTGATAGCATAAATTATTCATTTTCAGAGATACTGTCTTCTATTCTTTGTTTCTCAAATATGATTTTTTCTCTAAGTATATTCTATATTGGCATAAGAAAAATAAAACATGCCTCTCTCACAATTTTTAAAATTTATCTTACTTGTATAAGAATATCTGTGCCAAGAATGTGCATAGGCAAAAACATACTTTTATCCATCTCAAAAACATTGTATCTTGATAAAATAATTATTTAACGTTTTTCTAAGCTTTTTCTTCTACTGCCTCATGGTGGAGACAAATTCCTATCAATAAGGGATAAAATTGTTAGCATCATTGTTCCTTTCTTCTGACTTAAGCTGAATATTCTTACATTTAAAATAAATGTATTGATAACTCATTGTATGGTTATTTGCTATATAACCAAATAATTACTTTTTCTCGGTATGTGGAAATTTCAAAGAGATTATTTTAATACTTTCCTTAAATATCTATTGATATTACAAAAATCCTAATGCTCCTTTCTATACTATATCGTCTGAATTTTTAAAAATTATGCTGACTTTATTAAGATATTCTCTTCTTTTTTTTCACATATAAGGACTAAAATCAAATCCCATAGGCTTAAACTCTAACTGGAGTCAATAAGACTATTCAAAATTCAAAGTTGCTTTCTGAACAGATTGCACCAGCTAGTTGATGAAACTTGAGCTAATTACACTAATGTTGACAAATGAACTGGCACAAAAACAAATGTCACATATTTCAAAAAATTACACCTCTTCAAAAGATGCTAAATAGATTCAGTGATTTGTGGGTGTAACTGAGCTATTTGTACAAAAATAGTTTTGAAAATTTTGATTTAAAATATAAAAAAGGATAAGCACTGCATGAGTGCTTATATGCAATTTTCAAATGTATTTTAATGAAACATTTGAATTTTTAGAACAATAAGGGAATTTCTGTATTTGGCATTGCAACATTATCTCTAACTTGTTTATTTTAAATTTTACATCATATGCAAAAATAAAATATCTTAAGGAATGCCTTTATGAATTTTAAATTGAGTTGGTATGAATACCTGAACTGAAAATCCATTGTAGAAAGAGATTTGAATCTATATACTAGCTCAGGAACAGTATTTATTTCTCATAAATTCAGCCACAAACGTTTTCTATTAATAAAATAGCCACAGTGTGCTAAAAGTTTTAAGCGTTGCATTATGCTAAAAGTTTTAAGTAAGTGATCTAACTTGACCCTTCCAACGACCTGCAAGAGAGAAATTATAAAAATCAGATATCTGAGAATCAAGAGATTAGATAACACATTCTAGTTAATGGGGCTGGAATTTGATCCAAGGTCTCTCTGACTCTTAAGCTTTGACTCTTCCTACTACTGCATGACGAATCTCAAATGGGAAGCTTTTGAATGTCATATATTCAACATTATCAGCTTCCTTCTATTTCACAATAGAGAGAAGGTTCCAATGATGTTTCCAGAATATGTTGATTTTTTTAAAGTTGGAATTTGTCTTTCATTTGTGGTTTTCGACTATCCCAAATTGCTCCTGTGCCATCTTGGAAGAGCCCTACCTATCTATGCTAAATATGTGCCTATAGCTCAAGTAATCATTCTTGTCCAATTATTTAAACATTTTTAATATAAAAATTACAGTGAATTAGAAATATTAATGGGTCCAGCCCGAAGGCTCTGGTGTTTGTTGCGCCGTGCTCCTAACGCTGAGGTCGCTGATTTGATTCCCATATAGGCTAGAGCTGCTCCCTCTACAGCTAAGATTGTGAACAACAGCTCTCCCTGGAGCTAGGCTGCCGCAGGCTGCTGTGTGCTGCCATGGGCTACCATGTGTTGCCATGAATGGCTGGTGGCCATTGTGAGTGGCTGGCAGCCGGTGACAGCTGCCATGAGCTGCTGTGAGCGACCTACGAATGACTGGCAACCGACTACCTCAGCAAGGTGTGCGGAGGGGGTGGGGGGGACGGTTGGCGCAAGGCTCCTAATACCAGCATGGGCCAGGGAGCTGTGTCCTACACAACTAAACTGAGAAACAGCTTGAACCGAGTGCGGAAGGAAGAAAGGGAAGAAATATGTTAATGACAGAAATCAAGCTTGTCATTAAAAAATAAAAAGTAAATGTAAATCAGAAAAGTTCTATTAGTCATCTACTAAAATTCTGGAGAGACAAAGAATCTTATTGACAAAGACTGTTCTTACCCAGCAACAAAAGGACAAGATTCAACTGTCAAGAGATCGTTAGCTCTTGTGATCAGGGTTAAAAATAGTCATTCCGGTAGCCTTATTCTGGCAGAAACAAGCAAAGTCACCAACATGCCTTAATGAAGTCACTGATGCATATGATTTTTTGACCTTTAAATAACATCTACAAACCAATACTAGAGTTGTAAAGAAAAATCCAACTTTTTAAGGTTGATATGAAATAAGTACTTTTTAAGTTTTACTTTTTACTTTTCTATCACCTGTTATGAGCCAATTCAAATTTATTTCATATTTATTCAATTTGATCATCACGGGATCTTCCTCTTATCTCCTGTTCACTTGGATAGTTTGGGTAGCTGATGCCTTATCTTTTACTACCTGACTCTCTGACTCCTAATATAATCTAAAATCGGTTTATTTTTTCCTACTGACATAGATTCTTGTCCTCCAGGCTTTTGTTCCGCTGGGAATTCTGTGCTGGTTTGGGGGAGGTTGTAAGACTTCTCAAAATTACTCCGTCGGCTTACCTTCAGGTGTTTCTCCAGAGTTTAGTTCTTTTCCACTGTTTAGCAGTAAGATAAAACATCTTTCTGATTGCCAGACACACATGCCATCATGCAAGCTGAAGCAAAATTGTTGGGACTAGAGAGCACTAATCTGAACCCATAAAAGAAGTAAAAAAATATTTTGATTTACTTAAGATCAAGATTAACAGTTTTAAAAATGTATAGATTTGTTTCTTTGATCTTCACTTGGGGCTTTTAAAAGTAATTAAGTAAAAATAGCATTCAAAGAAGTTTTAAGTTCAGCAAGCCAAGGAGATTATTTCTACTTTTTTTCTGATATAAATCTTGCCTAAAGATCACTAATTTACAGTCATTCATCATACTATGTGGTGTTTACACTTTAGTAACTGGTTTTACAAGAGGACATTTGTCTATACTCATTGAGGCAACTGGGGTGGCACCTACTTCTTTTTTCTATCGGTCTTTTCACATCCAATAATAAAAAAAAAATTATGTTTGTTCATTGGACACGTTTTCAATTCTGAATTGCATTATCATTTTAGTTAAATAAAGTCTGCTGTATCTTTGGAATAGTAATACTCTCTTTTAAATGGTCTAAAGAGCTATTTTATATGGCAGCTTAATGTAGTGCAGAGAGTAAAGGCCTAGGCAAAAGAAAAACCTGGGTTCAAATTTAAGAAAGTGACCCACAATTAGTTATTAAATATTCTTGAGGTATAGCTTATTTGTCTAAAATAGAGTATTATTTCCTGCCTAAATTTCAAATACGAAAATAATCTTCTTAAACTATAACATACAGCATATCTTAATTAACAGTATACAATTTTAATGAGATGATAATGGAAAACTACTGAAGTAAGGGATTTTCTTTTCACATAACCCAAATATCGAAGGAAAAGCTTATGATTGATAAGAATTCAGGTATACTTCTATGAGATATCTTTCATTTCACAGCTTATTCATCAGTTTAGCATCAATCACATTCTTTGTCTTTGTTCTTTACTATTTATCTGAGTTTGATGTAGTTGTTTTTTTTTTTTTGTTATTATTATTAAAGCTGAATTCTCACATTTAGTTGCTGTGGAAATAAATATGGATATATAGGGAGAAAATTTTATGATTGATTATTTTACAAAATGGAGAAAATGTCAAAAGCTTACAAAACAAATCACTTTAGACCAAAGACAATGACCTATAAAACTAAATAGCTTTCAAGATCATTTTGGATGTTCCACTATCTAGTGAATGTATTCCAGAACTCATTCAATCATAGATGGATTAACATGTCTAATTAGAGCTTCGATTTGACGTATGGAAAGTGAAAGAGTTAGTCATCCAGATGTTTTCAAATATTTGTTACCATGTAGAGATAACATCTGGATGAGTAAGCTTTTGTTCTGGTTATTGCTGTTGTTGCTTTTTCCTTTCCTGCAAATATTTTGGCATATTACACAGGTAATCTAGATATCAATCAAACATGAAAATCATTGGTATCTTTACTGCATATTAAAAATATTTAGCCTATTGATTTATAGAAATGAAGATAAAGAATGAATATTTAGTTTAGATAAATAGATTGATAAAAGTATCATAAATATTGCCACTACCTTGTTAAATTTTATTTATAAAACATAGATTAAAAAAATCTAAAAGTTTATTACCAGAGGCTCAGCAGAGTGAGATCTGCCCTGCTTTTGAGCTATATACTTTATTATCATGTGTAGGTTATGCTTATCATTAAGTGGAAGATTGCTTCTATCTTTAATTTTGAATTTTGATGACCTACATGGCTAAACATACATATTATTTTAAAAATAATATTATAATTATCCCTTTGTATATTTCATCTTCAATAGCCCAGACAGAAGAGATACAAGTTGCCTTTACCTATACAACAGTCCTTCTTCCAATTTTTCCCTCGCTAATTTGATTTTATGATAGAGAATAGTGAAAAGATGGGTTTGCTTTTTGCTCTGTGTGTTTGTTTTTTAATTTTAAAAACACACTGTCACTTTTGTTTCTCCATCTACTGTTCTTGTAGTGGTTAAAATTGACATAAAAGAGACTACAATAAAAAACCTCATACTTTCTTCTGACATTTATTAATGCAACTAGTGTTTAGTGAGCCATACACTGGCTGATAGGAAAAAAAAAACCACTTTTTATCCCAACAGACATTGATATAAATTATACTGGAAAGATGAGATCAGATCTTGCTTAAGAAGTAACCCCTGCAGTTTTGAGAATATGTGAAGATTTTTCTTTAGAAATTAACATTTAATTTACAAAAGTAGCAGAGTTAAAAATTACACATTCCAAATTATTCGTCTTTAAATGCAAACTCACTAAGTAAACCACCTTCAAAATCTAGCCATTGTTTGGAGTGAGACTACAGTGATAGTCAAAATAATAAAACCAACCATGTTAAAATAGTTAAATTTTGCGTAGCATCTAGTCATAGAATATAGGTGATTCATTAAACATGCCTGTAACTGCCTAGTTTATATGTTTGAAAAATAATAAATATTACCTGAATTTTAAACTAACCAAGATTTGGGGAAAATAAATGAGGAACTCAGATTTCAAGGGAATATTTACTTAAATAGAGCAATCACATAATTAGCCAAAGAAAAATTACTGAACCCACTCTCTATGTCCCTGAAGTATAAAGTCAATGTAGATTCAGAGAAAGTTCAGTTAAGACCCTGACCCTTTAAAGGTAATCATATTGGTCCAACTTTTTGAGTTTGCCATCTAATTAGCAGAGCTGTCCAAACTATTTTGATATAAATCTCTAGAGAAAAATACAATGTAAACCGTTTTCTCTATTGGTAATGCTTGTTTTATAGATGATGAAGTATGAAATGATTGATCATGTACTATCATGATGGATAAGGACAATTTCTGAAAAGGTCAAACCTATTAAATAAATCTTAGATTATATTTTAAAACCTTGTATCTGCCTCACTGGAGCATGGTAACTCTTTTCAATGACAGGTAGCCTTTGCATCAGAGGAGTAACAGCAGTGGCAAACAATAGACATTCATACTTCACTAAAAGAGTGGTGGAGATAGAGTGAGGATTGTGAAATCACCACTGCTAAAGTAAGAGGTTACCCTGAATAGAACAAAATATATAAAGACCTTGACTACAGCTGCATAATCCTGGACCATCCAACAAGAAGCAATGCAAAACAAATGAAGCACAGCAAATAAACAAACAACAACAGAAGTAATCCTTTTAAGCACCCAGATATTTGTATATATGGTAGCACACAAATATTTGAAAAACTTCTTATTTTCCATGCCATGGAAAAATATGTACTAATAATAGGTCCTTTAAAAGTGAAAGAAAACACAACTTTCCTATCAAACATGAATGTTTTCTACAATGTATTCAGAGCTCTATTTCTAGCTGCTTAGAAACTTAGAATAAATTTTATTTAAACTTAACAGAATTATATAAGCATATAGCTGGAAGAAACATTGATACTCATTTTGTAAACACAATGCATTTTTTAAAATCTTGTTTTCATTCTTTTATACAACAAAATTAACCATTCCACTCACCTTCATTTATAACTTAATAGGTATGATTTCCCTATTTTTAAATTATTTGTGAAAGATAATAGGTAATATTCTATTGCATGTGTTCATTAACCTAATATTAACATATTTGGCAATCTTCTTTGGTATCACTCTCTATTCCTCACATTCTATTTTTTTTGTAGTTGCTTGAATAGGCTAAAATTTCTCATGTTGCCATATTTTGTATTTGCTCTTTTTCTGCCTAGAATTTTCTATTCAAACTTAATATCCCTGGAAAGTATCTTCTGATTCTTTGTAACTTAATTCAAGCATCGCCTCTTCTATGAAGTCTTTCTAGCCTTTCCCAGATAGGGTTAGGTTCTCCCTTAGATGCTCATAATGTTCCTCTGTACATGCCTCTTTTATAGGATTATATTAGAAAACCCTAAGTCTTCCTCCTCCTATGTGTTTCTCCTTTACCCTGACACTGTTACATTACTCACAATCACACCCCTTATCACACCCCTGCTTCAACAGATATATGGGTTATTTTCCCACACCAAGCAACTCTCTGTGACATCAGCTGGGTGTCCCTACAATTTAACTCATTCTGACACTGTGTACCTGGAGATAGCATCAGAGCCCACAGGTGAAGGGCTCAGTCCCATGAGATTGCTCTCACTCCACTTCAGATGTCCAACTCAAGTATAGGCTATCACCTATCCTCTGACCCAACAACTATCAATTGGATGAGTGCAGGTTCCAGAGTTCGGTTGCATGGCTTCCTTCCACCCTTGCAATGGCCTTTAGGGGCATCCATGGAACACCAGGAATATGAAGAACTTTGTTCGAAGAATGCTAACATCTTCCTCCATGTTTTGAGGTTGTTTCTACCACTTGCTGTTGATTTTTTTTTCCTTGTAATTCAAATAATATCTGCTTCAAGCAGATGATTTTTATTTGTTAAGTATTTTAACCTAATGTGGCTAGGAAGTTTGATTATTATTTTTTTAAGTAACAGAAAGGTATAATTAATAAATATCAACTCTAAGTATACAGATTAAGCTTTGCAATTTATTTCACATATTTCAGTTTATTTTGTCTATTACAAGATTTGAATAAACTAAGACCTAATGAGAATCTCACTTGCTTAATACAATGCAGTGATTCTACAGATACGTATTAGATATCAGTCATACTTTTCAAATAAAAAAACTGAGTTGGGTAGTTTCAGTGTTATTTAAACATGCCAGATATTACAGTTAGGAATTTCAGAAAAGATTCATATTAGTAGTAGTCTTTCCATTAACACAGCGGTTTCCTCATGATTATATGTGTTTAAAATTTTTGAAGTAACAGATATGGAATCTCTATATGTTTATGTTTTAAAATCACCTAAATTCTTAAATCTTTTTGACCCTCAAGACAATTCTGTCAAGTATGTAGGGCAAGTGCTATTATCCCCATTTACAGATACAAAAAAATCTCATTTCCAGAAAGTCAAATGTTTTCTCACTAAGCAATTATGACTAATTCCATTATGTTTACAATACTGATATTTTAAAGAAGTTATTACTGTTAAGAAGTACTGAGAAAAATTCTGTCTGAAGAAGCAGTACAGATTCAATCTTTTAAAGTAGTTTTACCAATTTAGCTGACTATATGTTCCATATATCTTAATATCCATAGCTGTTATTACAGATATATGTTAATATCAAAACATTATTTAGAAAATCTGTATTTCTGACTGTAGCTCTTTGTTTTCATACTCACAAGTGGTGAGACAATTTTAACGTAAAGGACTGGGCATGGTTAATAAGTGAATTATGACAAAAAATGTACCTAATTTAAAGGACAAATTTGATGATTTTTAAAGGAATTTTTAACCAGTGTGAAATGAAAGAAGGAGAACAAAAGTATGATGAATGGAAAGACAGCAAATATGAATTTTCACTGGTTTGTAAAGAGCGATTTTGATAATTTTGCATCAAGGGAGCGACATAATCAATATTGTATGTTGGAGATATTAATTTTACCTAATATATTGGAACAAAAATCTAATCAGACCAGTTAGGAGGACATTGTGACTGTCCATTTACAGAGAAATGGTGGCCTAAATCAGTAGAGACAAAGACCACAAAGAAAATAAAGGACAAGTGTTACAAAAATTTAAGTTACAAAAAGTCAGCTGACAAGATTTTTCTGATTGCATATGATGATGAATCAAGAAAAAGGAATAAATAAAAGATGATTCCAAGATTTAGGGGTCAGAAATTTGAAGAATGATGGTATCATGAAAATAACACAGGAAGTAAGAATAATAAGTAGAAGTACAATGAAACACAAATGAGATCGGTTGTAATTGTTGAGTTTCAGAAATCAGTGTGATATGTAGGTAGAAATATCTTACAACTGCTAATGTGAGGCTGGATTTCAAAAAACAACATTTTAGTTGGAGCTATAGACTGGGAATCAACTACACTGACATAATAGAGGCATTTGTAATTACAAATGAGTTTGATGTGGAAGATAGCAGGAAAGAGGAGAGTGTTCCAAAGATAGAGACTTGCAAAATGCCCACATTTAAGAGCTAGGCATCTTCCTTTACTTCACTCTGTCTGTGTCTCTCTTCCCTCAAGTCCGTTGTTCATACTACCTCTCCATATCTCATCTTCATTCTAATAGTTACTCTTATTTCTGATCCCATTATTTATCACCCAAAACACTGCAATTATTCCCTAATTCATCTCCTTGCATTTATTCTTCCAATGTATCTTTTTCATTGTAGTTAAATGCCCTTTCTTAAAATAAAATAACCTTATCACACCCCTGCTTCCACCCATTGCGTGTCTTTCTATTCTGCCTGGATAAAAAGTCTAAATTTCTTGATTTGGTTTAGAAGATGTTGTATCAGCTTCTGTCCCTGCCCTATCCTCTCATCACGCCTAACTTTATATGTCAGCATACTAATCATCTTTTAATTTTACTAATGTATGATGTTTCAATGCCCACATTTTGGACATAATTTATTTTTGTGCATGCAACATTCTTCTCTGTTTTTCTGGATAACACATTCTTGT